>NC_064877.1:73858146-73870646 GCF_943734665.1 Anopheles aquasalis | reverse complement strand
AAAATTGCAACACAAAATCAAATCAATTACGAGCAAAACCAAAAACAAAACAAAGATTCAATAAATATAACAAAACAACAAAGCGGCACTTTAGTACTCGGGTTTTACTTGGAGTTTAATAGGAAAAGAGATATCCGATAATCTGTAAGTGAAATATCATTCGAAGAAGTTATGCACAGGTCAATGCGCGCTTTGGGAACAAACTTGCGCGCTTTCCCTCGCGAGTAGGTATGTATTTAAAACCGAGTTTAATTACTTTCGAACTGTAATTTGTTTCAACTCACCTGAAATTAAAGTTGTGCGCTGCGCTGCTCTGCGCTAGCCGGAGCCGGATGAACGTGATTGGAAAGGCTAATGTTTTTTTGAATTAAATTAAAACCATCCAGCTGGCGAGTGTTCTACATAGAATCGATTCATAGAAATTATACCTCACCTCACCCACATTCGGGCCCACTCTGGCTGGCCTGGCGGCGGTCTTATCTTTTCATTACCTTTCCAAGAAGCGTTTCATTGATCCACCGGCTATCTCACCAGGGCGCCAAGGACGGTCCAATGCTCATTAAACTTTTCGGCTTCAGTCAAACGGAAACCATTCTTCATCCTCCTCCATCCTCCGCTATCGGCGTTTACCGATTCCCTTATCCTCTCTCTACTTTATTCTGTTTTCAGAGCCAAGTATTCAAAACAAAACTTTTTCACAACTTCGATCCTCGCTTTCACTGTCTTCTCTCTGATTCTGTTTCAACAGTCGCTGCTCTTTGTTGTGACTAATGGTACGTTGTTTTGCTGGATTTTAATTCACCGCCATAGTTAAATTACTCGATGAAACGAAGCGAAAGAAACCTACCAAGACCGGTGGCCAACCCCGACCTTCACATCAGCTAAGGATTCACGGTCATTGCCAAACCGGCCGGCCGGTCGCACGCACAGGACACCATCACCAGACGATTGCTTTCGGTCGCCTCGACGAGATACGGCCACGCAGATAACGGTGAAATATCGTTCGAAAACATGAATCACTCGAGGAGCGCTCAGCGGAGAGGCAAAAGACCAGGGTGAGGGGCCCGTTGGCACAGCTTACCACCAAATTGACACTAACTAAGATCAAATGAGTGCTGATAAAGCGATTGCCAAACACGGCACTCTTGCGCCCCGCAAAGGAAGCCAACTGCCGTGGCGTTATTCCAGGAAAGCCGAGCTTCCACGTTCCCGGGTGGCAAACGATTAAGATTTCAGAATAAAAATAATTGCTCTCCCGTGGACAGCGACCATCTTCGGTCGGCGTCGTCGTCGTCGTTCCGGTTCGTTCGCTCTTGTGGCACTTGTTGAGGACCAAAGGAATCCACCGCTTTCCGTTGCGGTGAAGGCGAAACCACAAGCCGTACTTGACCATCGTGACCATCCATCATACTAGCCGGCCCGAGAGTGCACCATTGTGAGGTTATGGGTTGGCGAACTAAGCCGGTGGCGGGCCGGCGAGGATTCGAACTGCTGAACACGAACTGACTGTAAATTTTATTGCCATTTAATAAACGAATCCAGCGGCGGAACGGGGGAGTGAAAAGACGTTTAATTTGAAAATTAAATAATGCTTCAAACATTCGCCGCCACTTCCACAGTGTAGATGACCAGAACAGCAAAATTAACTCGTAAAACCGGGACACCTGGAGCTGATCGATGAAGCGATCGACACAGTGGCCCGTTTTATGAGCGTTTTCCAGTTGCGACAAATCGTAAAACCGTTGACCTTCGGCATTTTTTGGAAAAAAATAAAGCACCTAAAATGCACCGCTCGCAGTCACCTTTCACAACATTTCGATTTAAGCAGCGATATCGCGCCAGTGAAGCGGTGCGTTTATTATCACTTTTACTCGAAAAGGAACACATCAAAAAGGTCTTTATTGCATGACTTTCGATTTCCAGTGGGCAATCCAACTTAACGACTGCAGTAGCACCGGCGCGGCGCGGTCAGTAAGGAAAAAGCAGGAAAAAAAGCAAAAACCATGCAGTTGTCAGCGTGCCACCGTGGCCGAATGCCGCGTTGACAGAGGCGCACTCGAAGGGGAACTAGGGCAAATCATAAAACATGATCCTCCCCCTGCCCGACGGCTCCAGAGAGCATCATAATAATCAGCATCATCGGTGATGACGATCGATCTGACCGAGGAGACAGCTCCTTCTTTCTTCACTGGCTGCCACGAGACCCAGGACGTGGTGTATCTCCCGGGAAAACGCCAATAAAACGGGACCACCTTCTTCTGATCACGTTTTATTGCGTCAAAAAGTGGTCATCGAGCCGTCTGGCCGGTGGTAGTCCCCGGTACGCAGTGCGTCAGCTTTAACGGTCCACGCGATGGTTGGATCCAAGCTCATTCGGCGGACGATTTTATCAATTGAATTGCAGGATGCTAGTGCTAGTAATCGATTCCTCCTAATCGTTTAACGCCATCGAAACGGTTATACGCAGCAGTTTGCATGAGCACCCTTCACTCGATGTCACTTTTCTCCGTTTTGCAGTTTTCCCAAGATCATTTCGTGTTTCGAGTCTCGAGACAATTTAAATTTCGTATCTAATGATCCATCCCCCCCCATTTCAAACGAGTGTCGTGAAACAGATAATAAAGCAATGAACCCCTATCCCCTCCCCCAGGATCGACAGTTTTCCGAAACTAATCCCATCAACAAGCGAGAAGTAATTTGTTTATGCAAAACATAATTTGAGGCGCCATTCAAGCGCTGCTGCCACTCGAGGTGGGGAGCTACCGATCGGACGAAATGTGAGTAAATTAGTGCCATTCTCTCCCGTATGGCGAACGGGCACCATAATTCCATGCTGCTGCTGCTGCTGCTGCTGCTGCTTTTCCTTTGGTTCTAATGAAAGCTTTTGGCAGCGAAACACGCTCCCGTTGCTGCTCCTGCTGCTGCTGCTAATGATGATGAGGGGGCTGACTGCTGAAGCTGAAGTGGAAATGGATACTTGAAACCTCTCGCGCCTCCGAAATACCTAAACCCACGCAAAACACACACCATACACACTCACGGCGTGCGTAAACACGCCTTTCGATCGTTTGTGAAATGATGTGTCAATTTCAAGTACGTGACTCAATTTTATCGCACACCAACGGACGGACAGATCTCTCTCTCTCCACCAATCCCTCAGCCTCTTGTCCTTGTGTCTCGTAGGAACCTTTTTGGTGGCGACGAAGCGAAGGAGTTTCATCAGACCTGAACCTGGCCCTGTTCTGTTTCTCCTCAGGGGAGTTAAATTAACCTTAAATCCCAGCAATCCGCTGCTGGCGATGATGCTGGTGATGGTGGTGGGCTGCCAACGCACCGTGTACCAACTCCCGGTGGCAATTATGTTCACAGAGTTCACGCCCTCACAGCAGCATGTAAATTATGATTTTCGTTTTCCTGTTTTCTTCTCGTGGTGCGTTGGTTTGGTGCAAGGTATCGCTTGTAAGCTTTACCATCTGCTTTTACTCCTGCCTAAAGAACGTTTCTCAAAACATTTTAACACCACCACCAAAGACCGGATCAGGTGGTTGGTGGGGGCCCACCAAATTATCACCAATCCTGCCCCCATGCCTTGCGGCCAGCAACTGTGGTAGCAAACCATCGCGGGCAAATAGTTACAAGTCACCGTACATCCGCTTCCTGAATCTTTTACTCCCGGTACAGTAGGCTGTGAGCGAGCGGCCTTCTACGTTCCGGTTTCATCCTCGCAGCCACCAAGCGAGCGTCGAGACGTGGCGTAGAGAGCGCAGATCATTAAATATGGACCGAAAGACGGAAGAATAATTACGATATGATTACAATTTACATAAATTATGAGCACACGTTCCGGGCGTGAGGCTGGGCCGGGCAGACCACTTCACTCCAAAGACGTGAGCCGTTCATCGTCGTGCGCCGAAAGTGGTTAAGCTTCAATTGTTTCTCGAAAGTGCTCGGCAGAAGGGGCGGCAGAAAGGGAACGGTCGGAGAGGGGCTGATGGTTAGAGCATTATGGTAACTTGTGCCTCAAGAGTTTGTTGTTTGCGGTTTTTCGACTTACCCACTCGTTCGCGCACGCATACACATCCTTCCTTCCGCGGTTCCCACCGGAAGAGCTTTATGGTGGTCGCTCCGGACCATCTCATCTCTCAAGGAGATGAAACTCGAGCGAATGCGAACGCGATAGTTGCGCACCAAGCAGCCAGTCCATTAGCGGGAAGATCGTCAGCGCGTTTCTTCGTGGCCCCTTGGTGAAGGTAGCTGCTCTGCTCGCCCGTCGTAACACAAACACACGTACGGTTGTGGTCGTGTTAGGCTTCTTAACGCTCCACATTAGAGTGATTGCTGACGACGACCGCGACGACCGCGACGCGGACGACGCATACGAGGAGGACAAAGTGTCTATCGTGGTCGGAAAAGGAACGGGGAATGCTGGTACGCCACGCCACGGATCGAAATGAAGATGAACGGTATCCTGTGCTTACCGCAACGTTTACCCAGAAGTCAACCGATTCTGACAATCACAAAGGTTCACCGGTTCCGCGGTGAAAACCGACACCAGCATCACCTTGAGATGTGATTTGCCTCCCGTTTGTTCCCGACAGGAAAAGGAGAAGGATGTAGCAAGTGATACTAAAACAGATAAACATATCACCATGTTGCGTCCTTTCCGTTTGGGAATGGTACCAGCTGAAAACATCCCCCCTCGCCTCGAAAACAGTTCGCCCCGTTGGGTTGGAAGAGTAAACTTTTGAACCGCAAGTCGAGTCGAGTTGCCAGGGTGCCGGAACACGGTTTAAATCAACACTTTAAAGGGAGCGTGAAGTTTGTAAGGGGCCACAAATAACCACGGAATGCGTTTGTTTGCGTGCGCACGTGTATGTGTTTGGTGGGGCAGTACCGTCATCGGAGGGCTCTCCCTGCTCGTTCACAGGCTATGTCATCGTGTAGCCGGAGCCCGGATTGTGTGCCAAGATTTAGCCTGCCACCCACAGGTAGCACAGGCTGCTGATCTTTAGATTGTAGCACGAGACATTAAACCAACATGGCTAGCGGATAAAGATCAAAGCGAACGGGAACGCGTGGTTTCGCTTGTCCACGGTTGTTGGCTCTTAGAAATAGGAAAGGGATTTACCAACTCAGTTCGGAGTAAACATGGTGTTTGTGTATGAGTGGGAGGGAGAGTTTTTAAATTCTAAATTAACTTACCTAATTACTTGACCTCGAAGTACAAAATTGACCTCGAAATGCGAAACAAAAAAACTGTGCGCTACTGGGCGTCTCCATTTTCAGCGCTACTAGGCGCCTCCATTTCGTGCCAAGTTTCTAGCTTTTAGCCTTCACTTTTTCATCAGCATATCTCCCGGTGTAGGGCAACCGGTGTGCTACTCCCTTGTGCTGTGTCAAGTGTTTGCAAAAAAAAACATAAAATTCATTGATGAAGGTTGTCATTCATTTCGTATTTCGTGAAGGAACTTTTACCCCTTTTTTACTCCCGGGGGGGATATCGCTCGAAAAAGAAAAACCGAAATAAACCAACGAACACCGAGTCAGTCAGTCTGGAGTTGTCCAACATCACATCCCAAAAGCCAGGCAACGGTTCTGTTCAATAAAACATTTCGATAAATGTGGTGCACATGTGGCGCGTTCGTCAAGGGGAAATAGGAGCCCATCAATTGCTGCAGTACGGTCAAAAGTGTTAATGTGAACATGCCAACATGGCGCCCCTTTTTTTGGGATCACTTTGCTGCAGTACAACCGATGGAAAAGATTGCAAAAAAAGGCTGTATCAGGTACTGTCTGTCGCAGCATGAACATAAGCCAGACACCCCCGGGTACACGTCGGTGTAAGATGTCGAACATAATTTTCCGAGTAAACATAATGCTCGAGAAGAGTTACTGCATCAGCGAGCGTTGCTTTGGGGTCATCTGAAGCGCTCACATCACTGCAAAGGGTCCTCCTTTAGCCAGGTCAGGTGGGAAAGGAGTTAAGAACGAGCTCCGAGCACCGAGAATCCACCAGAGCAGAAAGCATCATGTGAACTCTGACGGTCTGACGGTTGGCCACCATCGAGCGGACTTGTTGAAGAGCCGAAGTTAAACAACAGCCCATAAAGGTGCGCCCGGAAACGGAGAGGGCGGACGTCAACACATCCGAAGCGCAACGCAGCCAGCGCGAACCGGAAACGAACCGAAAGGGCGGAATGTTTTCTTTCTACCACGACGCACGCGATGACGGCAATGATGATGATGATGATGATGATGTAGGTCTCGGTTCGATGCCTGCTTCACTAGACCACCTTTGGAGGGTGAGGAAATGCTCCAAAAAGTCAACGATGCCCTCAATCATGGAGCGCGACGATACGGACGCGACCGAGTGTTGATAGGGAATCGTGCGGACAGCATCATTTCCTCCTAGCATTCTCTCACACCTGCGTGCGCTCCGTGCGATGGTCCAGGTAAAGGGTGCGGGGGCCAAGCGAAAGCTTTCTATTTTTATTCGCACCAACAATTGCTCGCCGCTCACGCCGCTCCGGGTGTGCTGCGTGGAGTTGGGGTGGCAGTCCCTTCAGGCATCCTGCTCACACCTCGTACATTTCCGGATGTGCTCGTTATATTTCATTCGCTTTTGCTTTCCTCACCGACCCGCCCCGTTTGTGCTGCGCTCGACGCTCGCACAATGGAAGTTGGTGGCTCCCAACAGCATCATCATCATCATCATCATCATCGTCGTCGTCGTAGTCATCGTCATAACCATTAATGATGGGTCTGTAGTTGTTTTTTTTATCCCTCATTTCTAATACCACACACCACGAGAAGCAACAGCTGATAGGACCGATTCGAGAGAGAGAGAGCATTTCTCGCCTCAAGTGTCGGTAATTCTCGTGAGTTACAACGCAATCTCACCAAGCTCCTGTTGCTCTCTGGCTATCCGCTCCAGAGAAAATCGACGAAACGTAGGCAACTGCGATGAAAGCTCTGTCGGCGTGCAAGGATCTCGCAGCTCACAATTCGGACGCTTTCAGACAGACATCGAGTGCTCCTTGGTTTGATGGCGCGCGCACCGGCAAGATGCTGTTCCCCGGTCTCAAGGTTTGTAGGTCAAGGTTCGACGGTTCAATTTCTAGGAAAGTCTAAATTCTACCAAGACAATGACCCAGCAAAGGGAAGGGGAAGGTAGGTCCGTTCCACGAATCGAATCGACTGTTATTGCACCATAAGTTGCACGCCATACGCTATATCTGTCAGGGTGCGCGTAAATTATATTTTCCTTTCCCGTTTTTGGCCATCATAAATCTTTGTTCTTTACCACCATCGGAGGAGAAACAGACTGCGTTAACTACTGCGTTCGACTCACCGTTCCGGCCTGTTTCTGGTTTTTCATGTTTTACTACAAGATGGCCGCATAGCGTGGTCACAAAATGTAACGCCCCGTTCCCACTCCGCCGAAAGCCTAGCGGGCTAGCTAATTTATGTATCTAAATCACGTGCACGGGCTGGAAATAATTGAAGCGTGTGGCACGACATCACGCGCCATACGCATGCCAAAGTGCTTTCAGCGTGTGCTGTACAAACATTTATCATGCTCGTGTCCATAAAAAAGGTCTGGCCACCGGTGGCCATCGCACCAGCTCTTAAAGATTCACTTTACCTATATCAATACGCGCCCGGGGGGGCTGAATGGGACACCGATTGACCGATAAAATCATTAGCACAGCGTGTGTGCCTTTGTTCAAACAGAGGCCCCCCGGGGGGGGCCTTGCCATCGTGATTTGTGATCCAGCGGTGGAACGAAATGCATCGCATGAATATTGTAGCTCATCATTCTTAATGTGCCGCCACGCGTTTTCCTCATAAAGGCCAGCCAGGTGATAAATGTCATTTGGAGGAATACCTGTTTCGATAGCAAGATTAGTGGCAACAATAACCGAACGGTGGTAGCGTCGCTCGAACGCACAAACGGTGTGGCGAGTAGATAATCGAAACTTTGTTATCCCCTTTTTATCCTTCGGTTTTTTTCGTTGGTTAAAAGCCAAAAC
This sequence comes from Anopheles aquasalis, assembly GCF_943734665.1. Classification (NCBI taxonomy): domain Eukaryota; kingdom Metazoa; phylum Arthropoda; class Insecta; order Diptera; family Culicidae; genus Anopheles; species Anopheles aquasalis. The sequence continues at coordinate 73,862,613 of NC_064877.1, read as the reverse complement.
TAACCGCTACATCGGTTTCATCGTTCCCAGATCCGGCTAGCACTCGCGCCAATCGGATGCGGAGCGAGGCGTGCCTTCCATATACGCTCATACATATTTGATGAAAGCAATCAAACCATTCCAACAATGGCCAACAGCTATTTACTTTCACTTTACCTTACTAACTCGGCGTCCTGTTTGGGTTTGGTTTGGTTTGTTGGCTATGGGCCTTGGCTAAGCACGCCAATCGACCATTTGCAACGAGAATGGGTCTTTTATGATTTAGGAATGATGTTTAGTACGATCCAAACCGGCATGATATCCGCTTACTCGACGCAATGAGTGTAGCTTTAATGAATTCGGGATAATCATTTTATTGAAGAGAGGTATAGAAAGAGACAGAGAGATAGAGGGAAACGGCCGTGCCCAATCCGCATCGGCAGTAAATCAACCGTGAAAATGGTTACATTTCATGGTCGACTACCTTACCTCACCTTAAAGGTTATTAGTGCGGTCAGTGAGTTCAAATGGCCACACCACACACCGCGGATTTCCATTACCTTGGGACTTTAAGTGATCCGTTGGCAAATTGAATGTAAAATCGATGGATTCGCGAACCGCTTCGCTCCGTCCGGTCAGTCGGTTCCGCATTTCCATTAAGCATCCAGCAGAACCCCAAAACATTGAAAGGGGAAAAAAGAGGATTTCGGAGTCTTTTTTTTAAGGACGGTAGCTTCTGTGCTACCGGAAATGATCTTCGCTTCTGCTACAACCATTCCAGCCAGCCGCTTGTTGCGCCGCAAAGGCGGAAATGAAATTAGCGCTTCTCCGTGGGTTCTCGCGGTCTCTAAGTGCTTTCTTCACACTGGCAGGCCACAAGCGATGGTGCTGGTGCTGGTGGTGTACCTTTCCAGGGGACCAGGGAACAGCTAACCGAATGCTGATTTCGCTCGTCGTGTTGTTGTGTTTTCGGTTTTAGGGGCGAAGATGTTTGCTTCTCCTTTTGAAGCCGTAACTTTGTTAAAATCCTTCACAAACCTAATTTATTAGCGAACTTAGCAAGAGAGCGGAAAGAAGCGAAAGAGAGGGAGGGAAAAGAGACCCATTTCAGGAAGGATCCATCCACAGTGAGGCATCATGGAATCGTTGGTTCTGGAGGCCGGTTCTGTAGCGTTGTAGCGGTTGTTGAATCGTTTCTTTTTTTTTGCCTCTGTTACTGTTATTCTGTATTCATGCCGTTGTTTGAGTTTTCCAGAAGGCAGTGGAAAATTCTGTCCGCTTTTCTGAATTCCACATCTCCCAAGCCGGATGCTGCTACCCATCCTTATCATTGTTATGTAGCGGGGAATGGCGTTGCGAGTCACAAAGGCTCGTCCGTCCGTCGAGGAATCAAACCGTATCCCAAATGAGGGGATTTACGAATCCGAAAATCCTCGCCTCATCGTTTGGGTTCTTTTGCTTTCTGCTGTGGCACATCGATGGTTTCAATGAGAGTAAGAATGTACGTGGAATTTAAAGCAATGGAATTCGGAAGCAGTCTAGACGATTCTGCCTCACGATGAAGCTGAAAGATACATTCCTCTTGAGCGTGCCGATTTGCTAATGGATTTGCCGTTGATTGTTGTTTATTAAAGGAAAACGGAATCAAAGGCGTCACAGTAATACTGTCAGCAATAGTAGGCCAATGAACGAATTAAATTTAATTTGATTTCGAGCCGTATCTAGTAGACATTGCGCAGTTTATCAACCAAAGACCTAGAGAGAGTTTGGAGAGAAGTTATTTAACGTGAAAATTGTCCAAAAAAAGAGTAAACTCGATTCATTGCTTCAGAAAATTCCTTCTTCGAAACACTGAAATCATTTTGCACATTCTTCCTTGAACGTGAAGCTGCTAGAGTGTATCGTGTGATTGCTTTCAAACGGCACGTACTCCCAAATATTTGAACATACTTAAAAAACAACAACAAAACCATTAAATTCGATTCCTTATCGGTTTCAGTTTTCATTATTTGCGCCTCGGCGCCCTAGATTATCGAATCTTACTGCCCTACGGCCAACCAGCCAGCCAATGCTTCGTCACTGTCAAGAGCGTGATCGTGAACCAGCCCAAAACAGGAATCCAGCGCCAGAAATGGGTGAACGAAAATCCCCAACATAATTGGCTGTTGTTCCGGCCAATTTGTGAGACTCACCAGAACCGGATACTCCGGTCCAAACCAATGCGCTGCGGTACGGCGGCGAAGAGACGGTGAAAGGAGCCCCAGAGCTCTTCTCATTTTCCCGAAGCTCAGTATGACAGAACCGTCATCGGCGGCTTTCCGTTCGATACAAATGCGGCCAGGCATGAGAATCGTCGAAAGGAGATCGAATCGGTGCTGGCAGCGGCACGTAAGCCAACAATCGCGTTACAGTTTTCCTTCATTTTATTTTCGAACACGTACACACAGCTGAGCTGAGGTGCTCCGGGTTTTTACCGAGCCAACGGAACGGATCGTCTCGATTGTGTTGCATTACGATGCACCGCCCGGAGGGTGAAACGTGACTGCCACGCTCTACCCGGCGCAGCCAGTCCCAGTTTATTGCACTGCAACCTATTTACGGGCGCGCAGAAAACTAATTTACTTCGATGTCTTCCATTCCCTAGCGTCTTCGCTTCGTCGGATGGATCAATCGATTGCACCGCGATGGAAGGACGGCTCCGAATTCCCGGGCGATATGCCTTCGATTTTGTTCGTGGCATCGGATTGCAGTGGGAAATCATTATCATCAGGATGTAATCGGGCTCCTTCTTTTCAGGTGAAGCAATCAGCTGGGTTGGCGGACGGGCGAACCACTGCACGTCTGATGCCCCTGATTTGCACTGATTGTATAGCGAGTAGGACACGGATTACGGTTACGCTTTGGTATCGCGTTCTCTGCTCTGCCCTTTCGCCGCTCGCGGTCCATTTGTTGTGCCATTTTTGTACTACGCCATCAGCGACGCTTTATCGTTCGCTCGATTCTCCGTTCCACCTGGTGTTTTAATGTGATTAAATAAGAGATCCTTCCGGGCCGGTACGAAGCTGTCCGCTGGCCGGAACATCGATAGGAAGCGCTAGCTGCTTGGATCGGCACTGAATTAAAAATAAACGAGCATTTTAAAGGATCAGGGAAGCATCAAGCAGTGAAAAGGCAATCTTCAACCGCGATTCGTTATCCGCTGGGAATGGCCACCGGTAAGGTGCGGGCAAATGGACTCAATTAGTTCGTCCGCAATTACGGGCTTGGCTCGGCACCTAGCGACGGTGGCTCGTCGACGTTGTTGAGATATAATTAACAGCATGTCTGATGCAATCTATTCTTTGCAGATGGGTCGGAATGAAGGGGTACGAACTGATAGGACGTACACTACACTTTAAGCAAATGAATGAAGAACATTTACAATCTAATGAAGCTATTAAAGCACCCAAATGCAAGCAATTGTGCAACTCTTTCCCGCAAACCTTCGACCAGTTCTCGACACAAATATCTCCCCCAAACCAAATCCCTGCACAATGGTCCGGAAAAGATGACACTTGAAGGGTGAAGTCGTGAAACTTTTTATTTTATGTGCGCTCCATTCCACTCCGTGGCCACTAGCCTGCATCACTATCGAGCGCGCGAATGTTCAGCGAATAAGGTCACAGGGCTTTAAAGTTCATAAATGATCCTTTTTATGTCCACCGAAAAGGACGTTTGCGGACAGCCAGTGGTCGAGCAGCGAAAAGAAATGACCTTCATGATTCCGTGGATGCTGTTGGGTCCAGTCCAGCCGGCAAAGCATGAAATCCTTTTTTACAATGTTTTGGACCAGAGGACGGAGCGATGTAGTGGTGACTAGGGTGAAAAGTCGGTTAACGAACCACAGGATAGTATAAACTTGCAGTTTATGAGTCCCTTGATTTACAGTTTCAACAGTTAGTACGAAAGATGTGCAATCACCGGCCGGCCGACGATGACGGTGAAAGCTATCACATTTGATGGACCATCGTCGTCCCTTATGATCAATGGGATTGATTGTAGCAGATGCATGGTGGTATGTTATTAGTGGTGGAAATGGTATGTTATTAGTGTTACATGCAGGACTTTGGACCTCATAACCGGCACTTTGAACCTACATAATTTCTGAGGGCATTCCTCAGGTTCGTACATTAGTATTCCGTTGTTAGAATGAAAAACATCACACACTTTGTTCAGTTTATTAACACCCTTTATTGTATGTGTGTCCCCCGTAAAAAAATCTCTGATATCATATAGATAAAATGTACTCCGTTTGCCTGGCAAAACGTACGTTAAACTTAATATTGCAGCAAAACCAACAAAAGCCACTCCCCCCGGCAACGAGGATCATTTGTGATGACGCATGCATGAGATTTTCACTCTCCTGTCTTTTGGTTCGTTGTCTTTGCTAATCTCTATATAGCATAGGTAGTTATGGTTTCTTTTGTTTTGATCGCCCAAGGTGTTTTC
>NC_064877.1:73850646-73853146 GCF_943734665.1 Anopheles aquasalis | reverse complement strand
GAGGGCAGGGTGTACTCTTCAATTTTCAACCGATTTTGTACCATGTGACAGTAATGATGCGAATGGCCACTGAATGCCAGCCGTGGATTGAGCAAATCACCGATCAGATCGGTCGATTCCTTCGACAGCACTTCCCACCGCTCACGAAACAGCTGGATGGTCGGTGCATCGTGCTCCTGGCATTCCTTGTCCGACTCCCGGTACATGGGAAAGTGTTGCAACAGCACGGGCCGACTGTACTCCTCCAGCTTCGGTACATCCTTGCACTGCCCGATTCCACGACCACACTTGAATATGGTCTCGATCGTTTTCAGCTCTTTCTCGGCCTTTTCGCACAGATAGCAACCATCGCCTTCCATGGCGATGGAATTGATCGCAACAAAGTTAACGCCTCGTACACTGATCAACGAAACGCCGGTGTTGTTGAACTGATCGGCAAACCGTTGCACCAGATTGGGCCGTGTGGCATAGTGGAAGCCAATGTCGTGGTTTCCTGCGATGCTGTGCAATGCGATGCCGCGTGGAGTGTGGAACAGCTTCCGATAGCGTTCCATGTAGTGTTCAAACTCTTTCTGGTTCACCCAGTTCCCTTCGTCGAACACATCGCCAAGGATGAAGATGACCTCGGGCTGGAAGAGCGTAATAGCGGACTGGAATGTACGGTGCATCTGCCATTCGCGCCGCAACTTATCGAACCAGTGGCCACGGATGGGTCCGAGTAGGTGCGTATCGGCCAACAGCATCACATTCACCGGTTCCAGTCCATTCACCGGTACGGGTTTGGTAGGCCATTGACACTACGGAGAAGGAAGAAAGTAACTGCTGTGTTATCATTCCCCGGATTTGGAAGCGCTCACACGGAGATTACCTTCAAGAGCACCACGTAGTACAGCACGAACTCGTTGAACACTATCAACGACAACACGCTGAGAAGCAACCGGAACAGCAGTGTTTTCAGTTTCATCGCAAAAAAAAACCTCATCGGCAAGTATTTGAACAATAGTTTTCACATTTCCGGCCGAGTTTGCACAAGTGTGTTTTGGAATTTCGGAATCGATTTTTGTTTTTGTAAACAAACGATGCGAGTTGATAAGTTACTTGAAGCAGCGCGACGAGCTGTGGAAAATCGATTCCATGCCGAAAGAAACAGGATGCTTATATTTATTAAATTACAGGATGTATGTTCCTGTCTCTGAAATACTCTAAATAAGTCCGAGAAACTTAAAATATTGAATATTTTTAAGCCTTTGGGCTCATGCATCCATTCCTAAAGAGCATTCGTTTAAGCTGTCAAAACCAGAACTGTCAAACCTGTCACGTGCGTCTGTGCGTGTGTATGTGTGATGTGTGCTGCGGTCGAACGGTGGTGGAGGATTTTTGGTCGTCGGAGTTTCTTTCCTCGCTGAGACCGAAAAGGACCCTTTTCTTTTGGTTCCGGTAGTGTAGCGCAGGTTTTTTCTGTTCGCAAAGTGCGTGTCCCTTTCGTCGCATTCTCGTTGTTGCCCCTGGGCACCGATTGTTTCAACGCCGTTTCTACAACGCCAACCCCCCTTCCTCTTTCCCACGTTCCTCAGGTGGTGGGTGGTTCGTCTTCGCCAAGAGTTAACTCTTCCGCCTAGCGTCCGTGTGAATCACCGAGCCGAGTGGAAACTCCCAACAGCACAACAATGAAAATCTGGACATCCGAGCACGTCTTCAAGTAAGTGAACTCTCCAATCATCTGCGTGCGTGAAAAGTGTGCGACGATTCTGTGGACTCCGCGATCTCGTTGCTAGGCGTTCCGCAGCCGTGCTGTTATGTAAAAGCCGCGAGTGAAATCGTCTTCATTCTTCTTTTTTTTTTGTTGGGGAGCACGCCGCGTCCCGCGTGGTTCTGGAAGATTCTTGTGTTTCCACACGCACACACTCGGGCATGCATGGAAACGCACGAAGATTCGCTCTTTGTGCAACGGTAGTCGTCGTAGTTATGCAAAACGAATGCGCCTATGCTGGGCAGCATGGACACGCTGCCTAGGGCACAATTGGACTTTGTTACGAAATTGAACGAACAATCGCTCGCGTCTCGACTGGTGGTCGCGGATGTGTGCGTGCTGCGTTGCGGGGATGGTTAGCAACCGAACAACCGTCGTCGACGCAGACCAGCTGGTCGGGCGCGTGAATGAATTGGTTTTCATCTGCCGCGATCCGCTCGAGAAGGGATGAAGGTCGTTGGCCACCACGTAGGGTGGTGGGGGGGAGTAGGTCAGTAAAGACAGCTGGGAACCGCCGAGCACTTCCGTCGCTTGCTTGCCTGGCACTCTGTCAATGCGGTACTGGCGGAACCAAGTTAGCCTTGACTTTCTCCACCGTTTGCGCTCTCAAGGCAACACGGCAAGGTAGCGACGGGACCAATGACTCCTGCGTTCCAAGTTCGTTCAAGCGATGCAATACGATGCACCTAAACCACCAGCAGCGCCTGCCATGTGATTTGCCCACGTGCGCCAATAATGTTTTATAAATAA
>NC_064877.1:73843146-73845646 GCF_943734665.1 Anopheles aquasalis | reverse complement strand
TTTTGTGTTTTCGTTTTCCAATTACCAACTTTTCCTAGTCACTTTCACGCTACCGCCGCATGTAGTGAAAGTGTTTTTTTTTCGTAGCACCACCCCCACGTTCTGGTGCAAGAAGGGGGAGGGAGGGAGAGATTTGCGTAGCTGAGAATGGCGATGTGAGAGTGGAAGGGGTGTATGTGTTGTTGTTGTTGTTGTGTTTAGTATGTACGTGTCCAGCTCTGTGTATGGATAAGCATTTGCATACTATCTGTTGTTCGCTAGTGCTCGCCGTCCCCACCTTTGGATACTGATCCCCTCATTATGCTCGGTTTGAAATCTGCTTCTTTAAGGACTAACTATCGACGACTACCTGTCGCGTGTTTTTTTTTCTGCTCCATCGTTATCCCAACGCTCTGCTTCTGGACGAGTTCTCTCATCCTTGCTAGTGATGGGTTTTATGCGAGCATTTGCTTTCGGTTCGACTTAGAGAAAGTTTACGCATGCCTTAAAAGCGAACGGTGTATGAATAAAGGACCCGTAACCAATTTCTTCTTCCTCTTTTTCTCTCTCTCTCTCTCTTTTTTAACAAACACTCTTTAACCACTCGTTCCCAGCCACCTCCCAGATTAGCGAATGCTGTTGTTTTACAGTTGAAAAATGACAAATGGTAATGCAGGCGGAGTTGATAAGCGATCGGTTATCGTTTGCATGATCATTCTTCCATGAGTCTGGAATCTTCAAAAACCCAACATACACGGGGGGGGGCAACCATTTTTTCTCTTTGTTTATAGTGAGGTCACCCTCAATGGCAATAATAAGGAATGGAAGTAAAGGAAGTTATTGAAAATGTTTTGGAAAGCTCTCATTGCATTATGCCACCATCTAACCATCCCGCAAACCCCGGAGAAGGCCCGGATGATTAAGCAGAGTATTTGAAAACATTTGCGTAAGCCAAAACCATAACCGCAAAAAGGTTCATGATTTTCTTGCTGCTGCAGCACGAGACATTTGCATTGGAGGAACTGTTGGAGGAAGTGCCATATTTGCATTTGTCCGCATACAACTTAATAAATCCGGCTTCTGTCTGTACACAATTACGACCAACAGATACTTCGCATTTTCACATTCTGCGCAGTAAGCATTATGGTACTGTACCGAATTTGGTTCTCGCCGTTGGTTTATCATGTACATCCAGAGTTTTCCAGCTCTTTCTCTTCGCCCGTTCTACGCTTTGTTCTGCTCTCTCTTCCTTTTCTTTCTCTGACGCTCTCTCTTTCCCTCTTTTTTATATCAGTGCAAGGCAAATGGTATATAGCAAATATATTTTGTTTGGTTTTGTAATTTTTGTGTTTTTTTTGGGTTTCTTTTTTTCATTTCTTTCTTCCAATTTTTCATGATTTTCTCAATATCCGTTTTTCTTCTTTTATGTGTTGTTTTTTCGACATCATTCTCACCGATGCGATACGATTTCGCTGACACATCCACAGAATGGACTTTTGTTTGTTTTCTGATTTTTTTCTTGTTTATTATTGATTTAGCTTTTTACAAGTTTTTCTTTTGAGTGTGTTTGTGTGTACTTGCTTTAGAGAATTAGCTTAGTGTCAGGGTTTTGCTATGCTGAGTCACCAATGTGTCGCGCAATGTAGTTGGTCATTCCTATTAACCATGCTCACCAAACGGCACTGCTATGCGATTATTCGAAAGATGTTTTGATAAGAGAAGTTTAATCACAATTCGGGCTTCAATCGGTTTCTTGCACGTAGCGGTGAGGAGCCATCCTCAGATGATAGCGATTTGCCCTATTTTCCTCGTTTTCTTTTTACAGCAGTAGCATTTCCAATTTCGCATTCTGTCGCACAACATATCTGCCAATGAACTATACCAACTGTACAAAACAATCGTTTCTAGCGGGTTCGCGCGGGTGTACCTGTTGTGTCTTCTGCGTCTGCAAGGTGTGATACCGGGGGTCCTTCTTTTCTTTCACCTGCGCTTCCCATCCGGTGCATGCTTGTGAAGGAAACGAGCTATATTTTCAAACGTTGCACTATTTACCGTACTTTTGCCATCCATTTTCCATTAGCAAACACGCCACCACGTGCCCGGATTTGTTTTATTCAAGAGAGAGGAAAAATTAGCGTGAGACTAACGTTTGGTAACAAATGTAATCGTTTCGTTTCGTGCTTACGGTACGTTCGCGGAAGAATAGGATTAGGAAGGTCTAGGCTTCTAGGCTCGTCAGTGAACTGATCCGGTGAAATGCTCCCATCCGCACACACGCTAACCAGTCAACAATAAAGACAATAACACTCATCGTACACACAAGCAAGCACACCCGTACTTTCTCTTTACTTTGTTGGATTATCCTTTTTTGATCCTGCATTCCGTGTGTTCAGTGTTTGCGTCTTTCTTCGTGTGGTGTGTTGGATAGCGAATAAGTAAGAGTGTTTTGTTTGACGAAACCTTATCATTTCAGGTAACTGTGGTACCACGCTTTTCCTTGTTTTCCATTTGTTTGCCCTTT
>NC_064877.1:73838146-73840646 GCF_943734665.1 Anopheles aquasalis | reverse complement strand
GATCGTGATTGCGCGGGACTGTGGAGGCGATAAAATAATATGTGGCAGCTGACGCACCACGCTACCACGACTAAGGTTGCAGGAGGAAGAAGGAACGTAACGAGAGCTATAGTAACGCGACATGCCTAAGACGGAGTAAAGGAGTAAAGTTGAGGCTACTTCCTGGCTCACGAACACTGCAGCAGGTTTTTGGGAAGGGAAGAACTCTAGAAAAACTCGGACAGGATAAGATCTAGAAAAAAAACAAACAAACAAGACACAAATATAGGAATAAGCGTACTAAGAAAACACGGAACGAAAGGAAAATGGATTACTTTCACTAACACGCTTAGGGTTGTGACGAGGTAATTAGTATTGTAACAGTAAGATCAATAGTACCACGAAGAAAGTGTCAATGAGAAGTGGACTAAACGATATACGTTAATGAACAAGCTGCAAAACTTGAACCAAAACCACAAACAAAGTTTACAAAGTGTCTTTTGTTTTTCAATCGAAATAGATAATCAATTTGCTTGTGGCGTGAAGTGAAGTGTTTTGCTAAAGTGGCTCAAACAAAATGGCAAATAGAACACTAACAACATTGGTGTCACTGCATTTAACAGAAAAAAAAGAAAACAAAGAAAAAAAAAATACAAAAACAAACAACAAAACAATCTAGAAAACGTGCCTATGGAAGATGCAAACAGCATCAAGGTAAGTAACCGATCGCAGACTGGATAATTAGAATTTAAAAGATAAGGTTTGGGCAGAGGCAGAGAGAAAGAGGGACAGACAGAGCGCAAGGAAGCGAAAGAGAGCGAAAGGTAGCACAGTGTCGTACGGAAAAAAGGACCAGGAGCGAAAACGGCGGACAAGGGTTCTCTGGTGGTCGACAATGGATACCGGAAGAGGTTCACTGACACTGACGTCAGGCAACATGCATGCACCTACATCAAACAGAACAACAGAAGAATGGCGATAGTCCTCAATAACCCTAGCAGCACACCTATAGGAATCGGATCAGGATGACGAGCCGCACCGCAGCAGGAACGGGGTTTCGAGCGCTCGAGAATGTCGGCTGGCAGGATGGCTGACTGGCTGGCTGGCTGGCTGGCGATGCGCGTGATGGCAAGGATACGGCGGTCCATTCTACCTTGTGTGTACATGTGTTCGTGTATGTGTTTGTGGCTGTATGTTTGAAGGGAATTTATGTTGCGATGCGCGTGCACAATAGAGATGACACAACACATCCCGCGAATCTGGTGCCCCTGGAAGAGCGTTGAGTGGCATTTGTACTTGTTTGTGTGTCCGTGTCCGTGTGTAGGTGTGTTTATGTGGGTGTGCAGGCGTTAGTGTGGATATTTGGTGTGTCGTCAGTAGTGGTGGTGGTGGTGGTCTAGTAGAACTCATCGTATTCGAATCCATCGTCCTCTTCTTCGCTGTCCGGTACGAGCTTTCGCTCGTCCAGCGACTCCCGGTCCGCCCGTTCGATGTCCTCCTCCTCGTCCTCCTCATCCTCTTCGTCCTCCTCTTCACCTTCGTCTTCCTCCTCGACATCTTCTACGGTGCGGCCACGGCCCAGCTTGCGCAGCATCGTTCGCTGACCCGTCTCGACGGTCTCGGTGCGCTCGGTGCCAGTGCCCTCCACGCCACCGTCATGGCCACCGCCGACATCATCCTGATCCCATCCCTATATCCACGATTCCTACATGGCGTTCAGTACCCTTCTATTGTTACCGCCGCCACGGTGCGGACTGTAGTCGTCCCGGTCCCGGTCTCGCTCGGGCATACCGCGACGCACCGACGACGGGCCACCGACGACGCTGGTGGCCGCCACCAGCTGCCGCGGTCCACCCTGGACCGCGTACCCCCGGTTCAGCTCACGATCACGCTCCCGGTCTCGATCTCGATCGCGATCCCGCTCACGGTCCCGATCACGGTCCCGGTCCCGGTCGCGCTCTCGTTCGCGTATCAGCTCGCCATGGTCCAGCATGTCGCTGCTGAGATTGTGCGCCCTGGCGTGGGCAGCGCTGCTCCCACTACTGCTACTCGCCCCCAGCCCTCCCAGTTGGCCGACGCCTCGCAGGTCCCGCGGATCGCGCACATCTCTCAGGTCGCGCATGTCGCGACTGTCCCCGCGCACCATCCCCCCACCACGGTCACTTCCACCGCCACCGATACCCCCACTGCCCGATCCACCACCACCGCCACCACCGTACTCGGGGCCGTAACCGCGCTCGTTCAGCAGATCGTCATCGTTGATGTCGTAGTGCAGCATGTCGCGCTCCCGGGCGTGAAGCCGCTCCCGGTCCCGCTCCCGATCACGCTCGATGCGATCCAGCCGGTCCCGGTCGCGGTTGTCGCCGTGCCGGTTCGAGGGTTGCCGTCTACTACCACTACTACTATTACTATTGTGATGATATGATGCACCTAGAACGGACACACGGTAGAGAGAAAGAGAAGAAAAAGGGGAAGATACACACCAGAAAACAGTGAGTTTCGTGGGTGGCAGAGGGATGGC
>NC_064877.1:73813146-73828146 GCF_943734665.1 Anopheles aquasalis | reverse complement strand
GACTGTTTCCTCACGGTGCTGCTACCGTGACATCGACTCCTTCAAAATGGAAATACTTTTGCTGATCGTAAGACGTACAAGATGTCACCGTGACTACGGGTCCATTATTAGCCGCCCGGAGCCCCATGCTCCCTTTTTTGGGCGCGGACAGACGGACGCACGGAAATGTTCCCAATGAAGACACACTCTTCTGATGATGAGAATGGTGGTCCCAAAAATAGGCAACAGACGTTTGGCCACAATCTCTCCATGCCACAAGACGCCGGAAACTAGATCATGCTCAAGGTGGGCGCCGACCGGAGGCGCTTTGTTTGGATTGATAGCTTAATTCATTTATTTTCCACCGGATCGCTTCTTCTTCCACCTTCCTCTCCAGCTGCTCCAGAAAATCACAAACAAGCACAACCACAAACACCCACGAGATTGCCACACACGAGGAGTCGCCAAGAAATGGCGAGCAGCGAGTCTTCTTATTCCTACCATTTTGCTCCACAATCTGTGCACGATTGGTAGTCGGTATGATCGCTGATGGTGTGCTCACCCCTCCGGAAAATGGGGACATGACGATGCCAGATTTATTTTTGGGGGAGCCAGGTTGGAATCGAAGGTAATTATCGTATCGTGCTCCGGTGAAGAGAGAGAAAAAAAACACGCGGATGCCAATTGCCGTAGCGGACTGCCTTGACAACTGCCGCCATCCGACAATTCGCTGTGGTAACGATGTCACTTGAAACGATTCGCATTTCATTCCGGGCCTGGCAATTCGGCACTCGTTGGCTGTGGGTTCCAAAACAAGGCCAGGCCAGGCAGGAGCGGGAAAGGGAAACTGACAAACTTTCAAAAACCATCTCGCAAGCGACACAACCAAAGGATGATAATTAGGGGTGGCTTCGCTCGCTGGATCGAGACAGGATCATGTGCGCGACACGTTGTGGTTTTTGGATTGTGGTGGGACAGGTGGGGGAACCGAAAATAGATACCGTAACGTCGATAGCCTCCCGGGGTCGCCATGATCGCCGTAAATAGTTTCCACATTCCTGAACCAACGGGTTATGGCCAAGTTACCAGGTTGGTTGGAGCTGCCAATGGCCTGTCGGAAGGCGGGTGTCCTGAGTGTCAATAATTTTCCCGAACGGTATTCGGAATTTTTGACACGCACCTCGCGCGTGTCGGAAGCGGCTTTTGACAGGAGATTTGGCATATGATTCACATTCAGTGTTTTTTTTATGGGGGGACGTTTTGAATCGTCATCGCCTTTTTTTGGAGGAGGAAGAGAAGCGAAGGAATGCTCGTGACGGTAGCAAGCTCCAAAAACGGTTCCATATGATTCATCGGCGATCAGAGGGCGAGCTGTATTGGGTTGCGAAGAGTTTATTTTAAACTTTTCAAGTAGTCCACAGCTAAGTTGCAATCGAGATGTAGAGGCTATCGGGTGGTTTGTGGTATATTCTATCGAAATAATGTCTTCATAATGCCACATAAAAAGTGATTAGACAAGTGTGTAGTTCGAAGATAGTTTCATTTGTTTAAAAATAGGTCTTTAAAGTCTCAAAGAAAACTATATTCTTTTACCAAAAGTTTATGTTGATTCTCCAAAGCGATGATTCGAGCCAAACGTAAGTAGTCCATTGATTTCGTGCCAGAATAGTGTGAATAATTTTAAGCAAATTAACAAATTTTTCGCCATCAAGGATACGAAAGGAAATCACATATGCAGCAGATAAACATAAGTTATAAATAATACACTCATTACGAGCACCATGATCTCAAAGATTCATCATGTAACATCCCCTCAGAAACATTCAATACGAAGCCATTTAGTTGCGAACAGACTCGTTGCGGGAATTGTTCGAGTAAAGATCACTCAAATCCATAAACACGATAAAGATATTGCAGCGTGAAAAACATATTTTCTAAACGCGTATCTTGGATACCTTGTTGCCGTCGCTGTATTCTAGCGATATATGCAACCACCAAGAATATAAGTCATTTTGAACAGGTAGAAAGTGATAATTCATGCTGAATCTAAAAATTCACATTAACGCAAACAGCTTGAGAGAAACATAAAATTGATCATATTCTATGCATACGTTGGAATTGAATATTGGTAATATAACTGCAGTGACAATAATGTTCGAAAAATTGAATGATGAAACATTTTTTCTCTCTTCCAAAAAACACCACATAATTTAGTGTAAGATCCCTGGCTTAATTAACCAGTTAAATTGCTATTAAAAACCCCTGAAAGTACCGGTTACCAGGCGCCTCCATTTCGAAGGGCGCCTCCATCATCGGAGTAATATCTTTTCGTATTTCCGGTGCGGCGACCAGTTTTGGGATTGTATTTACCGTGCTGATAAAGCGAATTTGATAAATTAATGCACCTCCAAATTATTTGGTGAAATGGCCCACGCACTGGTTGCTACTTTCTTCTGCGGCCCCCATGGTAATATTCAGTTTGAGACCTTTGTTCTAAGCATTGCACACTGAACACCATTAATTGTTGTATGCATTGATTGGCTACCACAGGCTGCAAGCATTAAAAACGATCCTACAATGGCGATATGCCGACGCATAGCATCACCACCGAACGAAGAACTAACCTGCGTGAAGAGCTTGTTGTAGCCGGCGCTCTGATACGACGTGTAGCCCAGCCCGAGGCCGATGCGCGACTCTCGATGCCCCCCGGAGACGGACGGGGCATCCGATGAGGCTCGCTGCACCATGGGCCGATCAGGCCGCCAATCTTCTTCTAGACCGGATATTTTCGGTGCTATTGCGAGCGCGTGGTCTACACGGGTTCGGGGTGGTGTTGGTGGTGGTGATGATGATGATGGCGATGGCGATGGCAATGGCGGTGATGGCGGAGATTACGCTGGCCGCGGATTACGGTCGCTCGCTCCAACAACACCACACGCTTTACCACGCGACTACGATCGACGACGAAGGCGAAGCGACCCCGTACTTCATAGAAACAATACACAACCAAACATACAACACGGACACAAACACGAACGCGTACGGTCACGCGGATCACCAAATTTCGGGCACTGGTCTGGCTGACCTAGCAGCAGCAAGCATCCATCCGCACTGGATGGCAGGATGTTTTGTCTAGCGAGCGGATTGATACTGTAAAAAGGGAAGTACCCCAGATCCGGTTAGCCAATGAGTTATCTTTAGCTCACGATACGATGGTGGTGCTTCTGCTGCTGCTACTGCTGCTGTTGCTGCTGCAGTGGACGCTGCACAGCATCCCTTCGTAAGTAGATTCCGTTTGCATTAACCCAATTACTCGCTAGTGGTCCCGCGGGAAAATTGATGCGCGGTCATGTGCAAATGATTTATGCTGCTGACCAGCCTACCGCAGTTGGTGCTGCTGTCTGGCTTGTCATAATAATCTCCCCCGTCCGCTAATCAAATCACGGCAGACGGATGGACTGTCGATTTCATTAATGCACGAGAAACTCAAATCAAAGTGTCATTCGCGATCACGAATCGCCTCCTTAGTGCCAGCACAAGTTATGCAAAAACCGCATTTAAATGTCTTGACTGAATCTTTAACACAAAAAAATCACTTCTAAAATCACTTCCGAACAAATCCAACGACAGAGACCGACTGCTGCACCAACAGTGTGCTGCATGTGCTTGCCAGCGAATGGCCGAGATTACACTGGCCAGCAGACACGCTGGATGACACTCTGCTCTGCAGCTCGGTCACGGCCGTCTCCATCGTCGTCAGTGATCATGGCCACGCCGCACGCAGCCAGCTCAGCAGCACCTCACAATCCGCGAGTGGTGGAGCAGTTGATTATTGCAGGAGGAGGAGGACCAAAAGCAAAAAGGGGAAGAAGAAAACGTAAAGCAAATGTTTACATGCGACAGCAGCCTTCGCGCCTGTCCCATCCATCTGCCTGTCTGTGCATGTGTGCTGGTTCATGTTGTTCCATTGGGGATAGTTGTGTTTACACACTCCAAGCTCGATTCAAGGAATCCAGAGAATGAGAGGATGCTGGTGTGGATCGGTTTGGAAAATCCGTTTTTCCACCATCGGAGCAAAACGATGAGCGAAGGATGAGCTGGTTCCCCCCGCATCGCAGATGATTGTGCGAGAAAAGATTGCTCAGTCTCCGTGTCCTGGTGGCAGGGAAAAAGAGAAATCGCAAGAGCAGCGAGGTGACCATGAGATGGAGAGAGAGAGCACGAACTCATCTGGTTTCATCACATGGATGAACGCCAAACAACGATCACTCAGTCTGAGTAGCAGCAGCAACATGAAATGAATGCGCGGCCCCGTTCAGCAAGGAGCGACCAAAACATAGCGAGCTGCGATGCGGTACGCAAGTAGTAGACGCCACGCATACCACGCACCACTCTCGTAGTCGTGTGGGTTAGCAGGCAAAGCATCTCTTAAAAATGGGTTTTCTGACCAGAGGGAAAATCCTTCACAAAATCAACAAACAGAACGAAGTATTGATACAATCGGGCTTCAATTTTTAGAAAGAAGCTGATAAATCCCTCAAGGAGCCAACTAGAAACTCGTTGCCAGACTGCAGTGACGTACAAGACGTGCTGCTCACGCTGGTAGTGGTTTGCTAAAAACACCACCACAACAATGCTGGTGGTAGTGTCGAAGGTGGTAAACTGATTTAGCACAGAGCCCAGTGGAATGTTGATTTTCCTTTTCCTATGGCCTCTCGCTCTCTCTCTTTCTATTCACGCATTGCCTTCTGCGATCCACTCGGTCGACTCGAAACGGAACAAATGGATTCAGTTTACAGGCACCCTTCCTCCACCAGCACACAGACCACGCTTTCTGCCTCTACCAGGCCACGGGTTACGGTGCAGGCGGTTTCAAATTTTCATCACCGGTTTTATAAACAATATGACTATTTTTGGACGCTCGCAAAAGACGACGCCTAAACGCAAAGTGGTTTCCACTTGTGCTCCGTGCTGACACTACATGCGATGAAATGGTGCAAGTGGATTCCGAAAGGGTGGTCTGCTTGCCACATAGTACATGACATACCAGCCAACATGGCCCCGTGTTTTTTTTTCGGTGCGATTGGGGAAATTAATTCCTAAATCCCATTCACTATCGTCGCTGTGGTTTCCACAGAAGATTTCGTTCCAAAATAACGATTTTTCATTATCTTTCTCTCCCTCTCTGCACGGAGCGCACGGACTGCAGATTCCACTTTTGCTGGTGGCGGTGTCCTCCAAAAAACCGAAGGATACCCTTCCTTCTACACTCGAGTGAACCAACACACGCACACACACATACAACGGAGACACTGGAAGGGAACGCTATACCGAGCGTAGCAGCATAACATGCACATTGGGCTTTCGAGGTTTCTGCTGCTTAGTTGGCTGGCTGGCAGGCTGACAATCGAGAGAAGCGCCTCCACCAAAAACCACAAACACACTCGAGCACATGGGAGGACACAGCAGCAGCAGCAGCAGCAGCAGCAGTAGCAACACCAACACAGAGAGCGAGTGAGGCCAGAGCATGGTTCAGAAAATTCACTTCTCCATTTCCTTGCGATCGGAATTTGATTTCCGCATCCTGCACACACGGCTAGCTCGGATTTTATCGTTTTTTGCGTTTTTTGTGATGAAAATATTCTTTCCTTCGAACGTCTGGCACCACTCGTTGACTCGTGAGATGCGGTGCAAGATGGAAACACTAGCGCAGTTGGAATGATTGTTGTTTCTTGCGATGAAATACATCCCCCCATATTCGCAAGGCACACATATTTCAGCACCAGCAGCAGCAGCAGCTCATGACGAAGAAAACTTTCCCAATATCAAAGCACACCCAACCACACGTTGCAGAGGGAGGATTTTGCGCTGCTGTACAGTATGCTCTGGCAGCAGCAGCAGCCTGCGGTAATGTAATCCAAGCAACCAGGCTCCCTTGCTGAAAAAAACACACGAGAAAAACGCACTGGCACCGAAATGTCGGATGCTAACTCCACGTCCACGGTCCACGTCGACGCACGACGATCGAAGATTTTCACGGGAGTTCCACTTCCCCACCCCACTCCCCATACCCGCAACGGATGCAGCTCGCAGTAGTCGGGCGGAGCGGCACTGCGGCCTTCGTTGGCCTACACACCGACACACACGCGCCGTTGTGACACGGGAGAAAAAACGGCCACGGACGGCTTTCGCGGATGGCTTTTTGAGGCCCGCTTTTCGCTTTCGCTTTACCCCGCTGTATTGATGGGAAATTCGGGAACGGGAGCTCCCTTCTCACGACCACGGTGGTGGCACGGTTTTCTTCACGCGTGATTCACACGGGCACGGGTTTTTCGGGGGGTTTTTTTCGGTTCGGTTCGCCACCTTCTGGAGCGCGAGCGGAATGGCTAAACGGGACCGCTGCTACGGCTGCTGACTACGGCTGCGGTGGTTGCTTTGCTGTTTTCTCTCCAATTTTTCCCAACATATTTCAACCCAACAGGCTCTCTCTCTATTCGGTTGGTGGGCTGTCAGATGCTGTCAGTTTGCTGTGCACACTACGACTACGAAAGGGATTGCGTGCGTACCTACGCACCCGTTCATCCAGGGACCGTCCGTCTGTTTCGAAGTAGACGCGATGATGCAATGAAGAGAGAGAGAGAGAGTGGGAGAGCAACGCAGCTCATGTTTACGATGCTCTCGATGGAGGCGCCACGGTTTCATCCAGCTCCGTTGTGCTGTTCATCTGGCATCACAAACTGACAGCATTCCAAGGGGTGGTGGTTGGGCTGGTTGTGGTGTGGTGTGGTTATTTATCTCGCATTTCGAAACGCTTTCGCTTTGACAACCGACCGGTGCAGGGTGTTCCTTCACTGTTGAGGCTATTCCTTGAGTCACATAAATGGTCATTTCGTTTAAAATATTCCAAAATATTACGGAAATCCAACATTATCGTCACAATATGTTTTGTTGCATGATGCTAATAATTCCAATGATGGGATGGATTTCGCAAAACAGAACACATTCCCCCGGTCACCCGGTACGTTGACGCAGGCAAGTGCGAGCGAAACGCATGCGCGATATCGCATATCGATCCACTGCTCCTCCGCGAGCTCTTCCTCCTTCTTCTTCTCCTTCGCCCGAAAAACCAAAGCTAAACAACCTAAAACCCCCTAAAAAGAGCGAACCAGCAGAGCACATCGAGCACAGCGATGAACATGATTGCATTAGCCATCATTCTCCAGCCCTCGCCAGTTTTCCTGTGAGTGAGTTCACTATCGTTTCGCAGAACTCCGGGAGCTCACAGTGTAATGAACCTCCGGTGGAGGACTCCCCCCATATCCAGATGATGATGATGACGGAGCCTTGGCGCTAGTGTGTGGTTGTGTTCGTTCCGTTCATGTGGCAACCCCCAAACCACCCCCTTGAATAGGATGCTTAGAAAAACAAGAAGCAGAAAGGGGTTAGAATTAATGGAATGGGCCGCCGTCTCGAGCCATCCTCTATCCGTCATCCTGTGCCCTCTCTTCCTCTCCGTGTCCCTGTTTCCCCGTGCAGCTTTCTGGTATAGCTGCAAAGCCGAGGACAACGCGCTTACAATTAACGATACGAACGTGCCGCTTCAGTGGAGCGGTGGTGTTGGTGGGTACATGGGCATGTTCGAGCATCAAGGGGTTGCTTAGGGGTTTGCTGAGGGTAGGTTGCGTCATTAAGGACTCACACACTGGGAGCTTAGCCCCCCGAAATGGTGTGGTTTTTTGCGCGAGGGGGAAAGGGTACGAGCAAACATGAGTTCGTTTTGCGAATCATGGCGAAGAAAGCGGAGCATAATGCTGCCGCCGTCTGCCACGATATGGATCATTTGCGTAAAGACATGCGTTTCGTGCGGTTTGGTGAAGAAAATTTTAAAATGTTTCGAACCCCCTTCGAACCAACTCTCAGCTCTTGTGACGGCATTAAAAACACTCCACTCCATCGAACCAAAAACCACCGAAATGACTGCGCATGATGCTCGAATGATATCATTTACAAATTATTTTTATGATTCCGACATTTTATCGATATTTGATGCGATGGACCGACCAGACCACCAGACCGGCCGACAGAGTGGCAGCGTGTTGTTGTGAGCGCTATCAGCGCCAAAGGATGCGCCACGTTAGTTTGTGGTGCGGTTTTTCATCGGCCAAACAGGGAACGGACCTTTCCCCCTCCAGTTGGAAACAATCTCTCTGTC
This sequence comes from Anopheles aquasalis, assembly GCF_943734665.1. NCBI lineage: Eukaryota > Metazoa > Arthropoda > Insecta > Diptera > Culicidae > Anopheles > Anopheles aquasalis. The sequence continues at coordinate 73,819,955 of NC_064877.1, read as the reverse complement.
TCGGTTTGTATGTGTGCGGAGTGCTGTGTGGAGGGTTCCTTGGCCTCGCGGCTTATGCTTTTCCGTTTACTGCAATGCCGATTTTGCTGTCGTCCTGCTGTGGTTTTGCACACCCTTTGCTCGTTCTTCCCTCTGCTCCGCGTTGAGGTTGAGCGTAGGGCTCGATTGAGCAGAACGCGCCACGACGCGCCAAGCGTTTCCAATCGTTCGTGGCCAGTTGGTGGCCAGCAGGACAGGCATTCCCGGGTACTGTGTTCCCATTTTTCCGGGGCATGTTTTGCGTATTACGGTCCCGTATTTGATTTCTGGTCGCTTTTTTGTCGCTTTAGACGACAACGACGACGATGGCATGCGGTAGAGGAATTCCCTTCGGGCGCAGAGGAACCTCTCCCCCCGGGGGGAGGGCCGGGAGACCGCACACGAACCTAATGAGGGTTTAGTAAAGGGGCAAGCTGTGGCCACAGAGAACATGGGTCCTTATGCCCGGCCATTATGTGCTTACACATAATGAACAAAGTTTCGCTTCATTCCCTCGCCAAGGTTGGTGTTTTCCAATGAAGATAAAATGCTTTATAGCGACGTTACTGCACGCATACGGCCACTGGCATGTGCCAGCACAGGAATAGGACAGCGGAATAGCGGAGTGGAACAGTCCCGGCCACCGAGAGTACGTACCGTGGCGAGGTTCTGGTAATGAATTCGGTTACAGATATCAATAACCGTTGCGTTGCGGCTGGCTGGCTGGCTGGCTGACTGAAGTGCCCAATAGAAATTATCATTAAACCAGAGATTGCTACTCAACGAAAAGGAAGCAGAAGCCAGGAGCAGGAATGTTGGAAACAAAATTTAATATCCAAACAAACAAACGCTTTCCACACTTTCCTTCAGAGCAGATGTGCCCTATAAGGTGAGGTAGCTCGAGCGCAATCCGCCAGCGTTCTGGCCCTTTGCGTGTCGGTTACATCCGGTTCCTTGTCAGTCGAGTCACGAACCGGCCCGGCTCCGTGCAGCCAGCTTGTCTGCGGTACCGTAAGCATACAGAGATAGCCCGTTTATTAGCCTCGTTCGAGCTGGCTCAGCTACAGCCTTCTGCTGCTGCTGCTGCTGCTGCTGCTGTTGGAGTATTTTAGGGACGAGCAACGTCTTACAAACTCTACAATGCACCATTTCCCGGGTAGGGGGGTTTCCGGGGGTAGAAAGCCCCTTTTTCGGTACACAAATTGGGCTTCGGTGTCATTGTTTACGGTGAGGCTCTCGTACAAACCGGCCACAAATTGCTGCCGTAGCATGAGCTCCCCCTTTCTTTACGTTACGAGCTCGTCGGATGGTTGTGGTTAGCACTACACTTTCATGCGGGATCATCATTCCTTTTTGGGGGTGAATGGAGCAAATTTGTAAATGAAGGATTCAAACTGGAAACCGACCGACCGACCGACAGAGCTTTGCAGACCATTTTGTTTACATTTCAAGCAAGGGAGTGCTGCATTGATGGAGCTTTCGTACGGTGGCCCTGACTGTTTCTATCGTTTGCTGTGAGATAGGATTGCAGCATTGGATCCACTTTCACATGAAAATGAGATTTACATTTCTAGATTCAAATTCAGTCGAGTTCTCGAGCTCGACATCTGATTATCATCCAAGTTCTCTATTATTTTGTGAATCAAATTAGTTGTTATGCATCCAATCGTTGTTTTTCGTATCCGGTATTGTGCTATTATTCCACTAAACTATCTGTTGCTAATAAACCACCATTTTCATGTTCCTACAACGACCTTTGCTTCACAACCCATCAATCGTCGATCGCACAACATCAACGATCGCAAGGCAACTCCCCCGCTCTCTCTCTCTAACACTCGCACGTATTCATCGATGAAATAACGTAATCAAAAGAGTTCAAAACAGAGCACCGACAGCGGGGGGCTTCTATGCTCACGGAACGCTTCCATCAATCGGCGGTTTGTGCCGCGGTTAATGCATTCGGCATCGGTGTTTGGCGGGAAAATTCAAAACCACAGCATATCGTCGTCATAAGAAAGAAAGAGAGAGAGAGAGAGAGAGAGAGAGAGAGAGAGAGAGAGCGCGCGGATCAGGGCACCGGGCACAGGTTGTACGATGTTTACGCAATAAAGCTCTAGACCTTTCACTTCAATCGGCCAGTTACTCGAGGTTCGATGGTTCAAAACATCACTTTCGATGAGGTGGTGTTTGAGAAATGGTGGAAATGGAGCGGCCTAAATTATGATCCAATAGACTGAAGGCACGCACACATTCTCTTACGCTTGTGACGCGTGCTTGAGCGATGGGCCCGCCACGTATGGCTGACGGCCGACAAAACGATCGTTTTCCTTCTTTCGCTTCGCCCGATCTGTTCTTTCGCGGCACAGCAAAGACTTTTCTTTCGACCCCCTACTGTTGGCGCTATAAATATTGAGGTCTCATTGAAAAAGAAACGCATGAGAAAGGCAGAGAGGTAGAGCGAGAGAGAGCGTGGATCGGAACAAGGCGCATTATTTTCGCGAGACAAGTCCGTTGCTGTCTCTCGGAAGGAGTGAAGCGCTACATGCGAACGCGATGCGATGCGTGGCGTCGTGGTTTTTGGTGCGCAATTCATCTACCGATCTTTGTACACTGCCCCAGAGTGGCCGGCAAATTGGTGGGGCGTTAGCAGATTGATGAAGATGCGAACGGCACGCGAAACGCAACATCGAATCGCTCTCAGCGCAATCGCGTTCTGATTTATGATGCCGGCCAACCATGCACGAACTGGTGCACTGGTGGTGCTTATGTTTATGCGTAGCAAGTAACTAGTAGTATCCGGGTACAGGATCGTAAATGGTTGAGTTCATCTTCCTCACCGGCACCTCATTATTTCACGTACCATCTGTTAATGTTGGTTTTCAATCAGCTACTTCTAATTTCGACAAAAATGGATATATGTTATAAATAAAGAACATCTTTAAAGGAAACGAATTTTATACTCTAGGACTAGCACTCTTACACGATTTACACTCTAGTTGATGATCAAAACACGTATAAAAAAACGGAAAAATGTACCAACTACCATGCGTCTCCATGGGTATGGAAAAAGAAGAGAAAATTAGAAAACTCCTTATAAAGGAAGGTGAATTACTTGTAAGCATTATTTTTGTGCTGCCTGCATTCTACTCACACTAAAGCACATCAGTCACATTTCCCCTTAAAAGCCTTGAAAGGAATACCATTAAATTCTGCCTTCAACTGCATTAAATGCTCAGCATTAACCAGGTGCCACTGCAACCCATGGTTGCATGTATTTATTATAATATATTTAAAATACCCCCGTCACATGTAACCCTCGCCAGCTACAACACGCGTGGTTGGCGTGTGTTGGTTGCACTTTTCGCTCGCCAGTCGCCAGAAACCAGGCGCCAGGCTTGTGATTGCGTCTTGAAGCGTTACTCACCACAGGCGACCATGCATGCACATGAAGCCCGAGACAATAAATTAAGTCTTTTTCAGTCAGCAAGAAGACAAAAAAAAGCAACCAAGCTCCAACTCCCTGCAGCGTGCAGAGATTTCCCTTTAATTTCCACTGCAGTAATGACGCCATCCAAGCGGGGCCGAAACGAGCGTAAATGTAACGGAGAGCCCGAGTGCAGCTCGAAGGAAAAGAGAAGGGAAAACGAAAAGCAAAAAACCGACGACGACGACGACGACGACGAGGACGAAGCATTACTAGCGGAGCATTCCTAGAACCACTCAGATCTCCCCCCTTTTTTTTTCTTATACGCCATCACGAGATTTACATTTCGGAATGTCCGTCGCTGAAGGGTGGGGACAATAGGGGAGAGGATTGTTTCTTGGCACCGATCGACCGCTCGTCCATCACATTTAACATGCGTGGCATCGCTCTGTCCGTCTCATGTCGTCATGGCGCTGTTCTGCCCTGGCATCGATGTCTCGTGAAATGAAACAATCGAAAGAATGTGCTTGGAGGTCATCGGTCCTTGGGTCGGGTCGCCACCGAAACCGAAACGTGCCAATGGGAAAAGCCGAATGCAAACGATTGAGTCATGGTTGAGATTGAATAATGACACTGCGGATATTCCACGACAGCGTATCACTTCGTCTCGGTGGTGCTCTCTGGTGGTGTTTGTGGTATCTGCAGAAAATGAAGAATTGACTCCAAGCCTCTTGACTCCAGTCATGCGTTCTCGAACCAAACGCATAGCAATTTTTAAGGCTCGCTCTGAGACGTAAAATTCATTCATCAAATCAATAGCATCCAAGGGGGGTGAGGTGTGGTGCGATCGCGTCCTGAATCGCGAAAGAATTGGCGCGTTACGACCGTGGCCGTGCTCGATTCCATTTGCCAAATTCCTTCCATCGAGTGCACCCCTTTTGGGGGGCAAACCAATCCCCATCCAACCAATACTGGCTGTTGACGTTCAAGATCGGCCAACACATTCGAGGACAAGCGTCTCAGCGTTCAAACATACAACCCGCGCGAAGGTTGTCGCCGTGGTCGATGACGTGGTCGTGGACGTCGGTGACGGCCGCCCGCTCGCTGGTGTGCAGTTTTTAAAAGCATGAATGAATTCGGAACCATTTGACACCCACTGCCACCCAGTGCACTGCCTCTGTACTGCTGCATCGCGTACACATACACCTCGCGAGCACCCACACTACGGTGCGGTTGTGGCCAATTTTTGTTTTCTCGTTTTTTTTTTCCGAGTGACCTTCGGTGGCCCATCGTTTGGCCTGTGCCGAGAGTCGAGAGTCGCGAGGACGCAAATGGCAACAAAGACAGTGTCGTCTGGGAGTGGGGGACCAGAACGACATTGTGGTGGTGGTGGTGGTAGTGACGACTGTTTGAGAATTGGCTCAGCTTGGTTTTTTCCGAAAATAATCCAAAAACCGTGACATTGTGTGGATGGATCGCTGAGTCGACGATGATCTACAGCGTTCAGTTTGCGGGAAAACTGCCCATGACTCCATGGAATGTTGGACCTTTACATTAATAAAGCATCGCTCGGTGGTTCTTTTCTCAGCTCCTCACTACTTACCCTACGTTTGCGCAGAAATGGTGGCTTGTAGGTGGTGTTGTGGCGATGATGCCGATGATGGTTCTTATGTTTCAACATTTTGACCAAACGAATTGGACCGGGGGGGCGTCACAAACTATTCTCCTGCCTTACAGAGACCACTGGGATCACAAATTGTCACCACTTGGCCGGTTGTGTGGTCACACCAGTGGAACAACAACAATAATATCTTGCACTCAATTTGCACTTTCTCTCTCTTCCTCTCACGGGGTTTGCACTCTAAACGGACTGGCCGTGTTGCGCCATTTGTCAACCAAAACACTGGTAGGTGGACCACTAGCTGGGATGAGATTTTTGGGTGGGAGTTGATTCAGAAATTTTGTAACAAAAGCACAGCAGGGGCGTGAAGAAGGAAAGACGAAGAACACCGTCGAGCGTGAGCGAATTTTCCCGTCGCCGTGACAGAGACGAATAAATAGAATAGAGAGAGAGAGAGGGAAAGAGCACACACCGCGCCGCGCACACACCGCCACGCACCGACAATGATGTATTTTTGTACCATTTAATTTGCACCATTTATTGAACGCCAACAGCGGGGAAGCGCATTAACTTCACGCCAGGCTAATAACCGGGGGCTTAACAGTAGAACTCATTTTCGATCATATTTTGAAGCACTTTTTTTTATTATGAAGGAAGGAAATTGATGCTTCGCAACCTTGAAATGGGAGTTGAATAAATATGCAACTTTAAAAGAGACACTCTCACAAACAAATGTGAAAATACGCAAACACGCACTCATACACAAATCTAATGACACATAAAAGCGGATCTTAAGCAAAAATGGCAAACTGGCCTAGTAGACCCTGTTGGTTCGAAAATAACCGTCAGCCTCGTTACGATCGGGCCACCAATGCTCATCATCATCGTGATCGTCACGATGCACACACTCGCTTGCGGATTGATTTTCCATCAATGAATCCACGGCACGTCACAAAAAAGGTGGTTCGGACGTTGGTTTACACCACGGATCACGGATCACGACACTAGGCCACGCCACGGAACTGCACGCCTTTGGAATGTAAACTACCAGCAATCGCACGCACGCACGCACGATTTACTGGTGCTTCTGCACCGCGCTCGCGATCGCAAGGCCACGGAAAGCCATCGTAAAAACCCACTCTGGCCACTCTGGACTCGTCGTATCGTGCCGCGGATGACGAATGAGGTGCTAGTGGTGGTAAGTAGTAGTAGCAGTTCCGCAAAAGGTGTTCCCCGTGCGGTGCGGTTGGACCTGGTGGATCAAACTGACCACCGCCACTGACCCGGCGGGGCTTTCGAGCAGCGCGTCGACGATCGCACCGGATCACCAAAGCGCGCGCGAGAGCGAACATCAAGACCCAGACGTTGATGTTAAAAATAAAACTTTTCAAAACCCGAAACCCGGGTGCCGGGCGACGCTACACCAGGGCCCCTAAGGGGGAGGAAGAGAAGGGTGTTTCTGTCATACTCGACAGTGGACTGTCCCCCCAACCCATTCATTCATCCGTCCACCTCTCGATCCGGATCCGGCAAGTTGCCATTTCGCTCTCGCTCTTTCGCACTGAGCATCATCGTCATGCTGGTGGGGTGTGAGTGACCACGCCGGGCCCGGACTAGAACTAGACGAGGCTGGCGATGGATTGCTGCATGAGCGTAATGATCGGGAGGATGACTTGAGGATGATGCCACCTCTGTCACCGCGCAACGGTGCTGCTGGTCGGTGGATTGAAAAGAAGTGCGGGCTTG
>NC_064877.1:73773146-73800646 GCF_943734665.1 Anopheles aquasalis | reverse complement strand
CAATCTTTCTTTTAAATGAAGTTTAGTCCGGCTTCGCTTCCGCGAGTATGTTTCGCATCTTTCGCTTCCGAGAACGAGCTCAAGGACACGAGCGAGCAAAGCATTTGGGGCCCCAGACGGCGACGACGACAACGACGAAGATGCTGATCGCACATTGCTCTAGGGCCCTTGTGTTCGCTTTATGCTGCCTGCCTGCCTGCCTGCCAGCAGAGGAAGGGTGGGGAGCCTCTCTGGCTAATGCAATTTGTGTGTGGGGCCTTCCGAAGGGGTTTGTCGGCACGGTTCGGCACTTGAAAGATGCTGTACGAGGAGCGGAACCCTACACTTAGACCGCATTTATCATCGTGATCGCATCGTTCGCACACATACACTCTCTGTGGCTGCGCAAACTGGGAGTCTGCAAACATTAAGAAACCTCGCAGATGATGATGATGATGATGATGCGGCGGCGTAGACGGTTAAGGGTGCTGCTGCTAGCGCCGACCGGCAATATTTGCGCATCGGTGCATCGCTCAAGGACGCACCCTCCCAGGACCGAGGGCAACCGTGTAACGCTGCGTAAATGCGATCGCAACGCAACCCGCGAGGCACCCCGAACGCACACGCACCTAATAACGGCTATTAGGGGCGGCTAATATGATTAATAAAATCAGAGCACGGTGTGCCGCGGTTCGTGTTGGCAACCGTCACCGTTGCTGTTGCTGTTGCTGTTGTTTTTGGCATCATCTGGAGCCCGGTTGTCGGCGCCAGCCCTTCGTAATGTGCCCACCAGAACCATGGAGGGCTCCTCAACGGCGTCGTGGATTGGGCTTTGAGTTTGGACAACCCCAACCAGCGCAAACCGGTGGCAATCGATCGTGTTGTGCCGTGGAGTCGAGATCGAGCGAGAAATTGGGTGAAAATTACAACTCTCTGGAACTGCGGAAGCGTTTTGTTTGTTTTTGGTGGTCTTGCGGCATAAACGTACGCTTTAAATGGTTGATCGATTGCGATCGTTTCGTAAGCGAAGATTTGGTAATCGTGCGGCACCAATTCATTAGCTGCAGCACGATTACAGAGGGTAATTAGTGTGTTGAAAGCATATTGTAGCATGATCTAGCTTGTAAACGGAACAAAAGACTGCATAAGTCACCGATACACGAATGCAACATTGCTGCTAAGAACTGCCAAAACGAAATTTCATTAGAAATTTCATTTGCAATTCGTGATGGCTTATAAATTTGTTAATATATCTCGAGTCAGCTGGCATACTGTCTATTTAACTTTCTTTTGCTATTTAGTTGCTAATAACAAACCACCAAATGACAGTTTATGCTAAGCTAATGTTAGTTTACCGCAAGTGAAAGTTGCCATCCTGTACGGCCATCCTTGGATCACTAATAGCGCGCATCATTAATTGTAAATCAGAGCCTGTCTTGTCCGAGAGATAATATCCCTCGGTTTGAATCACTTCATTTTCCCAAGAAACTTTTCCAGATATTCCCCAAAAAGCATGGTCCTTGAATCATCTCGAACACTATGGCCGCACAGGGCGGAACATTACTGGCCAAGGACTGGCGACGGCGAACGCACCGTATCCCTCGGTCGTCAATAATAAGCGAACACGGGGAGTTGGTAAGGGTTCTGAGATGCCGTGACTGAAATTATTATATCAAAAATCCGTTCCACTTCACCCCTTCTTCTGCTCCCAAAGCACCACATGCTCCGGTGCGGCACCAGAAAATGTGTTTATTCGCCCCTCACCTCACTCACCATCAACAACCGCTGTCGACGTCTCGACGCCGAAGACGAGCATAATTTCACTCTAATTTAGAATTTAAACTCGTTCCCTCCTCTCTGAGCACCCGCGTTTGGTCCCTCTGGTCTCCGGGTTGTCCCGGTTTACGCTAATTTACGGACTCACAGCACTGGAGGGCATTCGACAGAAATCCATCAAAAACTCAAACTGCCACGCTGGAACCGAACCGAACAGAACAGAACCGGACCAATTCAAACAACATGACGCGCGCATTTTGCACAACGCATCAGAGCCCCGCCACGCTGGCCACGGTGGCCACGGTGGCAGGGACCGAGGGGATAAGAATCCCCATCACCACCATTCCTTTCCCTTTTTTCCTCGGTCCCCAGGAGGTACAGGAATTAAAAAGACAGGATCGTGATGAATTCACGCGGTACTCGCCATTGCGTGCCGGAAATTAGCGTCCGGGAATGCTTCCCAGGGTGCTGGCTGGATCTGGTCTGTTCTCCGACAACGCACGGTGCACGGTGACGCACCACGCAGGACGAAGGACATTCGACGGCCGCATTTCGCACACCGGACGTGTCTGGGGCTTTCCACCGTACCTGTGAGGGAGAGAAGGAAAGCGAGCGAATCGACCGAGTGCTTGTCAGCCGCATAAACGTATGCAGAACACAAATTTACCGTTCGTCACTTTGCGTGCGATGCGTCTACCACCATCAGCCGCCCGCCCGCCCGCCTGCCCCGGGGAATGGAGGGTCCTGTTGGCACCATTTCACGCTCCATCAAACGACTGACTGACCTTCGACTGCTCGGAACGGAGCGGGTTTGCAACAAACAACAGAACAGAACAGAACAGAGCGACGGCAACGGCGCCTCATTATCCTGTTCCACGATCGGCAAACAAATTAAGGATTAAACGGTGCGGATGCGTGCGTGGTACTCGGTGGCATCCCTTTTGTTCGTTTCGGGCTGCAAGTGACGAGCGTTTCGACTCTGGTGGACGCGGTGAAGGCGGATACGGATCTTCAATTACGGTAACGGGACATTTTGCATAATTTCTATGCGATCAAGATGAGAAAGAGAGAGGGAGAGGCGAAGGAAGTGAATGTTCTTTTTGTAAATTTTTGTTTTTTGAAATTTAAATTCTAGGACCTTTAAAATGACTTAACCGGAATTGAAGTCCTTTTATGCGCCGCATCGTCGATGGTTTAGGATGAAGTGCGGAATTCGATCGGAGAGGAACCGACCATCGTTCAAGGTCACTCGTGGACAGCGAGCTCAGACCTTTTTTCAAGCCCCCCGGCGGCACCGCACACAGCTTAGGACCTCCCGAATTCAGGCGCAGACAGACACCGACGACGCGAGCGCGCGCTTTGCACGGTTAAGTACATTTTAATTGTAGCCAGGGCCCCGAACCCCGGGCCCAGTTTGCGGGTCACGCCGACCTCCTAATTCCACTTAAGGTGTACCTCCCCAGAAAGGAGGAGAGGAGGGAGCGAAACCCAATCCTTAAATGTCGATCAATTATGTCTCGATCTCGGGCGGTGCAACGGTGGAGATTGCGGCGGCTAATTCAGCGCGCTGCACCACCACGCTGTACCGTGCTGCAGGCTGCAATGATTTTGTGTTTCTGGTTGTTTTTTTTTATGAAGAGTGTTGGAAGCATTGGAATTGGTTTTTTGTGCGCTGAAGGCTGCACACGGTCGCCGTCATTCAAACCCATTCATGAACCTAATTTTGCTCTCCTTCCAGGGAGCGCAATTCGGCGCGAAAGGTTCGCGATTTGGCGGTGGAATGGGTTGGACGGGGTTGCGATGGAATTGATCGACAGCGCGGCGTGGCTGGTGGGCCTGATCTCGATTAATGCACCGCCGGCAAATGAGCGAGTGATCTGCGTAGTTCCGTCGAAAAGAATCGCAGGTAATGAGTGGGTAGCCGGGATCAATGCGCACATGACGTACGGGGTATGTTGTCGGCATTGATTGTTTCGCTACTGGTGATCGACGACCATGACCTCGAAGACCTGTCAAGCGGGCTTTTCCGCGACAAAATATCTTCATAGTGTTTGGCTTTTGACTGGTTACTGATGCAATAGCAATGGTTTCATACTGCGATCTCGTCAAATCATCATTTGGAAATTCAATGTCTAGGATACTATCGAGCTTATTGGCTCAATCGTCAATCTTGGTGCACTAATAAGAATATTTTTATGATTTTTTGCTGCGAATCTATGCAAGTATTATAGAATATAGAATTATAGAAGGTTATTATTGCTTTAGAAACAAAACAAACGAATCTTAAAGCGTCCTACACCATGATGCTAAACAGGGGAAAAAAGGGAAACAGGGAATTTTTTTACATACAATTTGTCGAAGCTATCTCCAACTGTAATGTGCTTCAAAACATAACACTTTCAAATTCTCAATTTCCAAACAGTCAATGTAGGTTAACATTGATGGTTTACCTTAAATTTAAGCCAATTTTACTAAAGGCTCTTTATAAAAACACATAATGGCATCTGAATTGCAAATATTATATTTAAAATCTGTAACCAAGAAGAAAGAAGAGAAAATTTCCATCGCAAAATGCTCCTTCAGCAGTGTAGGGACACTACTTTCAGGTAACATTCTATCTCAACGTTGAACAAATTAAAAGCTGGCAAGTAAAAGGAAGGCAGAAGAAGGACGATGCAGAAAGGGGATTTTGCGAAGCGATTTTAGAGCGCCGCAAAATTATACACCTTTCAGGATCGCGTAGCCGTTGGCTTACTGGAGTCTCCACTCTTATGATCTGGAGCTTATGATTTCAAGATTGACGCACCGCTCAGCTCCGCTTATGATCATCATATGCATTAAATTATCTTTTTGCACTCCGCAAGCGATCCGCCGCTAGTGATCCACGGTACTGGTATGTATGAATCGATTTCTTCGAAGGACCACTGTGTTGTGCTGATGTTTTGGCTCTCCGTAGGACCTTAGTAGACACGGAATCTGTTCAAATTTTCAAATTAATTTAAATGAAGATCGACTTATGATGAGTAAGGCTCGAGTTCCCTTTCCATCACTTGGGTTTTGGGTGAAGAATTTCCCAAACCAAACAGTTATACCTAGTAACATGTGGACGAGGCATCCTTGTCGTCGTGTTCACACAACCTGTCACGTCGACCGAACCGGGCACCGGAGAGACCAAACAAAAGATGGAGCCAGAAAGGCCGACTCCAGCCAACGGTCCTGGGGTGGACCTTGAGCATGCAATTTTCCTTTCTCGATTGTCCGGCACCGATTAGCCGGTCCAGCAACGGTTTGTGTGTCCGTTTGTCGGTTCGTTATTTCCGCGTTTTCTTCCTCCGGAGAAGGGAATCTAACGGGACTCCGGGTTTTCGGTTTTCGGCCCTTTCGGCGCAACGCGCCATGTTGGCAGCGTCGTCGTCACTCCGAACATCTCCCCGAGTTGTTTTGCGATCCCAGCAAAGGGGGCACCAGGGAAGTATTCGAGAATTCCTGGTATCGAACAGTTTGCACTCGACGACGGACCACGTACCGGCCCCGAAACCACATCCCCAACCTCACGGCTCATGGCCTCGCTCATCGATGGATTAATGTTTCCGCCCTTTTTTGGCCCCAAAATTATAGCACTCACCAGGTACCGGTGTGTGTGCGTTTGTGTTGGGTCGGTTTGTGCAGAATCTTAACGAGAATCACATTTTGGTAATCGCAACGTATCCTTACACCGACCGTACGGTATTTCGGGTTTCACTTTGATCGCAAACATCTTGCAACCATCGGGAACAGTTGTGCGCTAGGCGCGCTAGTTGCGGTTGTGGTCCGGTGCGGTCCAGTGGACGATCAAGAATACAGGAAATCAAATCGATAATTTCTCACGGATCTGTTGTGCGCACCGATCGGAAATTCTCGCGAATTCAAAGCGAAAGACGTCCCGGGTTAGATGAGATACCGGTTCTGGGAAGGAAAGCTCTCCAGATGTGGCCAGAGGGTCAGTATGTGGCATCCGGTGGTGAGTGTGTTTAGTTTCTAGCGTAGAAGCTACAACGTTTTGTTGAATAAACATTAATTCTTCAGTTCATCAGTGAGCGCAATCCATTAGCGTGGCCAGCATTCTGGATTAGACCTGTCCAGCTTCAGGCGAATGTAATTAAAGAACGACGGCTTTAGGAATGCAAAATTGCCTTCCAAGCGACTGCCACCCGTTTTTTGTGCTTCCTGTACAGCTTCCCCCCTAACGAACTCATTACTCATCGCATTACTTGTGGATCCTTTCGCCAAACCGGCTGCTTGTGCGGTGGGTGACAAAGACAATAATACCAAAAAGACGGAAATTCTACCCCTTTCCTGCCGCTAATGCACCCAAAAAATCGAAAGTACCACCCAACGATCTCTCCAAAGAAACAACAACACCGGGAACCGGAATTGTGGGCAGTAAAGTGTTCTTGCTCTCAGCACAGCCTCCATTCCGGTCCCGGAGCAAGCCGCAAACAGCGCGCGAAACGCAAGATCCGTTCCCATGCTGCTGGCCTACCAGCAGTGACCCTCGGTGCCGGTGCCTTGCTTAAACGCTGTACAAAGCAAACCCAAAACAAAAAGCAAAACGACACCGAGAACAGCATCCGCGCGATCACTGATCACGTCGTGTTCTCGCTTTCATCGTCGTCATCGTTGTCGTCGCCCCAGCAATCGAGCGTGATCGCGAGCGCGCACCCGCGCTGTCGTCATCCTCGATGTTTTCTTCCTCGATGAGGTCGTCTTCGAAAGGGGGTCCAGTCGAATCGGATGTACAAATTCTTGCATTAAACAGCAGCAGCTCAGGGAAGCAAAAGGATGGTGACTTGGTGAGTGCTAATGCTCCCAAGCAGGGGACATAGGCCGCCGTGAGCCGTGTACGTGTGCTCAAAAAGGCGATTAATGATGCACTGAAGCCCAGCAAGGAGCTCAGCATCAAGCAGCAAGTGTCGTGTTTCGGCGGACAATTAATTTTACTTCGCCACACAGCCCCAAAAAAAAAACAAAACAAAAAACTAACAGTCCGGCAACATTACAACAAGCACGACGAGCTTGAGCCCGCTCATAAACTCCTCCAACAGTTCCGTGTAGCAGTCCGGCAGCTTTTGCAGAAACCCGTTTCCAGTTGCGTTAGGTGCGCTTGACGCTGCAAGTGTTGTGGATGCAATTCGCATTTTAGCGTCGATTGGCTTGGAAGGCGACAGCAGCCCCGCAGTCTTGGTGGCCAAATCTGTACATTAGCTCGCATCGTCCGCTCGCTCGCTCGCTCGCTCGCTTCGCTTCTGATAAATTTATGCATCATTTATTTTTGGCCCCAAGTCGCGAGTCGCGAGCCGTTGGGAGGGCGAGGGGTACATGTCTTAAGCATCCGCAATTTTTACTTTTCCATTTCTTGCTCCCTGACGTGCTGGCTGGCTGACTGGCTGGTCGCCGACGCCGACGGTTCGTTTTTGGCGAATCTTTTGCCCCTTTTCCCCCCAACCCTTCTTCTTTTCCAGCAGCTCGTCTCTCGCTCTCTCTCTCCCATTCCGACGCCGGGCGCTTTATGTGTTTAATTTTTAATACGCCGCCATACCCGCCATGGTCCACCCGGTAGACACCCGGTCCAACCGTTCAACCTCGATGTTTTAATGGAATGGAGCGGGATGATGCTCCCCCCACCTGCTCTCTCGCGAGATCCTCTTCCCGTTCGCGCGACCACGACAAACGCGAAAATCACAAATTTCGCTGCCCAGCCGCTGGTGCCGCTGGTGCTGCAGTGAATATCAATTGTGGTGACCTTGAATATTTTCGATTTCGTTTCGGTGTTTTTGGTTGTTCGCCTCTTTGTTGCCGGCCGTTTTGCCGGACGAGCAGGGCGAGTGAACGAGTGAGCGCTCGCGCACACACCAGACTGCGCGTTTCATTGCTTGGCGCGGTGTCGTCCCGTGCTATCATCGCGCTACATAACTGTCTCCGACCGACCGCCGGACAGACCGACAGACTATCTGAGCTTGTTGTTCACGGCTACAGAACGGAGAAGAGAAGCTGGGCGATGAAATCAACGCATTTGACGTCGACAACGACGACGATGAAGATGACGATTGCGAGGACGGAAGCTGATGCACAACCGCAAGCAACGCGCATCTCGATGAATTGCGATCATGATCGTTGCCTTCCCAGCGATGTGCCAAATGGTTATGAAGGAGTTTGCGGAGATGCCAACCTCACTGAGGACTGTTTAATTGGGCCGCGGTCCCAAAAGTTAACCACAAATCGTTCAGGAATGCAGAGCGAACTGGCGCAAACGGAAATGTTGCGAAGCGTCCCACTCATTCGCTTGTAAAGAGACGATACAAGGAGAAGGAGAAAGAGAGATGATCACCTTGAAAACAAGGATAATCGATTTTATCTGACGAAATAATTCGCTTGGCATCCGGGCTCAAGGTCAAGAGAATGGAACAAAGGAGTGTGATTCATATTTTCTGTTGTTGAGCGCTGCATCATGATGTTTGTTAATGCATAAGAGCATGCTACATGTTTTCTTGTGGCACGTTTAACATAAAAGCATAAGAGTAATGAACCAATGTCCAAGTGTTTGAGTGTTTGATTAAAAAAAATCATTTTAAGACGCTCCTTTTAAGTGAAAAAATGCAACATTATTTACGAAGACAGCTATCAATTCAAGCTGTATTTCATCCAACATTCAGAAACCGTTCCTTAATCGAAAACCGGATGATACGCCCACAATCGCAATCCAGCGTGATCCGGCGCTGCTTCACAAATAAGAATTGGGCCACGGGAATTGGCCCGAAAGAACACGCCAATGCGGTACCGTCCAACAAAAAAAAAACACATTGTCCGCCGTCGTAACATCATTCTAGTCTCAGCTCGAGGGTCCCAACATGTGGCTCCCATTCTGTCCCCCCATTGGCCACCCTCCCCCCCTGGTTGTTTCCCTGTACTGAAAGCATCCCATTCCCATTCCCAAAATTCCATTTCCGCCAAGTGATGCACACATTTTGATTAAATTCGGTTCGGTCTGGCACCCATTGCCAGTGCTCGACGATTGGTCCCGCGCTCTTTGTCTGTCTCTCTCTCGCTCTCTGCCTCTGCCCTCGTGAAGATTGAAAATGTTTTGAATCCCAAGATTGACCTCGGGCTGTCGGCCAGTGCGCAGCAAACATCAAAGCGCAGACACACAGACGACCAGCAGTGCAGGCTCGAGAAAACTCAAAACAAAACAACCTCTCTCTGTGTGCCACGGGACGCCAAAGAGGCGCCTCTCCTCAACTCCAGAACCGGAAGAACGACTCACTGTCGACTCAAACAAAAGTGCAGTGATTTGTCTTGTGAGCTCGCCGGTCGGAAAATGATCGTTTTCCGGGTTTTTCCTCAAGTTTTCCCCCACCGTCTGCTTCATCATCATCACCGTTTGGTCCGGTGCATGGCATGGTATGCGCTCACCATCCGTGATGCAACTGCATTCTTCTCACTCTCGACTCTCAGCGTCAGTGAACCGGTTTGTGGGGGGCTTGGATGCCAGGAGGAAGAGATTTCGCAGAACGCCACGCAGAGTGCCATTCTGGGGCCACCGTTGTCTTGTCCCCACCATCTTTCCAGCTTCTTGGAGATGCATTTTGCGGCTCCAGACCGAAGGCCAACACACTGACATACTGACTGACACAGTCTCCCTCTCTTTCTCTCTCTCTCTCTGTGTAGTTCGGTGTGTCGAGTGCATTCTTTTCCGGTTTTCCTTCGTCCACCTCTCGGTGGCTGCTGCACCATACACTTGGTCGACGGAAAGCGAAAATGAAGAATCTTGAAAAGTGAATCTCGCAAACGATGACGCAGACCATCACGACGATGATGATGATGATGGACTCATCGGAATGTGATTTCTGCTTTCGAACAGCTTCCTTTTCATCGTTCTCCTGCAGACGAGTCTTCTCCGTCGCTTATTCTGCGTCTCCGATTGGCCATCGGTTCAAGGTTTGCGATCTTACGTAACGTGATGGTGTGGTGGCCAGATTTTGCTTTTTCCCTTTTCCGCCGGGTCTCCCAGAATAAAGCACGTGGGAGTAGCCGCACCACGAGTGCCGACGGGATGCGATGATTTATTTACTTACACAACCTGATTAACCAGCTTCAAAGTACTTCAAACGGTCTAATGAGCAGTTGAAACGATGCTGCTGAGTTTGAAGTAAAACAAAAAGGGAAAAATCGTTTCTCAACCCCCTGCCCAGGGGGATGACCAGCGAGTGTGGGCGTGCAAATAAATAACCCTCACTGTACACAGCGGACTGCGGACTGTGTGCGACAAGTCGATGCCGATACGATGAAAGAACAATTCCGAAACCGCGCCAAGCCACCTGTCCGCGGACTTTCATTTCTTTCGCGCGCGACTTGTACCACGCCAAGCATGTTCTACTCTAATGCCTCGGTGGAGAGAGAGAGAGCGTGGTGCTGCGGTTTTCTTGTGTGCGAAAAAAAACCGTTTAACAACAAATAATGCTAATTATTTATTACCATGTGTGACCGGGACCTCATGTCAAGTGCAGAAAGCCAGAAGCGACATTCGGTTTTGAGAGAAATGGCGTACCATTCGCTGACTACGTGACACGGGGTACATGGTCAGCTGATTTCGAGAAGAAGGAAGAAATGTTGACAGACTAGCGGTCACAGAACGCCTCGGTACAACGGGCGGTGGCGAGCTCTTCATTATCTGTGCGAATAATTTACTCGTCAAACCTACCCTCACCCCCTCGTGGGCTGTCAACTGTTGGCACATTTTTAGCAATGGTACGTGCCAAAACATAACCCTTGTCGAAGGATGGAATGGCATGGCTTTTGTTAGGTATTTTTGAAGACCAAGAAATTGGTCGATTTTAGAGCTGAACAGATAATGAACCTTTTCTAAAATATGCATTTTTTTTAACTATTTCCTTAAAAAATGTTCTTTAAAGCAACGTTTACATAAAGTTAAGTATCGCATTCATTTTAACAGAAAGAAATTCACGAAAAACGAACACACACGTCGCACTCGAAGCGTAGCAGGATGTTCAGGGTTCCGCATGACACTCGGCTCTCATCAGCCCATTTTTACTTTCCTCTCGTTAAGTGTCCATCCTGCCACTTCTTCTCTTATTGCATCCCTGTCCCCTACCTCCACTCTTTCTCTCTGGCAGTCGGATTGTGAGAATGTCTTACTTTGATCGATGGCACCGGTTAATCCGTCCGGTCCAAATGTACCACAGGCGCACAATTCGTTGCACATCTCGATGTGTTTCTTCTCTCCGCCTGTGGCCCCCCTTCACGCCAGCTTCCTGGCTCATTAACCGGCATCCCCGGCCCATGACAAGCCGCGATTACGATGGCGCACACCCGCAGCACTACACTCAACCCCAGGCGGATTGTCAGTGTACGAGCAGAGAGGCGACTTATTTTTACTTTTCCGTTCCGTTCCTCCATTACAAGATAAGGGGAAATAGGGGGAGGGGGGTTATGGTGCCATTCACGAGGAAGTAGTGGATCCTCCTCCTCTTCTATCCTCCATCGTGAAGTGGAAACTCTAGCATACTTTGCCCAGCGATCGCCCCTTCGTCGTGGCGCGATATGTAATCCACGCGCGATGCATCGTGGCCGCAGGTGCACCCACCCACTGGCAGCACGCGCCACTACGGCTACCCCGGACAGTGGCTGCGGCTCGCGCACACCCAGGGAACCCGGGGAGGAATCAAATCCACGCTGATGCAATCCCACAACGCGCCAACGAACGCGCGAGCACGCTGCATCATGCGTTCACCGCTCTTGAGTGTGTTTTTGCTACTTAAGAAAACATAAACATTCGAAACGGTTCGGTTTGGGGGCCGAAAGGGGCCAGGGAAACATGCGAGTTGTGCCGGACACAAACACTGCTCCTGCTTCGACTTCTCCTTCTGCTGATGCTGCTGCTGTTGGCGTTGCTGCTACAGCTGACAGACTGTGAAGTGTGTGGCAGCTACGACGAGGACGATGGCGAGACCTCGCACATGCCACCGCGCACACCAAACCCCACCATATGCGACACGAAATACAAATCCAAAAACCAGTCACGGCTGGTGTGCAGAGAGACAGAAAGAGAGAGAGAGAGAGATCGCACACGGCCAGAGAGACACGCTAATGCACGGAATACAATTAATTATTTTTAATATCTACGTTTTGCGTTAATTTTAGAACTTTCATGTGACACCCGAAATTTCGTGGCCTATTCCTCCTCGCATACGGGCATGTGTGCGCGGGAGAAGTTGGCAATAAAATGGTGTGAACGCGCCCGAGGGGTCTTGTGCGTACAATGCGCTCGTCGCTGGTGCTGGCTCCTCGATATGATCCTTCGCGACCGAGGCCACCGCGAGCACCTTCTTTCGCGGATGGGCAACGGGATAAAAATCATTTTATCTCTTCACTACTCGTCTTTGGTTCCGCTACTTTTTTTTTTCGTTGCAGAGGAGGGTAGATTTTGGACGCTTCATCTGGCACTCCCTCCCTCGACGCTCCACTCGCCGTCCCAATGCATTCCTTCCTCGCACCGCGAACCGCGGGATGTGTGGTCCGTTGTGAGTGAAGTGTCGGGAAATGTAATAAATTTTATTAATTACACCCACACCCGCGCCCGCGCCCCCGGAAAAAGTATATCCAGTGCGTCAATCGTGAAACTGCTTTGGCGGTCGTTTGCTGCCTAGAAATGTTTCTTTAATGCGAGCAGGGTTTACTTCTGGTATTCGCTGGCAACGATGCCGCACTTGACGATGACGTCAGAGTCGGAACCATCGCCGTGGTGCTGTAGTGTTGCACCATATCGTGCTCGTGATAACCGATGAATCAGACAGCGTAAGCATATTTGCTCGCTGACTAATCGGAACGAACGGGGAAACACGGGAAAAGGTACAGAGAATGCAAAACATCCCTTTCGCGGAAGTGGCAGTGGCACAAAAGCATGAATGGCGCACGGCTACCGGCCACAGCATACCCTAGCATGGCATCGTTTTCCAGCTACGTTATGCTCAACCAACGCCAATCGCCCGCGGATGCTGCGAACGCGATGCATCTGCCTTGCAAGAGATGCAGCATTCCCTTACCGGCACCGAGCGTACAGCACGTGCACGCTTGCCAGCCAGGCAAACATCAGAGGGAAGCGAGTGTGCCCAAAGGGGGCGAAGAAGGAGAAACGAGATGAGATGATGTTGGATTGTATTTTTTTTGGGAATTTCCACAAAATCCCCTCCGAGCGTGTGGAATGGAGAACCGGAAATAATTATGTGTTATTGCCGGCGCATACCTTGCGGTTGTGTGCACGCGTGAGCATAACATTGTCACGGTTTACAAGGTCTTGCGGCGGTGCATGAGTCAGCAGCAGCCTGGAGTGCAACGGTGCATGCTGGTGCAAAGGAATGCAGCGAAAGTGCATTACGCGCTCGATGAGTAATACTCTTCGCTTCACTTTTTTCGATTGTTTTTTGACCTCGGAATTGAATTCCAATGCAATGATACTTCAAAGTGGATACTGGATAGTTTACCAGGAAAACAATGTATCATGCTGAGCTGAGTACCGTTCCCGAAAAGAATGGTCGACCATGGACCAGTGGACCATGTTTGATGCGCACGAACGCATGCAGGCGTGCTAGTCTGGTCCCAAAAGCAAACGATTTATGTGACGATTATTACGGAAATAATTCCCCGCTCGAAGCTCAGAAAGGGGCAACTTACAATGCTCCAAACCATCACCCACCACCACCCGCAATCATCATCTTCGACATACCACGGCCACGGCTTAACGGCAATGAAGAGCGTGGAAAAGTGTCGTCGATGGCCGTCGCCAATGCCGCCCGGAGGCTTACTGTCGCAGGGGAAAAGCGTAATAAATAATTTTAATGAACGTCGCTTGCGTAAGCCGCAACCAACCAGCGCTCGAAGGAGGAGGCGCTCGATGGTTCAAACTCATCACGGAATGATTTTAAATCTTCATTCGTCGCGCACCTCGAGTTGCGGATGGGGTGCGGGGATGGAAGTGTGACTTTCGGTTCGGTTTTAGATGCCAACAACGCCGACGATATGGTCGGTACCGGCTTCACATTTCATGGGTGTCACCGTGTTCCAGCAGCAGTTGATGTTTTGTTTTTGTTTTGTTTTCAAACTCATAAGTTGTGGATTAACTCTTTTCCTTCGGTTGTCTCTAATGCGAGTGGTGCGAGGGTTACGGGGGGCTAGGGATGATCACTCTCCAGCTAGAACCAGAGAGTTTTTCCGGAAAACCCGCTTCTTTGCTTTAGAGCGCGGATTAACTTGGTTTCCTTTTCGGGGACTCAACTTTTAATATATCACCAAAGACACTCAGTGTAAGTAATCGATCGAACACACCATTCCGCCACGCATTTCATCACTCGAAAAGGTTTGGAAAATGGAAAACTAGGTCGAAACGAACCTAGGAGCCTCTAGCGAAATTGAAAACAACGATAAAGAGCGAGACCATTTTCATGTGCAGCAGCAAAATTAGCAGCACGTAATACCGCCACTATAGCGCAAACAGGAAGCAATGAAATACTCGCGACCACTTCAAATACCCGGCATCAAAACGATAATCATTGTTTGGGCACAATAAAGCAGCCGTTGAGTGGTAAAATCCACTTAAAGTCGCTCAAGTATTTAGTAGAGACAACGAGGAAAAGTTGATTTTATCCGTTTTCAAGTGCTGCAGTGCTAGCACACGTCTTAAAATATGGCTGATTGTGCTGCTGCCCGCACCAGACGGTGACGGTGACAACGGACTAATTCCTGGTGGATTAACTGTCAACGGGTTGATGGTTTTATTGGGCGCAGCATGCTTGCCAATGTCTCTCTCGTTCATGCTTAATCCACGCGCGAAACATTTAATTCTTATCAAGTAAATCGTTAATAGCTCAGGAAAAAAAATGCAAGGATTGCAAACAATTGTACGATTAAAAATATGCGAAAAAAGGAAAACCGGACTTTGAGAAATATTCTTGAGAAAAATCTGTTTCCCATTGCTGCTACTCCGAGCAGCACTGCATGAGCATCTTTCAACGGTACGCGCCACTCAGCGGGCAATTCAAGCGTCGCGTGCGTGGACGATACAGTCCGGTGGAGACAACGACGACCACGGTGGCCTTGTATGTGGAACGGTGATGTTGGCGTTGGAAAACCAAAAATAAAAGAACGAAACCCACCAGCACCGCTGCCGCCGAATTGATGGGCCGCGTCCGGAAAATTGTCACTTGCGATTGCCATCGTATGCTCCGGCCCTTATAGTCTGTGTTCTTGGAGGCGTGCTGGCGGGCGTGCGACACCAGCTCCCTTTTCCCGCGCTCTCGTGATCGCGAGCGCGCGCTCTTCCAGTACGCACCGCGTCGTCGCAACTCCGTAAATCCGGCAAACAGTAGTAAACTCGGCAAACAAAACTCTAACTTTCCAAAAATAAAATGCAATAAAAGTGTACTTTCCTCCCATCGCATCGCCACTACAGTCACAGACTGGGGGTGGTGGTGAGACCCCCGAATGGATATGCTTCTGATCTTTTCATCCATCGCATCTCCGTCGTCGTCGTCGTCGTCGTCTCCGTCGTCTTAGGCGTTTTCCCGGTGGACATTCATTGCTGCTTCGCTTTATCTGGCTTCCTAGTACCATTCCTTCTTAAAATATCGTCTTTTGCGCTTCATCTGCTTGCGACCGCCACACGCCCAATCGCTTCACCCAGAAACACTTCTCCTCTGTCCACAAATAGCTGAGCTTGGCCGGAGGCCGCCTTAATGCTAATATTCTCGCACGGCTCGGCACGGGCACGAAGGGAAGCAGTTTGTTTCTGACGCCAAATAAAACGTCATACTGGAAAATTAAACATCGAACTGCATGCTCGATCCCTGGGGGGAGGATGGCAATGTGTGAAGTGAAGCATCACGCCATATTGGCCACCGTAGCCGAGTAGTGGGAGGTACCCAAAAAAAACATTGGAATATTTCAAGATAGCAAAACTGAAGCGAAGCAAACATTATGCTCGGCGCCACGCCATGCCACCCCTCGTTTTATCAGCGGAATAACACGGAACAATGGAGGCCACATGGTATTGCAAATGGAGGATCTCGGACCACGGGTTTTCCAAGAACTGTTCGAGCGAAAATTCTGTTCAATTATGGGGGAGCCAGAGAGAGAATGAGAGAGCTAGTATATGCTGAAAATAAAATGGCACAAGTTTAGCACAACCGGATAGGCACGGGAACTGTACGTGCACGCGGCCCCTTGCCTTACGTGGAATGAATTCGAATAAAAACATTAAATGTTTAAACTAAAATGGTGGACCGCACAGCGCATTGGCAGACGAGTGAGGGAACGAGAGCGCCAGCAGAGCACGACAGAAAGGAAGACAGCAACAGACAGCAGCAGTGGCAGCAAAACCACCCCAAACCCTCCAATATCTTCCAATAAACTGTAAACGATATCGTAAATTGTGCGAGGGACTCCAATCCTTTTGCGCACTCCTTCGTTTCGCTTGGCCAAGCGGTTCTTCCGCGCCACCGAAACGTCTCTCACCACCGTGCGGCCAATACCAAGAATTAGAAATGGCTCCCCTCCCGTTGGCGCACCCAAAAAGGCGAATAACGAAGGAAGAGAATGCAAGCACGGGGTTTCCAAAAAGCTGCCTCCACAACAACAACACAAAAAGTTGGCAGTTGGTGCGCCGTGGTGCGCGTTTTATGCACACAGACACAGTGCAAAACAAAGCACATTCCCCGGCTTGTCCGGCGGTGTGAGCTCGCGGTTTATCATCCTTCGTGTTCAAGACAATTGGAAAGCCTGCCTACCAACAACCTGGGCCCTGCCTATGGCTAGAACTGCCTTTTGCCGGGAGGATGCTCCACTGCTCATCGACAATATGGCGTGGTTGCTTTTTGGTGGGCCGAGAAGTCGCCAAGAACGTGTTCCACTTTCAACGCTGCACAATTCCGCAACAAACATGATGACGGCGAGCGGTGGACCGGAGCAGCGCTCGGAGCTCGCAAAAGGGGAAAAGAAGGAGAAAAAATAGAAAACAACGGAACGGAACACATAGTCCGGCCAGTCCGCCCATTATGATGGCCAGCTAGGCGAAGGAGAAGAAGTCGACTTCTAACTCAACGGCAAGCGAACAACACCATCACCGCCGCTAGCACCACTCCACCGGCCGGTCCACGGAGTTCACGAAGGTGGATCATCGATCTTTTGCGATAAAATGTGGGCCATATGTGTGTGCTTCCTTCTGCCGAGGTACCGTTACTCCGTTAAGCCACCGAAAGACAGAGAGAGAGAGAGAGAGAGAGGTCCCAAGGAGCCCTGGAGCGCTTTTTGGCGTTCCTTCGTTTCTCGCCACTTTCCACCGTTCCTCCTCGGTTTCTCCGTTTCTTGGGATTTTGGACGGTTTTGGCATTTGCAAATTTCAGGTTATAAAGTAAAGTTGCAACGTCCTGCAAGCGGGCAGGCAGTTATGTTTGCGCCGCACACTACCAAGTCCATCGATCAAAGTCTAGCGAGCGATTAGCTTCCGCTTCGTTGTGTTTGTTGTTTTTCAAAATTCTGCTCTGCATTATGTTTATATGCAAGGGTTATATCGATCAAAGCTGAGTAAAGGAACAGATAAAATTAGGATTTGTAAATCCCATATAGTAGTTAGACCTATTAAGAGCTTTGTCCAACTGGACAAGCACCTGGACTGGATCAGCAGATAATCTTATGCAAATATTTGATCAGTAGCTTGTTGAAAACAGTTTGAATTCAATATAAGATCGTAAGAGTATGAAACATGTTCATAACACGATCAATTGATTTCAAACTACTGCAGCTTTTCTGGTTACGATTCGTTTCTCCACTCAAGATGCTGCACAAGAGCAGATGCCTCACTCCAGGTGGTAGGCATTTCCACATTTTAATCAAATTATGTAACCTGCTCGACTTTGCTTACGTACATGATACGCAAGGCACTTAATCTTGAGGCTACGCGACGAATGCACCACAAATCGGCCTTTCCTCAAAGTTGTAACACACCTTTGCGCTTCGATTCCGACAGATTCCCTTCTCTCCCTCTCTCTCTCTCTCTCCCTGACCATTTTGCCCTCGATCTCTCGTCCATTTCGTTACGTTGCGTTGCGTTAGCCGTAAGATCTCGTTGGTCTTTCTTTGTCTAGTTTCGTCGGCACATCACGTCAGCCACCACCCTTCACTCCACCCCACAGACAGACAGGGAGAGAGGTGTGTAAGCAAAATTGTGTTTTCGGAAGATGCAGGCCGAACCGGAGCACCGATTTTCACATTTGAACATCATTAGGACGTCGCCGTGGTGCGGTTGCGTTGCGCACCATGGAACGCTAACTACTTCGACACCCGGCCTCCGAGGGGCCACCGAAAATGGTTCGTTTGCCGCGTGCTGTTGGTTAAACATAAGTACTGGTTCCGTGTGCGAGCGCACGGACGAACGTAAAAACAAAAGTATCGCCGCGTCGTGAAGGCAAAGAAACATCAATCTCTTGCTCAAATCTAGATTTAATGACAAAAACTAATTACACTTTTCGGTGCATGTGACGGGGCCCATGGAACCGGAACATGGAGCCGCCAACGGTACTGGGTTTAGGGGTGGCGGGCTAGAAGAGAAGAGGGGGAAACGGCGTACGAGGTACAGGGGACGCTAGTTTCGACCGGTGCGCAACTTCGCAACGTAACGCCAGCGCAAACGCAATCACTCTCTCGGGGTCCATGGTATCTAATTTCAACTTTCTTTGTTGATGTTGCTTAGTCGAGTGTTGCTTTTTTCGTCGTTCGGTCTCTCTCTCTCTCTCTCTAGCTCTATCCTTTCTATGTTTCGTTTGTTTTAAGCAGCACCATCACACCATTTGTGGGGCCCTAGAAAATTCCAACTATTTCAAGGGTTGGTGGATAAGTTCTTTGGTAGTTTTTCTACGTTAAACAATCTGTATTGAAAGAATGTCTATTTTCAGATTGAACCTGTATAATAAATTACTGTCTTCTATCAGCTCTACTGACTTATACTAGGTTCTATCTTTCATGTTGGCGCTTTGCTGTTCTTAAAATTTTTCTAATATTTTAAGCCCTTGTATTATCATCTCCGGAAGAATTTAATGTTTTCTTACTATGTTAAAACAGCTGAAGGTGACTTTTCATTCATTTAACTCCCTTCTTAACTAGTTACTAGTTGCATACATGTTTGTACCACAAAGGACTATCGTTTTACCTATTCTTTAACCGTACCTATAGCTAGACGAAACCGAGGAGATTCGGGCGAACCATGACCACGCGAAGATCCAAACACCACGACTTACACTACGATAATGACAGCGCGCGGGAAAAAGTGATTAGCCACGAATATGATTATTATAATCACGCATCGTACATTGGTACCGAGGGCACCGCACTCGGACTGCCCTGTACCATCTATTGCCTCAGTACCATCGGTGGTCCCTCATTCCAAAATGAGACAACTCGTCACCGACACACTCGACGGTCAAGCTACGCACCACCTTCACCAGTGAGCTTTAACTATTTAGATGCCCCGGACCGATTTCAATGCTCTTCCGAAGGAAGGTGCGAAGGCATGCGACCACCTCTCGCGCGCCTCGGTGGTCACCAATCCTGCATACTATGATTACTGTAGACCACTTCTTTCGCTGCAAGTGAAGGGAACTGCCTTTTGGGCACCGCCGGTTCGCTTGTAATTAGTTTTACTTTTGTTTTTACTTGTTGTGCCGGGGCCAGTTCGAGGCAAAACTCACCGGACAGCGGACTGGTGAGCTGTCAAGCGAACAGACATTAACGATCTTTGCGCTCGCGAACACCGAACACCCCACTCTCGCGCGAGATCAGTATCTGATCGAAATTGGAAAATGTAATGATAGTCATTTGATTTCGGGTTTTGTCAACATGTCAGGGCTTGGCGATGCGAAGCAGTGGGCTTGATATGATCGATTTTCGATTGTTTGCTACCACTACCACTGGGCGGTTGTGAAGCGAGTGGTGAAGCGAGTGGCAAGCGAAATGAATGGCAAAGAGTGACACTGTTGTTGTAGTATGCTGTCCAATGTGGTGTGGTTTCCATCCCGCCCGGAGGCAAATACTTACTTTTGATGAGATTAACGTTAAGGTAGGTGACGATTCCTGCAACGATACGGAAAGGCGATAATGCGTTAGCCGACATTCGTACATTTGGACGGTCGCGATTGTGTTCAGTAAAAACCACACACAAAAAATAAACAAACAATTTGATGGAATGCCATCCGCAATTCGAAAACGGCGCCTCTCGTTGAAGGCATTTTTTCCCTTCCTTTACGCGCCTCGACGGTACTAGCGCCACACGTTCGTTTCAGTGGGATTGAATTATTCAAATTATTAATTATCCATTCAGTGAGTCCACGGGGTGAGCAGCCTGCTTCCTGGATTGCAAATGAATGAATCTGATTTTCTGGCTTCCTCGCTTCTGCTCTTCCTCCCCACCGAACGTACGATTTTGGTGAACGCCAAATTTCTCACGCAGCGCGCGCGTAAGTGAACGAAGCTAATTGGAGTAATGACTTCGCTTCCTATCGCGATCGTTCATCTGGTTGGTGGAACGGCGAGGACGGAGTGAGGGAGGGTGGTAAACATACTCATCCCTGCCCCTTGGAGACCCCGGAGGAGGAAGAGGAGGAAGATGAAGGATGGAATAAATCTCGTGTGTAATGACCTCTAACCGTAAGACCACCTCGGCCAGCCACCAACGACCAGTCCGGGTGGGGTGGATTATAATTATTTGACGCACTGAAGGTTAACAATAAACGGAAACACGCGTGCACGCCACCAAAAGTGAGCCGCAAAATGGTGAGTTGGTTTTACTAAAGTTTTTGGTGGATTTTGGGTGGCTTTTTTTTAAATTCCAAATCTGTATCGACCGGCCGCGGCTATGCAGCGGCTTGCGGTGTGAAACAAATCACTGGCTCATCAAGCGGGTAATTAAACGGAATTTTATTCGTTTTCAACGGGCCGCGGCCCGCGGGTTTATGGCAACAATTTGCTGAAAATAGAAGCAACTTAAACCGTTCTTGCAGAAGGGGAAGCGATGTGGTAGGTTTTGCCTTTTTATTCTTAATTCCATCAACAAGCGAATTAACCCGGTTTGATCGCGCCCTATCGCACTGTGAAGATCATTTTAATGTACGAAATGTCCGCACCACGTTTCCGGTGCATACAGTGCAATGGTCTTAAAGATTGTTAAAATAAACCCTTCTAGAGGAGAGGGACATTTCCATTTCGAGCCCTAAAGCGCGCTCGCTCATTTTCCCGTTTTTTTAATCATGCAACTCATAAAAGGTTTCGAATAAAAACAGAACGTAGACGACACAACGGCAACAGCAGCAGCAGCAGCAGAAGGACCAACAGCGCAGTAGCATCGTAAAACGAGAGCATCACAATGTTTAAACAGCGAAACAGCGTCACCGGCCGTGCACGCCGCGTGCGCAACGAGCGTGGCCGATGAGCGAGCGTACGATTGCTCGCGGAACACCTCATGCACGCACGCACGCACGCACGCGAGGCTGAGGCGGTGGCTGGCCAAGTGGCCAGTAATAAAGACCACACCGAGCCACTACTGTGGTGACATTTATGAGCGTTTTTAAGTGGCCACAGTGCCGCCGACGAATACGACAGAAGGGAGGCACAAATGACAAACAAAAAGACACAAAAAAAAAAGCCAAGCCCCGTGGAAGGCACACCCAGCAAGCTCATTATTGTCGTAAGATGATGATGATGATGAGAATGATGATAGTGATGGTAGTTGCCGGTCCTTTCCCGAGGGGCACAGGCACCGGCGACAAGTCATTAAGCAGGATGAGGTGTGAATACTGATAGTAGCACCGGAAAAGGAGTTAAACATGTGTCGTAACGTGGGTAAGAGCGGTGTAATTGAAAGCCCACAATGGAGTAATACGGTACTTCATGGTACTCCGTGTTCATAAAATGGGATTGTTTTTAGAACTGGCGGAATGATTTTTTAGAATGTTTCAATTGGAGTCCCTTTTAACGTCGAATCCTCTCACCAGCACCTCTCAGTGCAAGGATCCGTGCTTTATTAATTTATCTTGCTTTAGTATTCTCAGGAGCGGGCTTCAAAAAATGATACGCTCTCTGCATTCCAGCGTCCACTGTTTTCGGATGCGCCCCGTTCTCGATCGATAGCTAACGAACGGGATGAAAATTGGAATACACATCCCGATGAGCGTGCGGAAGCTTAACAAACTTAACACATGCGCACACGTGCAGGCACACATACCAATCAAGCAGAGGAGCAAAAAAATGGACGCCTGAATTATGCAAACGTATGAATCGCATACATGATGACTGCTCGGTGTCGAATGCCGAGCGAGAGAGCGAAGCCGGACCGGAATCGATTCGAAATCAAACATCGAGGGCCCGCTCCCTTCGCTGGTCCCCTTTCACTCCTCTCCCCCCCCCCACGATATTCCTCCACACCGGCACCGATTTGAACATCTTCGATCCCCTGGCGAGTCCTTGGAGTCCCGGGGTCGACCCAAAATGGCCCCGTCCTGTCCTTCAATCAATGATCCGAACCGATTCCGAGCCAGACGGGCTCTTTTCGGTTGTGGAGTGCGCCCATCAGCTTCACCGAGCTGCTGCTGGTGGTGCTTGGGCGACCGTTAACAAGCCACGCGTGGAGCATACCACGGTGCGCGCGGTGGCAAAAAGCAAAAACGACATCCCCCCGCCACTCCTCGCTCACTTCGAAAACATTGTCCAAACGAAAATGAAAAGGTTCAAAACGGAAAATTGAATTTAGATTGCTTCATATAGGAGTGCTTGGAGGGGGAAACGGGAGGAGAAGGAAAGGGGTGCATGATATTCCGGAATGATTTCATCGTGGCCGTTCTCGGGGAAGGTACGCGGAAGGTTTTATGTAGGGCATTCAGTGGCGGCAGTCTCACTCCTCCTCCTCCTCCATTGTCCTCGGTATGTCCGTGGCCACTGGTCGTAGTTAGTTGCTGTTGTTGTTGTTGTTGAAGATGAACGCACCCCTGTCCCCCGCATCGTATACGATGTTTCGAAACATCACTTCATTCGTACAACAACGACGGCGACGGCGACGACGAAGACGAAGGATATGGACCCAGAGAACGCCGTTCCTTCTTAAACTTAAAATGGAATTCAAAGTCAAACCCATGGCGTGCAATTCCAAAAGGAAGCTTGCTATCAAATTATGCGAGCAACCGTAGCAACTCAAACCACAAACAGAAGAACAACCACGAAAAAGCTGCTGATTAAATGACTCAACTACCGCCAAACGACCAACGGTCGAGCGCAATGAATAATATTTTGCGCTCGCGATGACTTGTCCAGACTTCCAGCGAGAATCCAAGCAAGTGGATAAAACACGATCATAATGCGGTGGCGGTTGGACCATTTATCGCCCCACCCTCGAGTGCAACTCTGTGTTGTCGTGGAATTCCGCGACCTTCCGCGATCGAGAAGCAACGTCTGGAAGCATTTTTTGCCAAGCAAAACCACCACACGGTCTGTCATTCGGAACGGCACGGAGCACAAGTATGTGTGTAAATATTTCAACACCTCCAGCTTAAGGAAATGGCATGCCCGCGCGCCGAGATTTCGATCGATGGAATGTTTCCGGTAGCACTGGCAGATTGTGGCGTGGTAGTTTACAGCTTAGCAAGCACGCACGAAACTTACTCGCGTTGTACGTTGTATAACACGCGGTTTAAGAATTCCGTTTCAAAGCTTTTTGTACACCCGGTAACGAGTATTGTGTACAGCTGCTCATAAATACCATAAGGTGCTAAGGGGTACGAGGGTTCCGTGCCGCCAGACTCATAATTGATGATTGTAAAGCGAACCGAACCGAAATTGAACCTAGCAACCGCTCGGGACCTGCCCGGTCGGTGAAGGAGGACAGGCAACAAGCGACACAAAGAAAAAAGGACACGAAGCCCAATGGCCTGCATTAGGCATGATCACGTCGCCTGGCAACGCCGACCGGCAAAGAACTGACCCGAACCGGTGAAGAGAAATAAGAAAAAAGGGGCCAGATGACCGCCAAACCGACACCGAGTACGAGTCAAGAGTCCGAACGCGCGGATGGATTTTTCATCGATAAATTGAAGCCAATTCCGGGAACCGTCCTCGAGCTGGTGGTGGGAAAGAAAAGGGATCTCCTAAGGCGTCCGAAGGTGCAATTTCGTCATGTACCTGCGAGGTGAATACAAGTGCCTTCATCCTCATCTTCATCTGACATGTTTCAGCTTTTAAGCGACGAGAGCCATGAGAAGCGAAGCAACACAAACGCACCACCACCATGGAATGATCGGTTCGATTACATACCTTTCACCTAGAAACAACGGGCGTTTGTGCGAGGAAACTGGGCATTTGTTCTTGTTCTTCGGCGCGTTTCTGCTGCATCATTGCGGGGCAGAATTGCGTCGGAATGTTTGGGAGCCGTACATCGTTGATCGCTGTTGTCAATCAGCCCGTCAGTGGTTTGTTGGTGATGTGATTGAGCTGTGTGCGTTGTTTTACACTGACTGGATGGACCAAACTATCTCCAATCAAATACACTGGCTGACTGGCACACACTTCCGGTGGTATACAATCATAGAGACGATAATCTCACGCCAACAATCTCATGGCATGCGGTTGATGCTCAACATGGACCGTCGATCATTACTTCGCGAGCAATTGTTTCGCGTTTTTTTGTTCTCGGTTTGGTTTGGTTTGCCAGACCATAACGACTTAATGTGCGCGTGTGCTCTATGCTTCGCTGTGAGGTTCAAAGTTCTTGCAGATTCGAACGGGTTCTAAGCAGTGAGCCACGGGTTGTGCACAGAAAGATAGACAAGAACGCACGAGGCGAGAGAGAGATGGATGGATGGAAAATTGAATCTATTTTCCTCCAGTTGAGCATGAAAAGATTAAAAATTAACAACGGCAAACAACAACGAATACACACGAAAAACAAGGATGGAAAGCAAAAAAATAAACAATCCACCATCACGCCCGGTTCTCGGTTCTTCCACCTTCCTTCTCTTCAGAGCCCCCAGAAAACGGAAACCTCAGTTCAACTGCACCGTTTATCATGGGCTAAATGGTTTGATTAATCAAATTATTTTTCCGCTCCGTCAGAAACCGTTTCTCGAGTGAGAGAGACGGTTCGAGAATCTCTTGATGCCGAGTCGAATGGTTCCTTCTAGCTGCTTACCTTGCTGGCCCCCGGTGGGAGTAATAATTGAACGAAGGAAGCTGCCCAAAGGTGATCCAACGCTTAACCTTTGGCAGAAGGGGGCCAAAAGCCACAACATTCGACATCAAGCTGCGTGCCACCAACAGAGCCAACAATGAGCCTCACACACTACTGTTCTGAGCATAATTTATGCTTGATCAGACCACAGGCAAGATTGCATTGCTCCAATCGTGCTGGAATCGCTCGCTCGAGGTGAAGTAATTATTAAATTGTTTTTTTTTTCGAGAGAGAGAGAGAGAGAGAGAGAACAATACACGAGCACCGGACAGGAAGTATGTTTTTCCATTCCACCTTCACCCACCCGGGTGGTACGCTCCGGGGACGAGAAAAGGTGATCGAGCTTTCCCCACATTCAATTGCACGGGGTAACGTTCGATTATCTTTTATTTTCATTGATTGCAGCTCACCCCATCCACCCCCTTCTTCTCACCTTGGTTGCGAGAAGATTGTTAATTTGTTTATGTGCTTTTCATCGATCAACGCGCAACCGTTCAACGTTCGCATCGGATCCGTGGTTCGATGGATTGCTTTCCTGGCGCGTAACCGTAATCATAAGCGATGAGGCGAAGAGGGGCGTGCTGGGAGCAGGGGAAAGGGGGAAATGGAAACATCCATGCAATTCTGAACGGTCTCAATTCGGCCGCTGGTCTGGGAAAATAGACAAAAAAAACCCGAGCAATCACGCTCATGTTCATGTGTTTTTCGATTGTTTCAATTTGATGTTTGATTCTTTTTTTTTTGTGTGCTTTTCATTTCAGCTCGCAATTCTCATACGCTATACGATCCGTTTTCTGCGATTATTGCTGGGAGGTTTTTTTTCGGGAGCTCTCTCTCACCCCTTCTCCCTCCCGCTGGTGCTCATCGGCGATTCATTATCATGCATCGATTCAAGGGGTGGCGTGTATTCTCGACAGGCGCCAAGGAAGTTGGCCCGCCGGTTACGCCTTTCCGTTCGAATGCAATTGGATGCTTTAATCGATTGTAACATCATTCTGTTTCATTAGCTTCTTGTTGTTCTTCTGTAGCGTGGTGGGGGAGAGGGTACGGGATTGTTTTTTTTTTGCAAATCGTTCCTCCCTCCTAGCCAAACGATGCCAAAATTGATTTCCTCATTGATTGAGGATCGAGATTGATCCGAGGGCGAGCGATCGAGTGAGCGTTCCGATTTATCGTTCAAGGCATTGCGCGCTACGTGATGATCTGAGAAACCCAAAAAAGAAAAGCAATTTTCACCCACAAACGGTGCACCGGTTCCGTCTGCTTCTGCACTCCACCACCGGGCCCACCACATCGGACACCAGCCGCGATGTGCAATAAATTCTAAATGTGGACCTAATGACTGCACGACGCACTTGTGTATTCCCCTCCCCGTCTCCTTATCCTCCGCTTTCCCCTGCTTGGTGTGACGGAAATGCGTAAGTAAAGTTGTCCGAGCACGACATCACGTACCGGGTGGGATCAAGACACTGGGAGCAGCATCGACATTTTACGACGACGACAACGATGACGACGACGACGACGCCGGCATCCCGCACCATGGGCGTCAGGCGCAAACAACTTTACACCGGGGGTGCGTTTCGTGTAAGCGACACGTGAAATGTGCACCTTGTTGTGCTCACACCACGCATCAAAAGACAGAAATTGGAAGCACAACGCTCGCGTTTTTGGGGGAGGAAAAACGGTAATTCTTGGCGGGATTAAAAATAACTCTCTGGGGCGTTCGCTCGCTCGCTTGCAGACAGAAATTACGAAGCCGAACTGGGGCTGGAGATGGCAATGACAGCGTCCGATCATGGCAGACGAGGTACAAATGTTGCTCTGCTCGTTCTCCCACCCAAGAAGAGATCTGGGGAACCGAAAGAACTGCTGACTGTAAGGTGTGGTGGTAGCATAAACGTGATCATATTAGAAAACGATTAGTTGCCCGAAATCGCCTAAAGATCACGTAGCTTTACACTTACTGGGTGCGTCTGACGTACCTGCAAAGCCGATTAGATAATTTTTCATCCAAATGATTGTACTGATCACGTCCTAGGTTATTTATTTTACTCAGACCGATTTGTATTTCTGCTTTTAGGAAGTTTGTGGAGTAAAAGAATTTTGAAACGAAATACTGGTTTGCATTTATTCCTCTACCTGCAGGGAATCGGGAAGTTCCGCATCGAAAAGTACAAACTACAACGTCCCATAAATAAAATATCCCATAAATAAGACGCAAACAGTGTTTGTCCGCCGTTGCACTGAGTACTTCCCGTCTAAAAACAACAAAAAAAAGGTGATCCTAAAAACACAAAACTCAATCCTACGTCGGCTTCATCGAGAAACACTCTTCACCACCATCATCGGCAATAATCGATAGGAAAACACGAACCGAAGGGTCCGAAAGCCGAAAGGACATCATTACCCCGTGGTGCACTTTGCAGCGGAACAGCAA
>NC_064877.1:73765646-73768146 GCF_943734665.1 Anopheles aquasalis | reverse complement strand
CGTCGGCCTCGGGGTCGCGTATGATCTATCCCGTCGACCGTTTTTTTCTTTGGCGTCCTTTCAGAGCCAGATTTTTCGACGTCATCATCCGTAGCAAGCCACCCGCCCCCGGCATCGTTACGATACAGGGCATTCTTCACTGATCGGTGCGCTGCGCTACCGCCAAACAACTCAAGAGCGACCGATTATGACGGCATCATGGGCACAGGGACCCCAGGCCAGGCAAAGACGATTCTCTGGTCACGAGCGCAAGGGGTTGAATGACGATGTCAAATGATGATGATGATGATGATGATGATGATGATCGCCACTTGTTCGCCTATTGAGGGGTAGAAAAATGGCTGTCAATTTGTTTAGAAAACCGTTTGCCCTCCGCTCCCTCCTGCTCTGTTGTTCTGCACAATGGGCCCAAGAGGAGGGAGAGGGGAGAGAACGGAGAAAATGGAAGCCAGCTTCGAGGGGGAGAATTGGCTCTTTGCTTCCGTGCGGCAGTCAATAGGGGTCGAAGCAGAGCGAGGATCATGAGGCCACTCAGCCCATAATTGGGGGCTATCATGGAGTTTTGAAGGAGCTTATAACTAGCTTCATTTACACCTGCTGGCTGACTAGCTGGCGGTCCTGCTGATCATTCGACGAGGACACATACACGCTTGCACTTTCCTTGGTACGCGAAATGCGTTGCTTTCAATTGCCTCGCACGAACCAGGGCACGAAAGTGAGACGAATGCACTATCACGTCCGGTCGGGGCTGAAGGCCAACTGTACGTCGGTAAGAAAGTGTGCCCGACATTTGAGAGGCGCCCAGAAAGGAAGGAAGGAAGGAAAATGAGAGATGTACATGAAAATCGAATTTTTAAATGAAGATTCAGTTACGTAGCGCGGTGTGCAGGCCCCGTTTGCCGAGGTGATAGTGCCCGGAGTGTGGTCCGCACTTGTGGTGCTTTTTGGGGCGTGAAAGCGTAGCTAATGTACTGTTTGTACTGCTCGACGATGTGTAGACCGCAGGCTTGGCTTTGCGAACTAAAGTTGATCGAAAGAAGTGTCCTTAACCGTCTACAACGTTGTTCAACTTTGTGGACTTCATCTTACTTTCAGTTACAACGACGGATTTGACTTAATATCAAAGGCTTAATGAAATAGTTGTTCATTCCGTCGAAGAGAAGTTAGATAATTCTGGTATGTTTTTAATATTTTAAGAAGCTAATCATATAATTTTAAATTTAAGCAACTTCACACTTCTGTACTTCTTGCTTCCATGCGTTATGTGCTCCAAATTCACCTTCACCAACAGCATCAACAACCAGCCGGCGCCAGTCTCTAGCGAGCTAAACAAATCGGCGTTAAACCGGGAAGCAGCAGGAAAGTAAAACTCGCTCGTCGACGGCCAAGGGAGGATAAATAGAGTTTTTCTTCGGAAATTAGTCGCGCTTCAATTTTGATTAATACCCCAGAGTGAGAGTGAAGCTACTGCCCTGAACTAGTTCCCCCCCTCCTGTCGGTTTGGATTCACTTTCAATTCCCATCACACAACAAAAAAAAATCACAAAAACTAACGGAACCCACAGGGCCCAGGCAGTGCAGGGAGGTGCTTTCACGAGATAGACAAGCATTGGCACGTGCCAGAGCTCGCTGCCTCGTGTGCAGTCCATCTCGTACTTTCCGGAAGTCAATTTTTGGCTCCAAACATTTTCAGCGGCGCGTTTCGATTACGAAACCGGTGGCACCTGATACTGGGACGGGGATTTGAAGTGCGTTCCGCCACGTGGGCCACAACCCATCACCGAAAGCTTTTTGGTGGGATGACATGAAGCAGAAAATGCTATCATCACCTCGCAACGCGCGCACGCGCGCTCGGAGTACCGTGACCGCACCATAAGGTGCCGCATATCACCACGGCGATCCCTCCCGCCACCTTCGCTCAGGTTACTCTTTCTCTAACGAGAATCAATTGAAAGTTTTGTTTTCCATCCTTCCTTCCCTTCGTTACTTTTTTCGGCAAAAGTAAAAATAACAACAGCATCACCAATCATCGTCACACCTTCGCTCGCTCGCTAGCGACTCACTCATGCGAACGGGGCGTGTGGCCTCGCGACATTGCGAATCGTCTTCGCGCGTTTAATTAGCGGCACATTGAAGCAGGTTTCACGGCAGTCCCCTGAGGTGCCGGATGGTCGGATGGCCGGATCAAATAGAAATTGCGAATTTCATGCCCATTTCAATGTGCGGTTCCCAAGCGTGCCAAACGGGGTCAAACAAGGTCACCTAACCCCGAGGGATGTGTTTGGCCCCAGGGTGGAGTGATGAATTATTGCCCAGGCCAGCGCTCACCAGCATTGCCAATCGTCAATTCACACGCAGGTAATTGATCGCAACCAGGCGGTCTCCAGAAGAAAAATAAATGCCAATCGAAAGGAAGGAAGCGCTCCATTACGTTGGCCAAACATGGACTGAGACTGAGTGATCGTTTGGCACACGAGACGAGGTCGTGCGATCAATGCAA
>NC_064877.1:73740646-73753146 GCF_943734665.1 Anopheles aquasalis | reverse complement strand
CCTCCATGGCTGGCTGGCTGTGTAATTTTTATTACTTTATGACACGTTTGACCAGTGTGTGATCAATTTTTATTGTCGAGAGACGGTTTTCAATTCCCCTCTCGGCATCTACGTTCCTTTTCTGCCTCCGTCGCTACCGCCATTGCTGCTGCTGCGTAGCATGTGCCGGGAACACGGAAGGCACTTTCGTCGGAAGCCTCGAGGGAGGGAATTTTTGGGGTTTGAGGAAGTTTCGGAAAACCTGTCCTGGGTGAAGAGCACCCAAGGAAGCCTCCAGGGACTAGAGAGATGAAGAGAGACGGGCTGGAGTGCTACTAGTGGCCGCTGGGGTCAACGATTTATCGCATTTCGGTGGCGGCGAGGTTCGGCGTCTTGGGACGTCACCAGCACGGTTGGTTCAATGGCCAGTCAAACGCTAAAAAGGAACAAACAGCGGATCGCGGGTACCGGACCGCGATGTACGTCGATGCGTCTGTCTTCCGACGGTTTTAATGATGGTTGTTTACGTGGCCAACCAGCCAGCCAGTCACGCCGGTAACGCGGCGAGCTAATTTATTTATAATTGAAATCTTTGCCCAATGTCAATCACACATGTAGACACATCGGAGCGAGAGCGAGCAAAGCAGCTTTACCTAACGTAACGGTAACGATACACGGCCTGGTGAGTTTGTCCGGAATGGTATTGCGTTACCACAAGGGGCAGGTTGGAGATGGGGCTAGTGATTCGAGTTGGTTGAATCGAAGACGCTACAGGTTTTAAATGCATTTGAGCAGGATCCAATTAGCTATTAAACATATTTAGCTAAATTGTTGTTAGATTTAGAAGGCATGAAACAGTCGCAATCCTTTCATAAAGAGTAGCAATAACTAAAGAAAGCGAATAAAAATTCTTATTTTAATATTCTTGGTTCAATTGATGTGTTTTATGGTCTCTATAGCAAAGATTAATAATTGAGGAATGATTATATGAAGCATAATCCAGAAAAAACATAAACACCTTCAATGAGAATCGTTAACAATCGCTAATGAAGCCTACATTTAAATTAAACCAGATCATGCTTGCAGCTGTCTCATCATCATTGCGTTACTTGCATTCGTCCTATACATAAGAGCACCACGAGCATCGTGCACCAACCAAATACCAACAATCGGAATGAAGCTGTGATTGTTTTTCGATTTCCTTCAACCTGATCCATCCGTTCGTCCTGGACTCGGTCCGCACCTCTTTCACCTCTTCCATTCCTCCACAGCCCAATGTGTCATGATCATGATGATGTTGATGATGATGACCATTCGATTCGGCTCTCCGCCGCCATCCCAACATCGAAACGACACGGCAAAACGCCGCACAGGAACGTGACTGCTTAAAGCGAACGCGTCCAGAACGCGCCTCGGATCCCCGAAGAAGGATTCTGAAAGCTTTCCCGTGTCTCGCGGGCCGACTCCGGGCTGACGGGACGGGTGAGCGGAGCGTGAGTGAGTGCCGACTCCGGACAGATTCGTAATGACTTTTAAAAGCAGCGCACCAACACACCCATCCCCCTCTCGATGCCGTCGAAGCGACGACCACCTTAATCCATCGATCTCGGGTGATGGAAATTAATCCTGCTCAACTGCTCGACCACCGCCGCCAGCCGCCAGCCGCCATGCCAAGGCTGAGCAAGATCAGTCGGTGCAATTGAGGCATCGAGGTGGCCACTAGAGCGGGGGGGCATGTTAAAAATAATGGAACTCTCAAACAAAACAGGCGGCAGCCACTCGGGCCCGGCTCACTTAGCTTCTTCGCAATTCTGACACCCTACCTTCGGTGGCCTGAAGGTTGAAGGAGGATGATGATCAAAACAGAGCAAGAGAGGGAGAGAGAAGCTGGAGAGATGGAGCCCTCGCTGGCCTGGCGCTGGCTAATTCGTCTGGAGCGGCCGCGTTTGCTCGCATCTCGCGTTGTTGTTGTTATTGTTGCTGTAGCGTTCGCGGTATAAATTATAATTTACTTGTCATATTTTCTTCCTTTCTGGCAGCACTATCCGCTCCTTCGCCTCGGTTGGAGAGAAGAAAAAAAAACCTAATAATTGCTGCCCGAATCCCCCGAAAACCGAATGCCATGTGCGAGCACACGGAGCACAGGTCGCCGTTTGAGAGCATTAGATCAATCGGCCTCAGTAATCCAGTCATAGGGATGAAAAAAATGGAACGAAAAACGATTTCATATCGTTCCGAGCATTCGAGAAGATGTTTAAAAACGCACAAAATGCTTCACTTTTTTGTAGTTTGTTCTGACGCATCTAAAACCCCCCATAAAAAGGACCTCACATACAGCAAAACCATTCTCCATGGAGGTTTTCTATTCATTTTGCAACAGTTATTGCCCCAAAATCGCAACCGTCTAATGCGCTAAAGGTCGGGACGAACCCCGGGTGCACACAGCGGTTGTTTCCAAAGCGATTAAATCTTTGGCGGATTTTTTGCCATTTCGCGCAGAGCAAACCCCTCGAAATGGGGGCCAGCAGCAGTTCGCGGAAGTACCGATTGCTCCGCGTGCATGAGAAACCAGCGGTCAGCGGGCCACCGGTCAACTTCCTGGGCAAATTTGGGTGCGAAACTGGGGAGGGAAGAGATACAGCATAATCCACAAACCGCACACCTCACCCCAAAACTAGTCATACAAAACTCACGTATGCTCATGTGCGCCAGGGATCATCTCGCCAAAACCGTCGAGCTTAAAACGGTCCCCCCGAAGAGACCATTTCCGTCCCCAGCCCCGTGGTTCGGTTCCAAACTAGCCAGCGTCTTATCTCCGCATTTACTCGTTTCTCTTGTCTTTTGCTTTTGGTTTTTCTTTTCGGTTTGTTTTTCCCTGTTTTTTTTTTTTGCTTTGTGCATAACATTTGATCATATTATTTACATCCTCCACCGGGTCTTTGAGTTTGGGGTCTTTGAGCCCTACACTACACTAGATGGAGCGGTTGGTGGATTGTTTTCCTTCGTTTCCTGGTTCCTGGTCGCTCGGCCCAATTGCTACCCTCGAATACCACCGTTAACCGGAGCGCTCCGGCTCCGTGGGAAACTGAGGCCAGAGTGGCGTTCGGCGTCGCCTATGATCACCATCGCCCGGTGATGCTGTTGCCCCCAGTGTGGTGATGATTTCTTTTGTCGATTTGAATGTAAAAATAGGAAAATATACCACAAACCGCCCTATGCGCACACAGACAAACACATCTCGCAATGACAACAACGACACTGCGTCACCAACATAGAAGAGAAATGGCCAGCATTGGGCCCGAAAACATCAGTGGGGGTTGCTGCTAGTGGAGCGGAAAACCATCTCCAGATTATCCCGTGTCTTCTCCCCCCTTCCTCTCCCATTCCCTGCAAGCCACCCGGTGGACGATGGACCAGCCAGCGCGCCCATCGCATTCCCTCCCATTGCGCACACAACAACGAAAACTATTAATTACCGATGCCGTCGTCATAAATTAATCCACCTGAAATTACATCTCGCACCCCGCTTGCAGCTGAGGATGAGGAGGCTGAGGCTCAAGATTTCAGATAAGCTCGATAACAGCCCAGTAATGACCAATAATGTACGCCATACGTCCCATCGCGATCGCTGGCACCAAGCGGCGGTTCAGTTTCGGTGGACGAGAACGTGGACGTGGAGGGAATAAATGAGATGGAATCATGGGGCTTGGGTGGGGTCAGGACGTGGGACGTGGGTTTGTCTCTTCTTCTATAAATTGCTCACAAAACCAAAACTCCACTCCAAACGACGCACACACATTCGTTCGATAGACATTTTTCTTCGATTGTCGACGGGAAAGGAAATACCGAATGGTGTTGTGGTGGCGCGCAGTGAAGTCCCGTTCAATGGTCACCACCATCACCATCACAAAAAGAAGAAAAAAAACAAGCATCCGCATGTGAGGAGGGTGAGGAGAGACCCCTCACCCCCTTCAGGGAGCGAGGTAGACAATCCGCGGTGATAACGAAGGGTGGCGCGAGGCAAAGACAAAAACTAAAATATTTTAAATTATTCAAATGACCGCAAATCGGTGGTACGGGCGAGGGTGAGATGGAAGTAATGAGGAGCACCGAGTGCAAGAAGGAAGAGAGAGAGTGAGAAAGAGAGAGAGAGAGGGAGCGAAAAGCTCTGATCTTGGAAGATGGAACCTCGTGCTTCGTGGATGAGCTGAGGAAGCTGTGACCCAGGCAGGTCTAGCAGATAAGTGGTGCTGGCTGTGGCGGCGGTGCTGCTGCTGCTGCTGCTGCTGAGACAATTTAAGGCCTCCACATTACAGCGAGGGGCGAGTGAATAGCGGAAGGTTGGGGGGGATAAAAACACACCAAAAGACACATCCATAAAAAGTATCACATATTACTAGCCGCGCTCATGGACTCGTGGAGGAAATATGGATGGAGCGGAGAGCTGGGCCGAGAAGCTAGAAATAATCACACGCTTTTTACGCTGGCAACATATCGAGATTATCGATTACGGACACACGGGCGGAAAGAAACGAAAAAGGGGGGGAAAGAAATGAGGATGCTTTTTCTTTGCTTCTTCTCTGTTTTTTTGTGAGACATTTGAAGAAGATGGAAGATGTAGGAGCTATGGCAGGTATGCTTATTAGGGTTTGCCACTAGTTTGATTTTAAGACGAGGCTCATTGCCGCTAGTTTAGCATTTTATGGAAGTTTATACATTGAGTTGCTTGCTGAAGTGAAGATGCTCTATACTTTAATTTGCATGAAAGCTAGTTTCCCCTTTTCTATTTCATTTCATCATCTGTCTGGTCTCCTTGAGATGTTTAATGGAATATTGTTTTGATAATTGACTAGTTTTGCTATTTTAAAATTACATTCACACTAATGTTTGATGATCCTGATCATAATGCAGTATCGTAGGATTACTACACATCCTACGGAAAAGTTTGCTGCATTTATTTATCTTTTATACATATCTTTTCTACAAACTCGGTGACGATCATTACGCTCACCGGAGAAGATAATGCGCCGGACTTCTTCTGTCTCCCATTTTCTCGGCAACATACCACAAATGATAGAGTCAAAGTGGAGTTGAGCACCGTGAAAGATGAACTCCGGAGCGGCAGATTGTGTGTTCGCGACCGCCGGTTGTCTCCCCAAAATCGGTAAATGGGTTCAGAGCGAGCTATTGTTGGTGTCTTCTATTTAACAACAAAAAAATGAAGGAAAAAAGAGGAAAAAAGATGGATAAAACTACGCTACACCCGAAACAACGTCCTACACCTAGTCGGAGTGGTTGTTTCGTAGTCTTAGGGGTAGATTTCCGAGGGTGATCATACGACGAATGGTCAAGCGACGAACCCGATCCGTACCACCATCGCCATCGCACGACCGTTCGTTTCCCAGCGCGCCCGGTTGGCCCGGGGAGGATTAATCACGGCGCAGGCCTTCCGCAATGATGCTGTGAGCGCGACCGCGGTTAGCTGAAGTCGTTGAAATGGTTAAAATATGTAAATTTTCCTTTTTGGAGCCCCGGTGATCGAGGGGAGGGGGGCAACAAATTTTATTTATTTTTGACATCACCAAACCATCCCCACTCTGGCATGTCCTGCTCCGTGCTCTCCTCAGCTGTAGTTGTTATATAGTGAATGGTTTCCAACGGTGATCAGTGCGGATGGATTTTGTCTTTTTGGATTTCAACCCGATGCGCGAGTGCTTAGAAAGCTGGCTTGCTTGAGGGAGTATCGTTGCGACAACTGCTAGACAGGAGTTTTGCGTTTTAGAATCAAATTGATAAATTCACTTGGATTTTCAGTTCAATTTCCTTTTAAAAATCAACATTGTAATCCCATATTAGCGACCAACAGTATTCTCAATTTCCATTTTTAAAACTTTCTTAATACAATAAGTTAATATAAAAAAGTATGAAAAACAATGAATCCTTGCTTCAACGTTCCCATATTGTCTTAGGTGGATACTTTCCGACTGAACAGAGAAAAAAAACCCGCGAGAGTATCGATTACCGGAACCGGATCGTTTACAAATCATGCTCCATTACATTATCCCACCACTCATTATGCACGAGACTCCGCCAGGCAAACCTCCGATTCCTACGATCACCGTTGATTGGCCTTAAACTGGCCGCCTCCAATTACGCCAAAACAAATACAATCCCGCGCGCCTTTACACGCTTCATTAACACTAAACCCACCAATTTGTGCGTGCGGCCCTCAAGCACAATGGCAATTTACCCAAAATAAGTAACCACTTCGTCATCATTACGCCATCATTTGCGTAGAAGAAAAAAATATACCTCCCAACCCACCCTCGAAAAAGCCACACTCCAACGATACACACCAGATCACGTAATGATCGAATAGGGGGAAAAAAGGCCATACACCGAGTGAACAAAACAGCTACGAAAAAAACTCTCAAATCAAATCGATCGCCAATCGATGGATGCGCCGCCCCTCGCGCTCGCTGCTGCTACCACAAAAAAAGGCCAAAATTTGAATTAAACGACGGAAAACTAGGCGGTGTGTGGCCAACTTATTCCACCCTCCACCCTGAGACATGGTGGTGCGTGAATGGTAACGCACACCGTGCCTTTGGTGTGTGCTATATTGACTCCCTCTCCGGGCCTGGTGGTAGGAAGTGGAGTATTTCTTTTTTTGTGATCGAACGGGGCCAATTTACGTTCGGTTGCAAACGCAGTGAGGCTCACGGTTGAGCGTTGCACGCTGTCGGCCGCGGTATTTATTCACACCTTGAATCAAATCAAATTATAACTATTTTTCCCAAATTACTCCATGGACGCGGCATGGTGGTGCAGGTGGTGGTCCGGTGGTTTCGTTTGGTGATCTTGTGTTACTGAGCCGTTGTTGCGTCTCAAAATAATTAAGCCAAACCGATACACAAAGCCACAGCTCACCGTCAGCGTCAGCGAACGCTTTACGCTTCGACGAGAGGCAACCGGTGAGTGTTAGTACCGCAAACGCAGCAGCAGCACCAGCAGCAGCAGCAGCAGCTTCAATTCAAAGCCAGGCTGCGCGGCTGCCCTTCCTGTCACATAATACGAGCCACACGCAAGTATACGAGAGAGCAACATTGCATCATCATCGTCATCGCCGGACCACAGCCACCAAAGCTAGGAGCAGGAGTTTCGGTCTGCGTCATGTTTGTTTCAATTAGCGATCAAAACTGAAATCTACCGCCTCTCGCAACTATTTGTCCGTGCCGTTTGAAGGTAACTTTCAATTTTCGGGCCCGCTCCTCGCTCCCCACCACCAATCCACGGCAGCGAAACGGATGAGTTTAGTTGGGAATTTAATTTGAAATTTCGTATTAGATTGTCAAATGAGAGGCACCATGCAGTGATTCAATAACGCAACCGGGGGCGCATGGGGCGTAAGTGCCTCCGCAGTAGCGCTCAACAGTACGACTGTGCACTTTGTTACGAAACAGCCAAAGAAAAAAAATAGAAATGCTCTCTTTTTTATTGCTCGTTGGATTTTGGACACTTTCTTATCGAGCAATGTTTCATAAAGCGCGTGCACGCGCTCGAATGTATTCTACAAATAATTGTTTAAAATTTAAACGTGCAGTCGCTGCCCAAAAGACGCTCTCACGCGGTTGCTCTCTGCTCAACCGCT
This sequence comes from Anopheles aquasalis, assembly GCF_943734665.1. Taxonomy (NCBI): domain Eukaryota; kingdom Metazoa; phylum Arthropoda; class Insecta; order Diptera; family Culicidae; genus Anopheles; species Anopheles aquasalis. The sequence goes on along the minus strand of NC_064877.1, from coordinate 73,745,516 downwards.
ATGACGAAGCATTCATTCAATTCGCCCTTGGAACCAACGACCATGAAATTCATTTTGTTCACCTGTCAGGGCATTCGAGACGTTGCCCGCAACGCATGGCAGGCATCCCTGATTGATCCCCAATCATACGAGACGAATGTGTGATCTCTCCTCCCGTATGTTGGTCTTTTTGGAGTTTAATCTGCATGTTGGTAAAGAATAACCTTGTGTTGGTGCTCAGTAGCCAAGTCCTGGTGACCAAAGCACGTGGTTTATGATGATTGTTCAAGGCACAAAGGGGTCAACTTAATGTGATTTGAATTTTAAAGCATAGAAATGAATAAGTTTCGGCAAGTTATTCGAATGGCATCCTGTGTAAAAAGAATGACCACGTGTATAGTGTTTGTTTGTGCTTTGATCGCTCTTTTAAATGGCCTTGAGCACAAATAAGTTTGGTCTTCAGGTGTTATTTCATCTTTGCGTGAATGGAACACGTGAAAATGGTAATCCAGAAATCAGCAAGCTTCATCTTCCATGCATGACACCGTTACGTCTATTGTTCGTATTGGCAGATTATTTATCTTAAGATCTCATAACAAAGCTCCATAACACACCAAAAGACATTCCAATCAATTCGTCGCAAAAATCGCCGCATCTAAAATTTGTTATTGTATTTGTATTCAAGAAAACATTTGATTGAAATGCATCCACTAGTGAGCAACCGATTACCATGGTGATACTCTGACGAATAAGGCATCGCGCGTTCGTAATCAGCACACAACGCACAACTTCCATGAACAGATTTACATCGTTGGCCCATAGAGTGGCCCCAGCAGCTCTCGACGCCAAATACATTATTACGAAACGCTTGTGCTTGATTGCATCCCCGACTGTTGCTTAACCAGTACAGAGCTACGAAACTCATATACTAGCTTTCGTAAATTTCCCACAAATGGACACACGCGCGATACAGTGATGGGTTTTCTCTAATCCCTCACCGTCCATCCAGCTGCGGGCACACACTCCAGTGGCTATCTGCAAGCCCACTCATCAGATAGAAATGAAATTGCTCTCCACTCCTTTATTGCGATTCCTTTTTCGGACGCTTTCCCCTTTCCTATCTTTACTAGTACCGAGGAATGGCGACGGAGCTACGCAGCTGGGCACTCGAAAGAGTACCAAAAACGCTACTACGGGAACAACCGCCGCTCTGCCCGCTCTACTCTAATCCACCCTTTCTGCTGCAAGTCTGCTGACGAAAACAAACACAAAATGGAGCTTCGTCTAATGACAATTGCGTCAGTAGAGCCCGCCTTCTCGTTCGACTGTAATTAAACTGGCAGCAGCAGCGGCTGAAAGGGGGGGTTCGTCGCTTCCATACGAGTCTTTCGATTTGAAAGCAAATCGTGTGGTTGGGTGAATAGAAAAAAAGCAATCCAACGGCCTTCTCGTGTGTGTACACGCACACGTACACGTTCGAGCGATCGTTCATGAGGTTTGAGTGGCCAGCATAGCTTCTCAGTACACCAGTGCTCAGGCTTTTGGGGCGTATTTTTGTTGCCAGTGGGCCAACAACAAGTGGTTAGCGGGTCTTATTTACGTTCCATGATCTTGGGTTTGTCCGCCATACGGTCGCTGAACAACACAAGTTATTATTTGCCACTGTGCTTACTCGCTCACAACCATCTTACACCACTCGCTTCTTCTTTTTCTTCGCCTTTCCAAACGCTGGATGTCTCATCATCGTCTCACCATTTCCTACTCTCTTGTATGCTCTTCCCTCTCTCTTGTATTTTTCATTTCACCCATCATCATCATTACCACCTCCTTTTACCATATTTGCCCGTGTGTTTGCTTCGGTTGCCATCTTCTGCCATCCCAGCGGTACCGCCAGGTGAAGGTAATAACCATTTGAATACGCACTGCACTACCAAACGACCAATAGGAAACGAACAAACTTTTCATTTTTCGTGCACAGCTTGGTACATAGCTGTGGTACCGCACATGGTAAATAATGATTTACGTTCAGTCGGCGTGTTTTTTTTTGTTCTCCAATGCTACAGTTGAAGGTGGATTGGTTACTTCGTTTCTTGGCCTGGTGGGGCACTCGAGTGTGTAGACGATGGCGCCAATCCGTGACGATTCGATTGGCTTACCTCATCAGCTATTATGTACGCTACAGGCAGACGTAGTCCGGTGACAAGAACAATATTTCGCATAAATTTTAATAGCTCCTCCTGGCATTCCAACATATTAATTGATAACCTTGCTTTTCAATAAATATGCCCAATAGCATTAAATAACGCGTCGATGGCATTCGAACGCCGCAAATGTCAGCAACACATGTTCCAAAATATATCACAAAATGCCAGCCAGCACAAATTAGAAATCGCCTAAAACCGATCGCATCGCATAGTGCGTCACGAACACAACTGCAAAACTACTACCGCCTTATCCAAAACCGAACAACCGAACCCATCATACGACGGTAGCGGCGCTCAAATGCTCGAAGAAACCTCGAGGCGGGCTAAAACTTGTCCTATTTGCATAATACCTCGCAATCGTTGGAAAAATTAGCGAAAAAAGCCCCCAAAAAGAATGAAACAAGCGACAAAGTAAACCTTCCCGAACGCGATGTGGAACAGCTTCTAATGAGCTATCCTCTCAGTCCGTGCGATAGAAGCGCCATCTTGTTTTAAGCCTTCGAGGGTAGACGGCGGGGTTTAACGTGCGGGAAGGGTAAAGAGTAAAACAAATTTACCACCGCGTAAATTCCCTTAAACTGAAGACGCTCTAACCTACACACAGCGCCGTCGGGCGTCTCAACACACGTTCGCTTCACACCCTCTGTGGTGTCTCTCTCTCTGGAAGGTTCCGAGGCATACTCAGTGGCGAACCGGTTCGAATTCGGTACCGCAAGGCTTCGTGAGTTATGACCACGAACGGCACACCATCGGTACACGGAACACGTGCCCGCGTTGCCCGCTTCGCGTTAATGGCGTGACAGAGGTGTGACGTTGTTGATGAGGATGCTGCCGTTGCTGCCGTTGTTGCTGCTGCTGCTGCTGCTGAGTGACTTGATGCCGTGCTACCATCGGCGTTGACGCGCTCTCGCCATCGGATAACAAATCGATTACGAACGCCCAGTTTTGTCGATCATGCGTTCTCCGGTCCGGTCCGGACAACCTGCTGCAAAGCGATCGACGTCTTACAGACACAGGCTACAGTTTGATTAAAGAGCACGCTGACGGATGATCGACAATCTTCGCTGGATCTCGTTCGTTCGTTCGTTCGTCCGCCAACTCACTTGCTCGTAGTGCGTGATCTGTTCGTTCGAACGATGCGCCCCTCAATAACCGTGGCAAATGAAGTGGCGCTTGACCTCATCATCATCATCATCATCATCATTTTCCAAGCGGAAAGATGCCTCAATCTTGTCTTACAAAAAGCATCTCGGTGCGTCAACAAATAAATCGATCGATGTGCCTCACCTTCCACTCAAGATAATGTGTTAATCACGAGAATTGCTTAGTTTGATTAGAACTTTTACACTTTTTTACACACCCCAGAGTGGGGGGGGGGGGGGGGACATCATAATCAAATAAGCAACTGGAGTGCAAATCTTCCGCACGGAATAGGAAATAGCTACACCGAGGGGTTAAGCAATCGCGTATTAAAGGCTCATTTCGCAGAAAAGCTGAGTTTGTTACCCTCGTTTTTCCTTCACGTCACGCGTTCACGCCTCTCAAAGGAAAAGCCATTAATTGTGGCGCGTTGCAGGATGGCAGACGATGGGACGATGGATGAAAGTTTGTCATGATCGTCGGCGATCGCGTCGAAACACATTAATCTGACGCTCATCATTAGGTGGCAGCTCCGGTCGCCACTGGCGGCCAGGTGAGGTGTTATTTTCCAGGCCAAAAAGTCACAACCTATCCATTACACGCACATCAGCCAGAGCGCCTCTCGCACACACAGCTAATGATGTTTTGAACACTAATGGAAACGATGTCATGTCAGCACTAGGACCAGCAGCCAAATGAAAAGCAGACGAGCAGAACGGACGCTCATTTTGCAACATAGAAACAATGCTTTCAAGCATCAACACCCTTTTTGAGGCGTGTCAGTGCACATGGTTCGTGCGAGCGCGTGCGGAAAACATTATCACGACCGATAAGCGAACCATCGATTTGCAGAAAGTACGCGCGGAAATGATTGATTCCACGGTCGGAAGGTCAGCACGAAAACCGTTTAACCTCTGCAACCACAACCGCGAGCAGCTCCAGCACGCAGCACGAGGCCTCATCGCGGTCAAATTCAATCAATGACCTGATGTTCGGCCAGTTGAACGGCTGTCTTTACGGCGGCGGCTCGCTCGCAATGCTTGGTTTATTTTCGTTTCGACCCTCCACCGACGTTCCGATTCAGCAAAACAAACGCCTGTTTCCTGTGCTCTGGACGGAGGTGACGGCCACAAATCAGAACCGATCGGCCATCAGAAGACTATCGCCTGTGTGTCGGGCGGTCAATGTGTTGATGGCGCTTGTGACGCAATCGCTCCTGCCTCTCGTTCGCGCATTTTAAATTGTTTCCTTCCGCTCGGCGCCAGCGACGGTCGCGTGATCCACTTTTTCACGCCCCGTCCCGTGGACTGTTGAACCGCTGGATCCGTGGTTTCATCCATCAATCAAGCCACAAATCTGATTTGACCGGACCGGGGGGATGCTGAGCCGAGGGTCAAATGCACCTGGCATGGTGGCCGGTGTATCAGGAATTCACGAGCGAGGCGACTGGCATCATGGCGGTTTGTCCGAAAGCAAAAGTGAAAACGCAACGGCAACGCCACCGGCAACCAGCATACAATCTCCCACCTTTTTGGGCGTTTTGCCAG
>NC_064877.1:73728146-73738146 GCF_943734665.1 Anopheles aquasalis | reverse complement strand
CTGGTTGGCGGCACATAAGTCAAGTAACATTCGGAGCGTTTGATTTGCTTTCGAGCCCGAGTTTGATGTCGAGAGTAATGTGGAGATGAAAAGCACAAACACGCACGCGCACGCGGTCGCAGATATCATTAATGAAGCAATCTAGCGTCGACGAGCGTGGAGTGGTTTGCGGGAATTAGATAATCAATGGTGGTAGGCGATCGGAGGAAAGAAAACTGCGTCGTGCGATAAATCGCTTGCTACAACTTTACAATGCAGGTGTTGTGCCGAGCAGTCGGGCACAAAAACCAGGATTTCTCCCCAAAATCTGCACGTCCGGCTCGTATTCCGTGGCCGGTCGTGGGAAACAAACTAGACCTGCGGATTTCTTATCCTTTCCACGGTTTTTTTATTGTGTGCATGGTATGGCGTCGCGTAAATGAACGCTACAGCAGCAAACCGCTACACCGCGGTCCAATATAATCCACCACGTTTTTTATTTATTGAATTTAATCAATTTCGACTTTAAACAGTTTTGCATTTTATAGGAACGTTGCTGCTACTCGCCGATCAACAAAACAATCCGATATCTAATAAATGAAACGATGCAGAAAATGGCGATCGGATTTTTTTTTAATACACAGCGGCGCAGCAACAAACTTCCTAACAGGTTCGAGAGCTAAAGCGCACTCGGATTTTGAATCCATCCAATTTTTTTTTTGTTTTCAGTGTTTCTGTGTGTCTCTTCCTAGGGGCCAAACATTGTGGTAAAACCATAAAAACGAAATTCACCACTGACCTCCACCATAAATCAAGGCAAGTGCCCATTTTCGTGTACACTTCAGCAGTTCATAACATTTACGCGGAACGCGCGTTGATTTAAAATTCAAGGTCGATGAGCGAAACCCTTGTGCGATCTGTGGCTCAAGAAGCAGCAGCTGCTGCTAGTGGTGGTGGTGGTGGTGGTGGTGACGAGGGTTGTGGTAAGCCCACGGTAAACCAAACCTCCCCTCTCGGACCCCAGGGCGTTTTTGAAAATCAACTTCAAATCCGGAGCGCGTAGTTGCGCTCAGCGACATTAGTGCGTCGAAGGAACGGAGAGCGGAATAAATGGTATCGGCGCGGTTCCATCCATTTCCGGTTGACGATTGCTTAAATATCTAATTATGTGTCTCTGGGCCCGATGACTAGCTTGGGGAGCTTTGTGGTAATAATAATCGACCGCGCGGACCGCCGATCGCCCCTCAAGTACGATTGATGTCATTCGACCTTCCGGCGCCCGCACAGAATCTGTCCTTCTGCTCGCTCCGTCGGCGTCCTCGGTCCAGAACAATGTTTCGAATCATTACCGAGCGAATTAGTATTCAAAGTTGCTGATGAAAAATCGAAACAGAGATTAAGCGGAATGGGGCCGTAAAAAAAGGAAGGAAGGAGATCAACTAACGATCTTACAAAACGGCGAAGAAGTTAAAGGCATGAAAGGCCTTGTGCTGCTTTCGTTTTGCTCCCATATGTCGGAGTCTGGTACAGATGGGGGAGCTATTAAATGAACCACCGTGCCATACCTGAACTCATCGAATGGACTTAAAATTGATTACCACTAATTTGAGAGGGGGTCTGTGATCGAATCCTAGATCTCCGGTTTATGTCTTCATGGTTTATGGTATGATATGTAGTATTGATACACAGACAGGTCAATACGAACATTTTAAAATGAAATTTGAATAAAAGTCTATCGCTTTTTTCCGCGAGATGCCAGTGTAAAATATTTAAATGATTCACGTGGTTTTATATCGTTTGTCAAAAGCGAGAGTTCATGCTCGTATACAACGTCCTAAGGTACCCCGTAAACATTTCAACTTGTTAATTAATAATTTAAATCCGATAAGATCTTATCTTTAAAAAATATTGAAAAACAGTATTATATACGGGAGAAGCTTGAGCAAACAGCGAGTAACCATCATTGCCGCCCGCTGCCCATGTGCTGCTCGAAAAATGGCGAACAACATGTCATGTGCAGCAAGAACGCCGCTGCTTGGCCAGGGGATGACCGGGAAATAAATCGACCTGTCTCCGATTTTTAATATCAGCACTTAAGCACGACCAATTCGGCAGCTCTCAGGCGACGGCGACACAGTGATGATTCTGCCAACAATTTCGGCGACAAATCGCACTCCTGAGTGAGTTCCGAATCACACAGGGCGCGCAGACGAAGCAGACGAAGCAGTAATTGCTCGCATAACAGCATCCGGACGGTGGAATGACACAAAAGTACATTACAGCGGCCATTTAGATTCATGATTGCGTACTACAACAACAACAACAACCGAAAAGGAGGCAAAACTTTCATATAAAAGCGTATGTGTCGCATTATCTCCTTCATTTTTCACCGAAAAACCAAAACAACCGGTTTTTGTCCGGCGGGGCAGCGTTGTCGCTGTGCTTAGCGTTAGTGACGTTCGCCTCAGTCTCTGGTATCTTGGTTGGAGAGTTAGAGCTGGTTCGTATCTGATGCGGGATTATCTCGCATCTTCGAACGATACCCCGCTCCGCACCGGTGGTTAGCCGGGAAGGGATCGGGAAATAAAGTAAAAAGCGAAGCGAACCTGCGTCATAAAGTAATAAAACCTCAAATCGAAAAACTTTCAGCTGCGGTAATTGAAGATTGAAGGAAGTGTGCGCGAGTGTGTGCGTGCGTGGGTCCTCCTCTGCGCTGCAGATGCTCTGTGGAGAGCAAACGGATACAGATCGAACGTATTAACAACTATTACTCGATTGGAGAGACTAGAAAGTGGACGAAGCGAGCCAACAAGCGGTTTGTTGGAAAGCAATAACGAACCTATAAGGGCAACACTCTGCGTTCCATTTTTAGAGCCCTCTTTCTATCAATAAGCACTTAATATCAAAAATTTTGGAAATTTCTTCCATTCCCCTTTCCGTACTTTATTCCCGAGAAGTCAGGATAATGACATTAGCCTCGAATTGAATGTCGACATCTGTGACGGGAAAGGGCAAATATCTAAAAGTAAGAAAGAGGAATCTCCTTATTCCAGTTTCTCTTTCTACCACGCTATGCCAACTGGAAGTTTAAACCAAAGAAAAAAACGAAACATCGTAAGACCGAAGATCGAAGTGACCCAAGTGCTGCTGTTACCCTGCATGCTGTGATGAAGCCACCGCCAACCGGATTTCGGGAAAGATATTCAAATCGAAATCGTTGTGGTCCGCGTGACTCGCGCGAGGCTTTCACAGCTCGCCATCTCCCTCCAGCCCGTGAAGGCCACGAACAACACGGTCATAATACATTTTTTGTTCACTCTTCCAGCGAGTCGTCGCTGAGATTTCACTGATCCTTTGACTTATGCCGCGCAACATTAATTAGCGCAACGCACCACGGTATCGTCGTTGGGACATCATGTGCCCCCCGGGTTTTTATTTTTGGACCGCGAGGTTAGAGGCATCTTGTGGCAAACCCGAATTTCAAAGTTGATCAAAGCAACCATTGGCACGTACCTGTAGCTGGAGCGTTTCCTCGAAACCGTCCGGAAACTCGGTGCAGTGGGTGTCCAAATTTTGGGATAGCGAGGATGTAAGATGGTGTCTCGCGTTCATCCCAACCACCATAGGGGTAGCCGACAGTGGGGCGGGGCAGGGCGAGACCGTGAGTTCAATTCCGAGATCCGTGGTGGCGATTGGTGGCGACAGCTTCCGGGCGTAAATCCTTCGACACAATCCGGTCGCTACTGCTGCTTCTTCCTGCTTCCAGCGGTGACTCGCGACGCGTCATACACCTTTCAGCTCCACTGCTTGCAAAACACTTTCTCTCTCTCCCGCTCTCTCTCATCCACTACTTATTAATCACAACTCACTCGAGCCTTCCAATGCTCACACCCCTTGGTACACATAAACACATACACAATCACTAGGACACACAGAAGATGCACACTAAATCACTTTGCTCCTGATAAAGCACACTGCGCTTCGCTTCTGATCACCAAATCACCTAATCATTTCCTCAACTTGCTGCCGATGTTTCAATCGAATGTAGCACAATTTGAAGTGCAATTTCAACTTCAATTTTCAGCGATTAACACAACAAACACTCACGCGCACATCACTGTGGTACGCTAGTTAAAGAACTGTAATATTAGAGCATTACAACTTTCTACCGAATCACTGCACTGCATTCATCTTCAAACCATATATGCACACTGTGTCTGGCGTAAGTTTCACTAGACCTTTCTCGCTGCTACCACTGCTGCTGCTGCTCCTTCACTCGCGTAGCCTACTCAGAAATATCGATGAAACATTGCTCCGATGCACACAGCATGGATTTCACGGAAGGTTTGTCACTGGCTCTCCGCGTACCGAACTCTGCACACGACTGCTGCTGCAAGACAAAACAGAAGCCATCAAAACATCAGAAATCACACGCTCGCTCACGGTACAAGTAATGCTTTTGTCACATTCAAGGTCCAGGATTCGGGGGAGGAAGGAAGGAGAGACATTGATTTCTCCACTCACTCCGAGAGAAGCATCTCGAATACTTCTCCTTTTCTTTCTTCTTCCTCAAAACCCCATCAACAAGGACACTGGATGGCTTTGCTGGCTCATGGTCCTTGAAGGTGCTGGCACGGCTCCAAATCCAAATGCTGTTTGTCACCGCGGATGACAATGATGAGAAGCACATAAAGGACGCGACCGCGGACCGATCAATTATCGACTAAACATGGAGCCGCCATGGTGCCGCTCGGCTATGAAAGATCCCGAAAAGGATGAAAAGGAGCAGAACTATCGTCATCGTCAAGAACGCGCGCGATGTCGTCGGTTGGTCGGTCGGTCTTGGTCGATGGTCGCCCAAAAACACATGCTTTCGGTGCAACTGCTGGTGTGCTGCATGCTGTGCTGTGCTGATCGATAATGGCCGGCTATGGGCTGCTAATCAATCGTCCTTTTCTCTCTCTCTTTCTCACTCTCTGTGTCATTCTCTGTCCTGGGGCCACGCTCGACCTACTTCTGCTGTTGCTGTTACTCATCTCTTTTGACTGGCTAACTGACGCGAATGGGATTGTCGTCTGCATTTTGCTTTTCAGCAGCATAACTCTTCGCAAGGCAGCATGCTTTATGCTCTCGCTCTCTCTCTCTCTCGTGGTCGGTCACTTAGCATCCTTCGTAGATCAACCACCAATCGTTCTGTTCCTTCATTCCCGTTTACCTTTATTGACCGCTTGGTGCTCCTTGATTTCTGATTCTGAAATATGTTCCTAACACCCTCTCCCTCTTCCACACTCTCTCACTCTCGTGCGTTCGCTCCACTTTCTCTCAGTTCCCGCTAGTCCGCTCGCGCTAGTGATGCCCGGTCAAGAATAATCGATAATACGTATTGCAGTATTTTATGCTAAGAAGTCGGCTGTGTGGCCACCGAGCCGACCGAACCGCCACGTGCTCACCGTGGTCAGTGCTGGTCACCATGCGTCCCGATGATGATGATGATGATGATGATGGACCCGTGCCTCCCCAATGGTCGCACCCATTTTTGTCCGTTAATCTTTTGCACAACGCGAGTACGCCAAAAGGCACAGAGGTAGCAAATGGCAATGCGACCTTTCTAATCTCACCGGAGACCACCCCACGGTGGACATAAAACGGACACACCTGCCGGGGTGTCAGTCAGTTAGCAGCAGGCGGGAGAAAAGTAGAAAAGCATCAAGGAAACCGAGCTACTCTCGCCAGGGTAAATGGGGGAACCTAGGGAGGCCGCACATTCATGCGTCCTCCCTTTGCCGGCCCGGCGCGGAAAACTCTCCCGGGACCCTGTCCACCAACCATCCCGCTTCTGGTGCGTGATTACGTAATTGACGCCCGAGGCGCTCGCGATGAAATAGTACTCGCAAGGCGACCGCGCTCGGTGCCGTAATTATTTTTCCAACCGCAACACCACCCGTCACCGCACACCCCTCCCCTCCCGGCGGTTGACCACTCAACACCCTCTGTCTCTGCATCGTGGCGTCGAGGGCGCTGCTGGCTTCCAGTGGGAGAGAGAAGTCGAGCGGGGACATAATTAGTGCTCCATTAGCCTTCGACTCATCGTGTGCGGTGCTGTCGTGATATGCGAAGGTATGAGCGGCCTCTCCAGGAGAAGAAACAGAGAGAGGGGGAGAGAGGGAACAGAGCCCAGCTCGTCGCCGTTCACTCCCTCAAACAAGGGTGCGGCCGATGCGTGTTCGCTAGGTCAGGGAGCCCGAAGCCGCCTCCAGAAGTGAGACAGAGAATAAAAGCACAACAGAGAGAGAGAGAGAGAGCGAGAGAGAACATCATTGCCACCCCCTTGCCGCCACCCTTCCTCCGGAATGGGGTGATAAAAATTGGCGACAATTGGATCGGCGTTTGGCTCGATCCGCGCGGGACCCCATCATCTGCCACCACCACCAGAGGGTGAGGTTGGAATGGGAGTTGATGTTGATGTCGCCGGGGACTTGACACCCCTTCCCACCCCCCCTCTACCCCTCCGCGATTCACGCGACTTCTGGCCAGCCTTTATCGATTGGTGAGTGTGATGGGGCGCCTCACAAACACAGTCTCACCGCTCGTGCTCCTCCTTGTGCTTCTAGTGTGCTTTTCATAAACAATCGATGATCCGGGGATGGCCCGGGGGTCGGGCGGACGGGCGAGACGAGCGACGAGCGAAATAATACAAATCAAAACGATGTCAGTCGCGTCGGCACCATGCCTTCCACTCGACGAAATCGATCAGCGATGCGATGGACACAGTCCTATAATGCGCCGTTTTCCGTTCGGAATGTCCAGCTGGAATTTTCTTAATGATTATCCTTACAGCATACCAGGGGAAAACTAAATCAAATAATAGGATATTCACTTTAAAAATAAATATCATTTTAGTTACAACATAAAAAGCATAAAACGGACATCCAGTACGAAGCGTATCAACCATCGTAATGCAAAGTTGTGTTAGTATTTGTAGTCGGACACACTGTAATATACACACAGAAAACCCTCCGGCATCCAAGGTTCGCCGGGCGATGTTGATTGCTGCTCTCATCGGCTGTCACAGCAATAATTCAATTTCCAACACCCCCGCGCACACCCTGACGCTGCTGTCGAGGTCAACCGAGAGAAGAGCCAGATCTTCCTTTCCTTCCTTTGGAGAGGCTGCATTTTACAAAATAATTTAATAATGTTGGATGCCCTGGTCCAAGCAAGCTGCCATTCAATTATGCTTCTTAGATTTAATTGCAATGATGCCAAGGATTGCTTTTTTTAAATCATTTTCGAATAAAATAATGCAAACTACATTTCTGGACACTTCATAAATCCTCGATTGCTCCTGCATTGCTTTGGTTACAAATGTCCGACAAAACCTCCCGGACCTCCCCCCTGACCCCATGATCACTGGTCCATTACTCCATCAAGAGAGTCGGATCGATTTTTCCATCCTTTCCAATTCCTTTCGTGTCAGTGATTTGTCCGTCGTCGCACATCAAAGGACACACACGCTAGATGCTCACGTCACGTCGCGATGGAAAGGGTTCCCTGGAGCGCTGGAAGGCTGGAGGCTCCCGGGGAATCAATACGCCGTGCCCAAGATCCAGGGGGGTGGCTGGATCAGCGCGGTCCTCAACAGTCCACCACACATTCACCAGATGGAGCTGCCCAGCCAAAGCGATGGAGCGCGCTGGCCCAGCAGTTTTTCCAGCTCCAACACATCCAAACACACACAGACACACACCGACGTTTCGTCTCGTTCTCGTACCACGGTGGAGTGAGCGAGAAACACAACGCCACCAGCAGCAGCAGCAGCAGTCCGGGGAGCCACCGTCCGGGGTTCGATTGGAGGAGAATCCTTTTTTTCGGAATTTGAAACCACACCAACCGGGGAGTTACTTTGCTGAGTTTCTGTGATTGATTTGCACAATCCACGGCTCACGATTGTCCTCACGATATTCTTTGCCTTCTATTTTCTCTTAATCTGTCTTAATTTTTCACGAGGCAACACCGAACAGTGGATTGACCGCAGGGTGGGATGTGACCTTATTACTAGTTCGGCGGCTGCGACGTTCAGCGAGATCCGGTTAGGGCCAGCCAAGTGGCCAGCCACACACAAACACACACCAACACTTGTATCTAACTTTTCCACTTTTCCGGAGCATCCAACTTACGAATTTACTGCCAGCGAACGGTGCTGCTAGTGGGCGGATTTGCCCTTTCGCCAATACTTTTCCGACCGATTGCTGCCCTTTTCCTGACACATTTCACTCCGGCGATGGTGCAGAGAAAAACACGCGCGTGTCCAGAAGAAGCTCAACATCAACAGCTCTGACTACTGACGACTAGGGCCGGACCACGACGACGACAACGTCCATGCCATCTGTCAATAATAATGAGTTGGAAGGAAAGCAAAAAAAAACCCACCGAGCTGGTGCTCAGTCCAGCCTACTAGGCTTTCCGCACAGACACACACATACGCACACGATGACACAAGGGATTTGAACGGGAAAGGAATCCGTCCTCGGCCACAGCCTACTGCACTGCACTGTATGGCACGCGTCCGTCGGTCAACCGTTCACAGGATCACAACCGCACGGGTTTTCATCATCGAGGGAAGTAAAAAACTCTGCTCACATTAACCCCCTCCCCTCGGGGTGGACACACATACGCGCACGCATACAGACGTACAAACTGCTCCAGTTGCTGGTGCTGCTGCTTTGGAGCTTGGTTGCTGGTAGGTTGACGGTTTGTCGTGTGGTCACACTGCTGTAATCATGGTCCGTACGTAATAATAAGCTTCGGAAATGATTACCTCAAGTATGTGTGGTGTGTAGTACTGCACCAATGTCGTCGCTTTCGTCGCGGTCGGCAATTGCACCAACACACATACACAGAGAGGTTTGTATGCGCCCCGTTGCCGCTAGTCTCTGACTCTGACTTTATCGGCCAAGGAAAAGCTACAAAAGCAACACCAGCAGCAGCAGCAACAGTAGCAACAACCACCAAAAAGGCACAGTATAGTACCACCGACAGTACCACTACCAAGCCAAATTGCAGCTGTCAAAAAGCTCGCTGGGATCCGTACTGGCCGCTGGTGGTGTTGGTGTTGCTTGGCTGTCAAAAATCCCTGGCCAAAAGCGGGGCCCTGGCCCCCGGTCTGGGCTGGCAAACGGCGCCATCCGGCCGGGTCAAAACCGGCCCGCTATCCACCCTCGATTCCACCGTCTCTTCGTTCTCTCATCATCCTTCCACTGGAAGTGACCTGTGGCGAGCTCGAGCACTGGAAGTGGAGGCGCACAACGGCTTTTCCGAGTCGGCGCACAAGGCGGGTGCTCCGTTTGGCCCGGCTCACTGGAAAGTGCCCGTGGAAAGTGAACTGCCGAGCTGCTTCCAGGCGAAACACGTGCTTTTCTGGCGGTTGGGTTCGGGTTTCGTTCCGGGGCTGTTCCGGGATCGAAGTGGTATCCACTAACCGCTCTCCATGAACTCTCGGTGAGATTGTGTGGGTGTGAATGTGGGAATGTACTAGCTGGCGCATCGAATTTCCAAGAAAGTTTACGCGGAATTCCGGTTGTGGCGCTTGTGTAGCGGGAGTTTGAAGGATAACGGTTAAAAGCTAACGGTTGGGCACGCCAGAAATAGGCTTTCTTCTTGTAGAAAGCAATATTGGTGTCGATGAGCAAGTTTTTCTTTGTTTTCTGCTTTAAAAGCAGCTGTAGATTCATGAAAAATGTCAAAAAAACTGAAAAACACCAGGCTTCTCCATCGAAGTGTTAGTACGCAACACGTGGTCAGCGAACGATCACGCCAGATTTCAACAACAGAAATGCTGGCGAATAGGAAATAATTATTTAAATTTTGCGTTTGGTAATGGTTCGAAAAAACCTTCAACTGTTACTTGATTTTAAATGTTTCGAAAACAAATTAGAATAAAATAAAAAGGCTCAAACACTCGAAAACAAACAAAGACAAAATTAAAAAAAAAAGGCACAAAGGCTAAACTCGTGGGCAGAGC
>NC_064877.1:73713146-73723146 GCF_943734665.1 Anopheles aquasalis | reverse complement strand
CTTCAGGTGGTGATGGCGTTGGCCAAGAATGTGCTCCGGTGCACGTGATTGAAATCCTGGGAAATATTAAAAAAAAGGATCCAAGAAGGCAGTTAGGCAAGAGGCTGCTCTTTGTCGAACGAAAGGCCAAAAATTATCAGGTGTTGGAAGGATTGCAGCGTAACGGAGGAACGGCGGGAAAACATTCAACCTTCCCCTTCCCAGCTCGTGCGTAGAAGAGAGATTAAGGATTAGCTGTAGCTTCACTAGTAGCTAGTGGAATGTATCCCACACTCAAGCTGTCGATCGAAGCCGTTTTGACGAATGTCACGTGTGTGGTTGATGGGTGCCAGCCCTGGGCCGGGTCCGGGGAACCAAAACAAACTGCCCAAACTTTGTTGGTCCGGTCCAACCAAAAAAGGATAGGGTACCATCGGCTGCTTACCAGCATCAACATCATCATCATCATAACCATCAGGATTACGCCGAAAAAGATGTAGTTGGAACGCATGCACAGCTTGCAGCGGCAGCTAACCTTTACCATCGGAAAGACATCATCCACCACCACCACCACCAAGGAGCCGAACCGAAGGGGGCTACCAGTGCCACTGAAGGTTAAACGCCAACGGGCACCAGCTGACGATGGCCATTAGGGATCAATTGCGGCGGCAGTCTTACCCTTTACAGGAGGGGCGTGCCCTTCCCCGGGCTGCCCTTCGGGGTCTCGCAAAAGGGATTCCAAAGACCATTAAAGGATTGCGAACAGAATTTCAAGCAGCTTCTCTCGCAGACTCGCAGACTGTCGATCGATTCACGAAAAAGAGCGGATCTCCCGGGGAGCGGTTTGGCGTTCCGGGTGCGAATCCCACTGGCCGGAATGCTGATTGAGCTTTCGGATGATGAATCGCACACCGCCCGGGCCGGCACCGGCACCGGTTGTCTGGTATGGCCGCTGGTCCGCTTGATCTGACGTTTTTATTGATTTCAGGTTTCGAGGACCCCGAAGAGATGCATTTTCCATGACGCATGCATTTGCGCTCGTTATTTTGGTTGTGCGGGGTGAAGTCGGAAAGCCATTTTTCTTCTCACTTCATGAATCAGTTATTTGCTTCGATGGGTTTGGAGCAGGAGATTTGGTGGGAAGAAAAATACATCTCGAAAGTGTGTTTCATGCAGGCCAAGTTCAACATATTCATTAGCTTTACTGAGCTTCGTACAGCTGGTACGGTTTTGTAAAATTTGATCTAGTTAATCGATATTTTCTATCCAAACAGTAACATGCATGGTGGAACGATTGACAAAGGAATAGACTACTTCAACAGGAATCGTAGTAACTATTCCAATATTATTTTATCCGTAGACCATAGAAACACTTGTTATGCTAACGCAAATAAAATAAAATATATTGTGTTAATTAAACAGGCAATTTATGAAAATTTTAATCATATCGAGCAGATAGATAATCTAAATAAAACCTATTCACATCTTAAATCATTAAAACAATACGAAGAAACGATGTTTTATTTGTTTTAATTTCATAAAACTAAGTAGTATAAATGTTGTTAAAAAGCAACTAACCCTAGACACAATTCTTTTGTAATATTCAAATAATAACAAAAATAGTTTCTTTTGAAAATATAAAGGTCCATCGGTCTCTTGGGAAAACGTAACGAAAAATCACCTTGAAAACACTATGCTCACCGAAACACAAGACGAACTGGCGAAGATAATAGGCCAACAATAGATCTATTTTTCGCTTGATATTCACCCAACGCACTATTATGCAACCTTCTGGACAATAACACATGAAACAGACGAATGTAGCCGTTGATTGCTGCTTCCAATTATCCTTTCTTCTTCTCCTATTTTTTTTTATTTACGATGATCTTGAGCCTTGAGCACGCACAATCAAGAAGCTGACCTCTTGGCCGGAATAAAGTTTTAATAAGATCTGCCCCGGCTGGTGGTCTAGGTGGCCACACAGCTCAGCTCAGCCCCAAATTAGGAAGACCTTTAGGGTGTTGAGATACAGTCCCGTGGTGTGCCAAGGCTCGTCGTTCCATATTTCATTCCCATCGGTATTGGCTCATTGACTTCCGTACCCGACCGGGCTCGGACTGTTTATTGTCCTTGCCACTCCTTCTCTCCCACGAAAAGCACTTTCATCCCCTCTTCTAGATCCAGCCACCAAGGCTCGTGAACCGCAATCGTGCACCGAGCTACATTTTCACCAAATTTCCATCACGATTTTCCATCAAACCCCCCACACGCACGCACACATAGCGGACGGCGGAAAAGGTAAAAGCCAACGCCTGAATTATGTTGCCAGTGGTGGTCCTGTGTGCCTGTGTCCAGCATAGCAGCCTAGGCATGGGTCCCGTTTGGCCTCACATCAACCGTCAAAGTTCCAACCGAACCATTTAGCCGTCAGCGAAGCATCCTTCAAACACATTCCCCTCCCTTATTCGGTGGCCTCTCCTTCCGACTGAAGACACATATCACACACCCTCACGAGAAGGAGAAAGAGGGTGGGTAGGATAAGGGATGGTAACGATGTTGATCCGCATTTTTGACGCCCGGTTGCCGTCATAACTTTCCGGAACGGCCATTTTCACACCTTTTGGATGTTGAATCGAGCTCGAGCCGGCATCATTTTCCTTCGCCAACCTCCCACCGTCCCGCAACCAACCCACAAAATCCGAAAGCCTTCGTTCGTCCGGTCGGCCGATTGTTTCACTTGCTTTGCTCTCTCCCTCGCTTGCTTAACGCTGCTTATGCTGGCTGGAGCATCCTTTTTGCGGGGGCCCGCGCATGAAAACGATAGTGAAAGGCATCCCAAGTCAGCTCCTCGCCAGCGTGTCCACCATTAGCAGCTCCATTTGGTTCCCTGGAGCTCCTGAGAGGCTCCTGGCATTTGCACCTCCACACTAACCTCTTCGTGTCCGTCTTTCTGCACGGATGGATTGATGCTTCGTAGTCCGGTTCTTCACTGCGCTTCGAACCACTTCTCTCCCTTTTTTCTCCGGTGTCCCTACTCAATATCTCACTTACCAGCGCCAGCGCCAGCGCCTTACGTCCACTAATATATGCGCCCACCGGTCGGTTGCTTCTTTTCATTTTCATCTTTATTTCAATTCTCTCCCCTCCCGAAGGAAAAACCCCAAAATACGCCAGGTTAACCTGAGGTAGCTTAGGATGTGGTTCCTTGGTCTCCACCTTGGAACGGTGCAGACGGACGGATGGACGGATGAAGACGCGGCCGGACCGGAGGACGTGTCATGTCGAGTTTTGTTTTGACGACGAAACTTCAGCTCCTCCCGGCTCTCCCCCAGCAGGATGCAAAGTTTTCCATCCCATTGTGCTTTGCATCAGAGGTTCTTACTGTGAATGGTTTCTTTATTGCTGCTGCTACTCCTGGTGCCTGGTTGCTCATCCACAGGACTTTGCTCGCTCGCTCGTTCGGGCCATCATTTAGCCCGCAAAAATGGTCCGCTCAACTGTTGAAAGTTGTATATTTATGAGTGACGAAGGCGAAAGGCGGTCGGGATCGTTGCGTCCATGCGTCTTTGCTGTTGCTGCTGCTGACGAAGGATCCTCGATCCTGAAGGATACCACACACTCAGGCCACTCGTCAGCGTCTCAAACGGTGTGTTGTGGGTTGTGGTTGGTGCCCCCTGAAAGCACATCTACTGCTTGGTGAGGTCATTGAAATGTCCATAATTTAGCTATTGCGCCCCGACGAATCATAGCTTGGTTGCTTTCTTGGCTTTTGCATTGGGGCATTGCTTGGTTCATGGGAGCAGCATCGTACCTTTTTGAGGTGTTTTTTTTGTATTTCGGTTGATCTGGGAAAGCTGCTTTGCATATTGTATCATCCACTTCAATCTGTTTTCTATTCGTTATGCTCTTTTGCAGCGTTTGTTAGAGGATTTTCGACAGTTTTAGAAGTTGAAGAATTTAGAAGATGAAAGAGTGAAAAGTTATCGTTACAAGGGTTTATCAGTAGTGTTTCAATTTTCGGTTCAATTCCATTAATTTGTCCATCCGTTCCATCAAATCAATCCGTCAATTGCTAGTTTATTTTTGATTTTTATAGCGGATCCAGTAGTCATTGAAGAGCTCATGGATCTGTCGCACGTCATTCATCAGGCGATGGTCTGTTATTACAGTTAAGCCTACTATGTTCTAGAAATTTGAACTAATATAACTAATAACTAAAAATGTAAGTAAGAATTAATAAGTTATAGAATTTTGAGTAAAACATGGCTGGAAAAAAACTCCAAACCTTCATATTCACATAAACATTCGAAAAATTCATCAAGCATCATGGTCCAGATCAACAATGCTAACAACCAGACATATCACTTTCATCTGGACTAATGAAGAAAAGAAAATGCAAATTAATAGTAAACAAACCGGAAAATACTGAAAGAGCCGAGGCAAAACACGTGTCCTTTTTGCTATGAGGAAAATTAGCTAACTTTAAAAACAGAATAAGAAACTCTTCTTAACGGAATTGAAAAGTCGGAATAAAACACCTTTATTTTTTAATTAGAAGTCTTATAAATGCAGTTCTAATAAAAAATATATTGCTCTCTACCATCTCTAATGGTAAGGTAATAAACAGTTCTACAAGAATATGTTGAATAGAAGAATAGTTTGATTATTGCAAAATGTTTCCCTTTCCACATCGCCCCCAATACTGTCCTTCTAAACTCGTCCACCTAACGTCACCCAATGGTCAATATGTTCCTATTAGTGTGTTTGCTGATGGTGTGACGAATCGGGCGTACCCACATAACCTTCAAACTGCCCACCATACGACAGAGCAAATAATTTAATCAAACAAAATGCCACGTAAACCATCGCTAAATCGTCATCTACCACCCACCACCCGGAATACCGCCCCCTTCCGATGTCCCAAAAACCACGAATCCATCGCAACAGTAAAGCTAATCAACTGAATCAACATGTTGCCGCATCATAAAACCATTGCTCCGTACCTCGTGCCAGGATCCTGGGCAGACTGTATGCTCCACGAGACGCAAGAAAACCGAGAGAGAAGCAAGAAGAGAGAGAGAGTGCGTAAAAGAAGAAATCTGCCAATCGAGAAATAAACAGAACGATAAACAGGAAATAAACATAACTCACGGCAAAGGCAAAGGATCCAGCGGTTGCGGCGTCGGCGGCGGTCGGAAGGACGGTCGGTCGGTCATTCCGACGGCCCCGAAACGATGACAAACGATGGTTCAATCGTTTCGTTTATCGTAACAACACGCCACACCACATCACTCAATGGTACCTTCCTTCCCAGAGTTCCGTCTCGTGCAAAAAAAAAACGCCCCAAAAACGTACCAATCCTTCCGTTCTGGGGGTCGAAGAGATGAAGTATTTATGATAAATCACAATACATCGTACCGATACCGTCTGGTTGTACTTGGCCGGTTTGCTAGACGATCCGGAAGATCCCTTTCCTGTCCAAATTGACGAATGCCTCGGTTTGCTCAAAGGATCGTAAGATGGTCTCCGTCAGAGAGGCTCCTAGAGCTGCCTGGGAACCAAGAATTACCCTCAAACACTCTTACTACACACTCTTCCAGTCCCTCAGCACTGCCTCAAGCCTCTTCTTCGTCCTCTCGCACACTGTCTATCGAATACGATTCATTAAATTTTCCATTCAGCACGTAGCATCATTCCTCGGGCAGCCCACCCTCCCGGAGGTTCGGTTTCGGTTCGCCAAAGTGAAACATCATCATTCTGGCGCCGAAATTGAACGGCCACGGCCACTGGGTGCAAGTGGAAAATCTCTCGAAGCCGGCTCGAACACGCACCATCGCATGGCATATTGACTTCGATTCGAAATTCAGAAATACACCCCCCCCTCGGCCCGTGCACCCCTTCCTGACTGGACAACAGTATCACCCACGATGCCTCTGCCTTAAAAGGGGTGATGGGAGGGGGTGTACGAGATTGCTGAAACACATAACACACACCCACGGAGAGAGAAAGAATAAAGGGACCCCTAAAATGATTCAAGCAGCCGGTCGTCGGTTGGTCGGTTCGGAATCCGTCGATCCGGAATGAATGGCAGTCGATCCGGTAGGGAGAAGCGGGTGAAAAGGGGGCGAGAATGGGAGGTGTACCAGTGTGCCATGAAACGACCACTTTTAGCTGGGCAACATTCTCGGAAAATAAATTTTTCACGTTCACCAGCACCACGTACCAGCCTCCTGGAGCCAGGCCACTGGGCTCCACTTTGCTTCTTTCACACCATCTGTGTGCACACACATACAAGGCAACAAATGTGTAATATCAAATCATCTTACCAAAAAGGCTCCTGGGGAAGGGTGCGAACGGACGGACGGACCGAGGGAGGAGTCAAAACCAAAGACTCCAAGTTGCTCGTCCACTTCCTGTGCCACCAACAACGAAGCAAACGGAGGAAAAAGCGAAGGAAAAAGCGCATAAAAAAATAAGAAACAGAAAGGGCTTTCCACCCACAGCGAGGGCAGGCGAAACAGGAAAGAGCAAAAACACATCACAACTCGAAATGAAAGTAACAGACCAGGGCGCACTCCACTCACAAACCTCGTATCGATACTTTTGCGGACGGGGATGGGGAGGAAATGGCAGAAAGAGCGGGCGAATTCGGCCAAAATTCTTATCAAATAGAATCCCTCTTTCGATTACGTCTCGGCCCTCCGGCCAGACACACATACACAGGACGACGGCGCCACTATTGGTTGCGACCAAGAGGTGCGACCGTCCATCGAAAGGCACGAGTTGCGCTCTCTATCGCTTCTCACTATCTTCGAAGACGACGATGCCTTCATGGTGATTGTGTGCCCCGTACGCACGCACAGGGGAGACGAAGATGAAAAACCTATCGCCCACCAACCCTTCCGCCCCTCGCTGCTCCTTACGTGATCGGTCGCTACGCAAACTTTTCATTATCCTTGGACATTTCTCACTTCTTGGGGCCTTGGGAAGGGGTGTGCGGGTTCCCTGCTCCCCGACGTATGCTTTTTCCATGGGGGAGACGAGTGTGTGAACGATATTACGTTTTTCGGTCTCGATCTGGGTGGTGGTGGTGATGGTGGAGAGTTATCGCGCCCAGGACCTTTCGGATGGTGCGTTATCGGATGGCGTGTGGCTCTGTGTGTCTGGGAAGGTTCTTCTCCCGCGGTTGCACCCAATCCACACACACCCTCCGTGGAGATAAATGGCAACATTACGCTGGCACATATTCAATATTCGACCAACGCAGCAGCAACAGCAACGGCGGTGGCCGCAGGCGACTACTTTTCTCTTTACAATGCGCGACGCACCCCGGCGGATGCGTCGCGGTCGCGGTCGCGTTGGTGACTTCTTCGTTTTTTTTTTTTTGTCAAACCATTTGCTGGCCAAACGGTCGCCCTTCGGTTCGATTCGCCGCCGTGGGTGTGATATTTTAACCCATATTTTACCTCCCGATCGGTTGCCACTTTCCACCGCAAACGAGCGTTCGTTTTGCTGTATTTCATCTTTCATCTCGCACCGAACGGAGCAAACCCCCGGCACTTGGCCACATTTCAATTCCACGGCCAATGGCTCCACGTGCCACTTCCACTTGCGGTCGGTATTTGGTGGAAGGTAGTTAGGCAGGGCAGGAAAGGGAAGAGAGTAGGATGGTAAATCGATGGTTATCGGCAATCGGTTTGGCGAAATGATGAAGTTGTTGCATCACTTGCTTCTTTCCTTGGTCCTTGGTTGCTCGCCTGGTCGGCAACGAGGGTTGTTTGCAAATTATTCATCCATCGGCAGCGGTAATGGAGCGGCGGTGTTTTGGGGGAGCGGGAAGCAGCGGCACGTTGATTAACAGTTTTGGAAGGGAATGTGCAAAGTTTGGTTTGTAACTCGGCGAGATGGGAGAAATTGAGATGAAATGGATGATGAGATGAGATGTTCTGAGAGTTCTTTTCGTTGTTCAAGATTGTGGCCGCGAGTGGATGTCGATTCCTTCCTTGATGAAGGGCACATCCCGCAGGGATGATGATACTGTACGATGATGATTGGTCTCAAAGATGATCTTTTACATTCTCGGCAGGTTCATTTTGGGGATTCTATTCGTTTTGATAAGGCTTATCGGTCACTGTTGAACTAATTATTGCAATCATATTTAGGATATTCAGTCATATGCTAGATGCCATGCAATTATTTATTTGTTTTACGCGCACTGCAACTTTATCTGAATATCATGTAGCGAATTGGGATATTTCCTTTTTTGTCGACGATCTTAAAAACCAAAAAAAATCAAGAGATGTTTCTACGATTAGTCCAAATAATTAGTTGTTGTTGTTGTTAGCGATGAAATAGTGATCATTTAGACCACTTTCTGCATCCCAAAGCTCAAGGATTTATGCAATTTGAAGAAACAGTTGAAAAAGCCAAGGTTAATCTCTTCATAAATGGATCTGTGATTTGCATATTCTTGCTTCCTACATCGCTTGCAGTTCGGCGTTTAAAATGTTTTTCTTTCTTCTATAGCACTCCATTTTATAAGCATAAAAATTGTCGCTTCTACTATGTTTTAATAATACTTAATTTTTTAAAAAGAGATTTCCTGAGATTTCCTCTTATAACATCTTTCAAGAGTGGTACCACTTCAAAAGTAGCATTTAAAAAGTGTACGTATGCAGCATGATCAACAAGAATGTTAAAAACTCTTGAACTAACGCAATAGAACAATTCTCACAGAACAAAATTTAACTTGAATCGCTTAACATAAATGAAAATGAAAGCAGAAATTATTTTAAATACGAATGTGACCAATTAGCCAATGAATTTGAGAAGAAAACACCCAAATTTCACCTCATGAAACCTTACAACAACCAGATTAACGACCTCTAACCCATGTGAGCCGTTCTGTGACAAGAAATTAAACTCATTTCGTCGCATAAATGCTTGCTCATCCCAACATAATCTCGTCAACTTGTGTTCTTTGTATGTCATTTACTTTCACAACAATCAAAGCCGATTGTTCTGTACGAAGCGTTGAACACGCTAAGTCACACGCATGACACGATATCATTCGGTAGCAAGGATTAGATGGCCCGTAATCGGCAACATCAACGATTCCGTGCACCAACATGTGCCATCCGCGATCCAAAAACCATACCAAATCGTTCCCATGTCCCCGGGAAATGGAATTAAAAAAAAACGGAACGAAAACCTCCCTAGGCCGGTCGGTGAAATGCGACCACATTACTCGCCGTCACCCCTCGCCAGCGAACACGCCTCGCGCGATATCAACGCCATCGGATGTTGCGTTTGCGAATCTGCTCCGGTTGGCCGGACAACCCTCCGGGCGAAGGGGTGGGTCAAATTGCAAACCACACTCTCTCTCTCTCCGTCACGTTGCACCCGTGCACCGTCGTTCTGTGATGCTACCGGGCTTATTCCGTCCATTCCGCGAGCGCACCCCCGTTACGATTCCCTTTCTTCTTTTCTTTTCGTTTTTTTTTTTGTTAATCTTTACGCTTGATTATTATGAGGCCTGCACCACATTCCTCTCACTGTTTTACTCTTCTTTCGCCTCTTTTTTTCCTCTAATCTAAACGCAGCTCAATGTCAACCCCCTCAGGGGGTAACCCCTGGCGATGCATCACCCTGACCCCGACCGACAGAGAGCTGGCTAATAAAAAAGGATCCTAAAACCCGTGCACCGTTCCGAGAGGGGTGCGTGCAGTCCTGTGGGGTGGAATCCGAGGAATTGGCACACTGGCACACTCCCGTCAAGCCAATTTCATACATCCCGGGGAAGGATTTTTTGGCAATTCACTTTCTTTTCTTCGTTTCTTCTATTATTTTTTTTAACGCCATTGGCCATACCCTAAACCTCAATCGCCTTGGTGCATAACCAATCGATCGATATCGAGGGGCCGGGGAGGGGACAATCCCCTTTCCACCAAGCCAAGGTTAATGTTAGTTTGCGCTCGGTGTACAGATAATTATCCCGTGCCTTTTGTCCCATGTGCGCTAC
>NC_064877.1:73688146-73708146 GCF_943734665.1 Anopheles aquasalis | reverse complement strand
TTTCCGTCCGTACCTGCCATAAGAACATTGTTTATCCCGTCCTGCAACGAAAGAGACAAAAAACAGACCATTGCCTAATGGCCAGCCAGAGGGGGATCATATTGCAAGGATCCGTTTTTGACGCGGCTGCAACGTTATCCTTCGGTCCTCCACTCCTTCAAGCAACTCCTTCGTCCTGTGGAACATAAAAAATAATCTGCAACTCCCTCGACATATTGTCGACGATGTCTTTAAAAAAACGAAATTTAAACGAAAACACGTTGCTGCAGCACAAAACATAATGCAATCCATGCCGTGAGGCGAACGTGTTTGTACAACGGAATCCTTTCGCACCGTCAGCCCAGTAAACGGACTGCCTCGAGACGGTTCAAGTACGCTCGCCACCTTACGGTTGCGACTCCTCGACGTTACAATCCCTTTCCTCGATTCCTTTACGAAACGACCTAGGCTAAGGATGCTGCTGCTTGCCTCTTTTTCCACCGCATTTATGCTCTCGCAAACAATTTGGTGGCGGTATTGGTGGCTGTGGCCCCTTTCCAGCTTTTGCACAAAACGATTTCTATGGAAATGCCTCGCGACGGCAGTTACGATGTGATTGACTACCTTGTTTTCGGAGGCGTTGCACAGAACGGAACCGTTCCTCTTGCCCTTCTCTGGCGTGTCGCATGACTTTTGTGTTAACACCGCGGGGGATGATTGACGAAATGGCACGCAACACAGCACAGCAAATGCACTCTGGCCTGGTGGAGAAAGATTCAATTATTTGGTAAACGTACGATTGGAGGTCGAGGTTCTGGTTTCAACTTGCCAGTTGTGGTACGAATGTGTCCCGGAGCACGTCCAGCATTTAAGGGATGAAAAGATTACCAGCCGTGATCCACCGAAGCCGTACATCAAGATCACATTCCCAAAGGGGTTCTCATTGAAAAAAATGAATGGTTTTAAGGATCGAAGAAATGATTTCAAAGCATTAGCGAGCACATTGAAACGAGTGCGTGACATTATCGCAGTGTGGCATCTATATTTTCGGGCTTTATAACTTCACCATCTTCAAATCTGTCAGATCGCAGTGGAATTTCTTTTAGAATTCAAGATTCATAACGAAGATCGCTAATGTTTGGAGCCGAATCCGTTTATTATGCTACAAACCTACCATCCTTGTTCTGCTGCTGCTTGCGGTCATTCTGAGCTTCCTTTACGGAGACCTTCCGTCATCTAGGATTCCTGGAATCTCAGTGAGACCGGTACCGGCTTGTCAGCCCTGGCGGAACAACAAATACTGCACCGCACAATGGACTGCAACGGAGCAATGTTTTGGGGTGTTTGGGTATCAAGTGGCCAGCACTGGCAGTACCTCAACCCCTTTCCCAAAAGTAGCATTTCTGTTTATGGATCTTAAGGTTCGCAATGCAACGGACAAAGAGGTCCGAAAGGGAACGGAACAGCAGAAACAACAGTAAAAGGCGTGCGTTCAGGAAACTATCGACATGAAAAGGATCGCAGCGCAAAAAGACCATCACACCGGTACCGGTACAAGTCATAAAGCATGGCCGCAGCAAACCTCAAACAGGGCCTGCGTCTTGAGACCTTGAGCGAGCGGCACGCTAAGGGGGCCAACCCTTTTTTTTTTTTTTGTTACTCTCTACCTGACCAGCGCAAAACGATCTAACAGGATTAGCAGCGGCATTACAACGCATAATGCGCCGCGCTGGCACGGCCAACCAGCCAAACAAGGAATCCAGGTACCAGCGTGTGTATCTTTGCCACCTACCGCATGCGGCATGATCTACTTAGAGAGATGGACCATGCGAATCCGTGGGGCGTCCGTCGTCGTCGTTGTTGTTGCGGAAACCTTGCTAATACCAACGATCGACGCCAGGGCTGACGGGCGTTAATCCAATCATGGTCAGGGTCAGCAAAAAAAGGGGCAACACGGTCAGTCGTCAATCCGACTGACCTCTTGACTCGGAGTCCCGCGGTGCAGCCATTCGCATCGGTCCTCGAGCTCAAGCGTGTGAGGCGCATTTGGCCACGGGTATTTTGCATTTTTCTTCAAAGTGCTCTCCAATCAACTTTTGAGCTTGACCACCCCGAGGCCTACTCTTCTTTTTTCGCATTCATGGAGCAAGCGATCCGGTCTCAATCGTAGTAGACTAACCTCGACGCCATCTTGGATCACACTGGAGATCTGAACTCCCGGAAAAGGAGGCAAGGGATTTCCTTTGCGTTAACCGAACGCAACCGAGCAGCATGAATTGTGCGCGATAAAAATAAAAATTTCTCCAACATTCAAACGAGCTACCCCACCGAAAATGACACCGAATATGCCATCTTACTTCCTGCTGGGCAGGCACCCTCTCTCCCTACCTTAGCATCGACTGTCTTAATCCGTTTTAATGGCCTCTCTTCCCTCTCTCTCGTTTCTTCTTTTCCTCTGGCATCGTTTGATCTGCCCAATCTGAACGATCATGGCGCATCTTCCTTCGCCTGTAAGTGTTTTCTAGTTTTGACTCCCAAAATGAATACATTCAGCGACAACTTCGACGACGAAACATTCCACCACCAACCGGGCTGGTTGATCGTCGAGAGATGATGGTGATCATTATTCGATCACTACGAACCTCCGTCCTACCTCCCGGCATTGGAACAAAAAACTGAAAAACCAGCAATAACAACGACCGCAAAGGCCAGAGAAAGCGCATCACTGGGTATAGCTGGGGTATGGCGTGCGATGCACGCGGCAAATAACAAATCAAACGATCTTAACGAAGGTGGAACCGTGGCTGGTGGTGGCGGGGGATAGAGAGATGCTATCGTGCAAGTAAGAAAGCCCGGAGTCGGAGAAAGGTGATGCGGAGGCCGAGGGCGTAGAGAGGAATGTCAAAGTTGATCAAATAAATGGTGGACCGAAAAGGAAAAAAACATCATCGCGATCGCCATCGCCATCGCCAGCGGTCGGTCCAGGGTCCAGGGTCTCTAATATGGTAAAAGACTAAAATAGACCCCCCGCCTCACGGTGAGCTACTGAGTGACCGAAAAAATAGCTAATTTCAACATTTTTGGTAACCTAATCTTTATTAAAATACGCGGAAACGTAAATTAATGTATTAAGGAAGGGGGAAGGGATGAAAAAGTTACATTCTCACCGGGGGTGGGGGGCCTAGTTTTGTCTTTTACCTCTAATATTAAAAAAAACAAGCCCCAAAGATGGAGGAGCGCAGGGTGGAGTGTACGACTGTGTATGGAGGTGGAGATGGTGTTTAGAGGGAAAACAGAATTAACCATCCGTGATTGGAGCAGCGAGGATGGCCGATCGTGCCCGCGACGGTGATCCACACCGTGGTACCACGCGCGTTTTTTACCCGAACGGACATTAATTTTCGTGTCTTCGTGTGTGCGACCGAGACCAACTACGTACTTGCATTTAGTTGGCCAGAGAGAGCCAACAACTCGTCGCTTGAACCACGATTTGCCTCACTCGCACACCTGTGAAACGGAGAGACAGAGAGAGCGAGGTCCAAGTGCAAAAGCACTTGATCGTCGTGTTGTTGGGTTGCTTAGAAAACCGGAATGTGCGATGCTTGCGCGAGGAGGAGCAAGCGAGTACAATAGCTTACGTCATATGGTCCCCCACCACCTCCCCCGAAGGACTCAAGAAGCATAGAAAGCAGCGTGGTAGAGGAGCATAGATACGATATGTTGGAAAGAGAAGGCCGAGAGAGAGAGAGAGAGGGGTAACTCTTCTCTCTGCCAAAATAAAAAGGGGGGCAAATTCAATTCCTCTCCGTACCCTCGCACACATACGTACGTACACATGGGTGGCAAAGGGGTGCATTAGAAATCCCCCCACAAACTCCAAGAGAGCGCGCGAGAGAGAGCATCAGCGCATCGAGTGTGTGTTTGCTTCCCCTCCTTTTTGGGGCAAACGCACTCGTCACAATTGTTTTCGATGCTCCAATCTCCCACTCCCCTCAACATACAACCCATTTTCTGGTGGAGAAATGCCGGAGAGCGAGCGAGATAGCGTTTTATGCTAACGGGACAGCATAACGCGATGAGTGACGCGGGCGGTCTGAGTGACCCGAACGAAAGTAAACAACACGAGCAGGATTCTTCGCGTGTTGGCACGTCCGAAAAAAAGGGTAAGGATTGGGAGGATGAGAATTCTCGGATCAGAAGCATGATTTCGGGCTAGCATAACTTTTGCGACCGAACAACAGCCGAGGAACAGTGGCAGGAATGATTCTTGGCGAATATTCTTCTCTTTTTATTTTTATACGAAACAAAACGAGGTGTTTTTGTGATAAAATTGTGGATAAATAATTATTTGATATTTGAAATTATGCAATCCATACTGAATGACAATTATTTTCCCCTTTTTTAATACAAAAGTAACGCAAAAATATCCTCAAAATGGTTTTATGATGCACAAAACGCTAGCATATTAACAATTGATATCGCCAAGTCATCGTGCATCAGCCTGCCCTTGTCTTTCGATTGCCATTGTTGCCATTAATATTGAGCTTTGCCAACCACTTGCCCAACTCTCCTCGAACGTATACGATCGAGATTCGTTCGCAATGGTGTCCCTTTCGGTCGCTGCCACTTAATCTGCTCGACCAAACGAGATCAACTGTCCCTTGGGTTTCTTTGAACCGCTTTTTTTTTATTCTACAAAAAAACGCTGAAAAAAGGCTCGTTGAAGTGAAGCAGAAAAGGCCAACTGATCCTTAACTTCAAACACTTTCACCTGCTGCTCATCGTCGCAGTGGGATGCAATGCAATCCATGGCGATCCTCATCCTGGCGACCTGCAAGATGAGAGGGCCCTCTGTCTTCGTCTGTCTAGCGGAACCAACAAACAATCGAACCCATAAATCAGACGTGAGAAAAGGCGATCAGCCAAAGGCGAAGGCAAAGAAGAGAAAGGTAAAATTGTAGAACAAACCGTTCAAGGGAAAGAGGAAGAGCGGGAAGGGAAAGCGTCGTCCTTTCGACCTGGCGGGGTTCCATGCTTACCATTCTGCTCCTGTTTACAGTTCCCGTGGTGTGCAGTCCGTAACCGACGCCATCGCTCGTCCTGCAGTTCTGCGAGCAGGAAAAAGACGATCGTTTTGAGATCATTAAACACAAAATCTTGAAAACAACCGTGCAGAATGGTAATGATCACTTCAGCGCAAAGATTTTTACAAAAAAAAACAGCCATTGGATACTTGGATTGTGCCAAAAATGTACCTAAAATTTTAGGAAACCGTTGTTATTTCAATATTTTTTTCCATTTTTTCTTTCTATGTTTCAATATGCATCTATATTATGCAGCATTTCTCGACAAACGTAACAGGTTTTGCTCTCAGAATTATTTTAATTTCAAAAGGCACACAATTTAGAGAGTGATTTGTGGGTCTGGTATGTTAGTCATTTTTTGTTGTTATTATTCTCTTTAAAATTGTGCAACAAAATTCAAATTTAAGTTACAGAATTCTGCGTATTTTGCTCAAGAAAATGAGAATTATTTTCTTCGAAACCGAAGCCACCAAAGGGGTCAAATGCACTCTCCATCTCCCTCTATACATCTCTCTCAATCTCTCCCTCTCGTATGGATGCATAAATCCTTCCAGAAGCGAAAGCATGAAATAACGAATTGCCTTCCCCCGCCCTGGGTGGTGGTGGTGGCGGAAGGTTCCTTTTCGCAAACCGTTCCTCGGCCACCACCGCTCAGCGATGCCATTAATTAGTCACTCACACCGTGACTGCATGCATTGCGAGCGGGGACGCAGCGCCAAGGAGAAAAGCGCCAAGTCACGGGGCTGCAAAACGCCGGCACGAAGGATGCGCCGCACCACACAAGGTGCAAGAAGAGAGAGGCCAGCGTCGTTCTAAACAAAAACATGCCGCGCTGACCGGACCAAAACCGGGCACTCACATGCGTTCGGTTCCGATGCACACATACGCACACGTACACGAAAACACGCGAAAGGATGCCGGCGTTTTCATGCTGGTTTCAGGATCCTTGCTCTTCCCAACAATTTGCAATTTTATGCTCTCGGCACCTCTCGCTCTCTCGCTCGCTTTCTCTCCCTCTCTCTCGCTGCCACAATCGATGCATATGTGTGAGTGGCACGGTACGAATTAAAAGAGAGTGAGACCGAGAGAAAAGGAGAGAGAAAAGATGCGAGAAACAGTGGGAAAGAGCGAATGCGAGTGGTAAGCGCCGAAGTACGGATCGTCGGCAGCAAGTGTGCGCATGGTGTCGTGTACTCTCGGGGGTTCTATTGCGCCAACCAGCCAGCCAGCCAGCCAGCCATCACCGTGTCGGTCCGGCGGCATGAGTTTTAGTGCGTTCGTGGAAGCGGGAGATACTTGGCCACATCTCATCTCAGTGCGGCGAAGTGCGGTTTTTGGTCCCCGGTCGGTCGACCACGACGACGACAACCACGACAACCACGGCAACCACGACGTCCACCGTGTTGGGTTCGCTCGTTTTGTGCATCTTGTGCCGTACCACCACGGATTCAATCACGCATTCCAGACACCCTTGCTGGGACTGTTCAGTAAAAAATACGAAATTATCAGAAGCATCTTAGCAAACTGTGGATTGTGATCAAAAAGTGACGCGTGAGTGAGGAGTGCGTTGCGCGGATCGGAGTCAAGTTGTCGAGGGAGTCAAAGTGCGGCGACAAACAAGGTGCGTACGCCAACAATCTGCCGCCCTGTGGTCGTCGTCGTTGTCGCTAGAGAACGTAATCAGACACCACCAGCGTGGTGTGTCTGTCGGTGCGGTGTCGGTTCTTGTGGCCACCGAGGAGCAGCATCCGTATTTTGTGCAAAGGTAATGAGCGTTCTTGTGTGATCAATCGTGAACCGGAGGGGGTGTTGAGTCACTGTTAGTCGCAGAGTAGTTTAGTGTTGTACGAAATAGCGGGAAGAAACACATAGAAACCCCGTAAAAGGAGAAGGAGTCAGCGCTAGAAGTGAACGGCTCCTGGGGTTCGTGGCGTTGTGTCTCTGATCGTGACTGATCGACTACCCCAGTGATGGCTTGTGTTGCTGCCGTGTGTTTCCGTTATTGTTGTTAACATTTCTTGTGTTGTTTTGCTGTCTTTCGTTGATGTTGTTGCGATGTTGTTTTGTGTTTTCTAAGAATGAAACTTGAAGAATACTGCCATGTGTGGTGCAAGTGGAACAGCCATCAAGTGAACGAAATGCAACAGAAAACCAAATAGATACCAAAACAAATTGTGTGCTCTATCAGTGCTTAATGATGCTGTATCGCCATCTGTGTATCCGCGTGTGTTCATGAAGATCAATTAACGCTCCTCCTGGTGCTGCTTGGCTTCAGCAGTTAATCCGCTTTCCGATCCGCCACCACCAGCACCGCGAGCTAATGAGTCGCGATATCCACGATGGGTGGTGCATCGCAGTTAATATGATCCAGGGCAAATCCCCTGGGCCTGCCCTTCGATAACAGGGTGGTGGCCCAGCACCAGCACCATTATCAGTGTCACACTCGCCAAGCGTGGAATTAGGGGGCCCGGTGCACCAAAAATAGGAGTTTTCTATCTAACAACCGAATCGCGCGCGCACCGTGATTAGAGCCCGAGAGCGCGTGAATCCATCAACGCCAGCAAACGGGGAAGGCGAAGAGGAGGGACTTTAATCAAATTAATTAGTATTTTGCGCCTGTCACCATCAAGGGGTGATAGAGTGGAACGGGAACAGGAACGAAGAGAGCACATACCATTCAGGTGCCTTCCCACCCTCTGGGCACGGCGAACGGCCCATCAATCCGTTGTCGCTGCTCGCTTGCTGGGCTGGCTGATAAGCGCAAAACTCCAAAAATTCCCTTATCTTCAACAACCGGCCCTCGACCGGACGACACCTCCTCGCAATGCCCCCTGGCAGCGTGTGGCCAGAGGTGTTGTGCTTCCCATCTGGCTCCGACGGACCTCGTTGTGGCCCCCTTTACATTATGCTGTGACGATTACCGTTCAATTGCGGGGAGGTATATTGGTTTTGATATGCTTTAGACTCCACAAAACAACTCCTCGTTGGAGCGATTTAATTTTTTTTAAATTATTTCCCTCAACTAGCGATCGCGTTAGTTCTTCCAAAAAACCCAAAAACCAAAATCAGGCTCACGGCGAGCCACGAGGCAGCAAGCATAGCTCAAGAGCATCATGTGTTCGCGAGAGCATGCATGTGGGTGGTAGTTGATCAATTTTTTTACTCATTGTGTCCGCCAATGT
Organism: Anopheles aquasalis; assembly: GCF_943734665.1. Taxonomy (NCBI): domain Eukaryota; kingdom Metazoa; phylum Arthropoda; class Insecta; order Diptera; family Culicidae; genus Anopheles; species Anopheles aquasalis. The sequence goes on along the minus strand of NC_064877.1, from coordinate 73,699,901 downwards.
CGCCGACAAATCAAACTAAGGGGAAGTGAAGGAGAAGCAGACAAGGGATTGCAGTGCGGCATGCACTCGCACGCTATCAGACTCGCGCTTTGGGGGATACCGGTGGCCAGGGATCGGGAGAAGGCTGGCAACAAAGTTGATTGATTTTGATTATGAAAAATTCGACCAGCAAACGTGGGGTGGTTTGCGTGCGAGATCGAGATGTGGTGCCGCCTGCAGCCAGGGGACTATTTTGTTTTGTTCCCGGATTCCCGCCGTTGTCGCCGTGGCATCGCTGTTGCTTTGTTTGGTTTTGTTTGTTTTTTGTTCTTCTTCTTTGTTTATGCTGCTCCCCCTGTAGCTCCCGCTGCTGCGCTTATTCAATTTCCAATCAATTCTCGCTCGTTGCACTATCAGTTGGTGCATATATCGCCGCCGCTTTTCGGTTTCGGTTGTGAACTACTCGCGTAGTGTGTAGAGAGAGTGTACTGTAAGTGTGCTGTGTGTGTCCTGGATTTTTTTTTTTCGTTGAGCTTCATCTTCAAACAACACAGTAGGCGATCACCGGAAGGCTGACATGACAGAAGGGTGCACCCGGCAGGCTACTTTGATGTGGTGCAGCACAGCGTCAGCGTCAGCATCAGCGAGAATAATTGCGAAATCCCGTTTGTTAGAACCGAACCACGTAGATCCACTTTATGTCGCTTTTTTATGTTGTTTGTGACGGTGTGACGGTGCTGGTGAAATTCTACGCGCCCATTAATATGTTCGGTGTCGTCCCGGTGAAACTGGAACCGGAACGCAAAAAACACGGATCAGCCGCCGTTCCTAGCCGAATGGCCGCAAGGTATGACCCCGCTCTAACCCTCTAACGCCACGCCACACCGGCTCTCCCCGGGGACGAAGGGATGCGAATTACATCCTGCAGCAGCATCGCTTCTGGCGCATCTGGCAGGATTCATCGCATGATGTGTGTGCGTCCAGTTTGAGCACCGCACCATCATCATCGTCATCATCATCATCATCATCAGCACTAGCAGCAGTCACGTCGTTGATTTGTGCGCACAACACCCCTTTGCGTATCGACGACGAGTATCGATCGGCCGGACGGTCCACCGGAATCGGATTAATCAATATTCCGCTAACCCTGGTGCCGGCCACCGGTAGGGTGCCGAGGGTGAAGCGAATACGACGCCAGAAGAGGGATAACCCGAAATTGGTCGCCGGGAACGGGAATCAAATCTACGCTCGTTCCGTGTGCCGAGTCGTCATCCCCATGGTTTGTTGCGAATTTCATTTCGAACGAGCCAAACCGGAACCCAGGGTGGTCGCTCTCCCGCTTTTTGGTCCTGGTTCCTTATGCTCTCGCCAACCAACCAACGAGCCAGTCAGCTGTTGATGATGATGGTCGGTGTGTCCTCGTGCGGTGGGTGGCTTCGGTGTGGCCATAAATCTCCCTCGATGCTGCTGCTGCTGCTGCTGCTGGTGCGTGGTGTAATGCCTTTTGGTGGTGTGCGTGCCTCGTGCGACTGTGTGGAAGAGATTGTGGCGCGAGAGTTCACGCAAACCCCGCACGAAGGAGAGCAGGTTGCAGGCGGCGGTGCCATTACCAAGGCAACGCCGCAAAGAAGAACAGGAGGCGTTCGTTTGTGTTCGAACACAGCATAATTATAAGCCAGCGCGCCCTTAATCGCGTTTGCTGCTAATGAACAGAGCACAGAGTGTGTCGCTTTGTTAAAACCGAAAGCCACATAAGCTGTTATCCTAGACAAGAAGAAGCAGTTCAAACGCTTGATGTCGCGGTCCAACAATGCAATCTATGGGTAGAGTATCAAGTAGAAAGGCAAGACTTGCGACAACCAATGTGGCGAGTTGTTTCACTTCAACTGAAATCATTGGTTGCTCTTTGTTGTTTCACTGCTTTACTTTGCAGCATCTTCGGCAAAGATGAAGAAAGCATCGTCTAGCCAAACTAGAAAACCAATGCTGCACTTGTTTCGATTGCTTTTTAGAAGAAGTGCTCCAGTATCCGCGATACTTGGAGGTAACCTTACCAACGGAGCAAAGGAACCGAACATAACGGATGCTGCCAATGTCGCTCTCGCGTTTCAATCTAAGCACTCCGCGACTCCACGAACCCAATGCCGACGGAAGACATTACTAATCCCTGGGAGCTTGGGACAGAAATCCCCCCAGAAAAAGAACATTCATTTTTTTCCGGTCGCATTCACCAACAAACTGCAGTGCTCCACAGTGTCCACAAAGGAAACAAACAAATAAGCGGAAACAATAGCGGCACACGGAACAAATGGAGCCACGGCCTTAACGTCGTCTTGTGACCCGCTTTAAATCAATCCGACCATGGTGGACTAAACATGAATAATCTAGCTCTCCGGAGCTACGGGGCGAAGGAAATTAGCGACCGAAGGTGCATCCTTCCTAACGTCTTGCGTTACATAAATTATGCTTACACAACCCGACCGCTCGGTCATTAAAAGGGGGCGTTCGCGCTGCATGCGCAGAATTTGACGGCCGTTCGCGATGTCAAATCCGCCCCAGCTCATTTCGCACGAACAACAGCTCCAAATTGTCACCCTTTTACGGACATACGGGCCCCCTTCGTGGCGTTTTTGATTGTCGATCAAACCATTCCGTTCCATTGATAATGATGTCGCCAGGGTCCGGATTTGCACCATGGCCACACCACTCCGCTGATGACAATATGTCACCAACCTCCGCTGTGGTGGAGTTCAATAATTAACGGTTGCCAGCGCGTCTTTGAGGTCGCGGTACCACCGCGGTCCCTCCTTCTCCCATGGGAGTGCTAACCGCTGAACGCCACGTGGGAGCATTCAGACTGCGGTCTGATCGAGGCAAAATAATAATTTATCCAGCGTGTGCGCGGTTGTGTGTTCCTTCGCGAAGCCCAGGGAAGCCATGTAATGACCGGGTCCGGGAAATGGAGGCAAAACTGTTCCGGAACTAACGGCTGCACTGGACAGCATTGCACACGTGTTCCCGGTCTTCCCTGGTGGATCGGTGGCTGCCAGCTTCAGAAAGGGCCCTTGGTAACGCATGCCGAGCCCAATGTGTGTACACCTCGTTTGTACACCACGAGCCAGCTAGCGCAAATGATGATAACCTAGTTTGTGGGTCGAGAATCCAAGAAAAGCGCACCCGTGCCTTGACTTCCGCGGTCTTGTCCTTCTCCACATCACTTACACAACCGTTTTTGCAATCGATTATTATCGATCGTGCATACATTGTGCGGAGTGTGGTCGTGCATCGGTGGTGCGCTGGGCTCTTTCTGGGTTTCTGGGTGCATTCTCGTGCTGCTTACCTTTCAGGCGCAAGATCCTGGGAAGGCTTTTCGCGAGAAAGCTGTTTCCATTTTGCGAGAGAAATGTGGTGCATTGTTTTATTTATGCATAAATGCGGGTAACTTATTCATAAATTGAACAACAAGCTAATGCTAAAGACACAAAAATAAAAACGAGTGAAGGTGATTCACCTTGATTTGTAAACCTTTTTTTGCAAATCCTAGCCCCTACCAAGGACAGTATTTCCCAATGGGTTGACCTTAACCAGCCCGTCCGTGCCCGTGTAGTGAGGTGAAAACTACTGATTGTACCGGGTTAGTGTGTTGTGGCCGTGCGTCTGTCGCTTTTGCCTTGTTGGACCCTTGTTGCCTTGCCAGCGCGAACGGGTAATTGACTTTAATTGAATTAATCGAACCGACGAACGGTGAACCGCGCTGGTGAACCTCTGGTGTACGCGTCAACTCTAATGTACTGTGTACCATTCCCCACTCCCACGGCCAGCACTGCATTTGCGATCCGTTTTGCATCCGTTGCAACGACGACGCAACACACATACACATAAGGAACTTCCAGCGGATCGAAACGGATCCAAAACGGAGGAAAAGGAATCCGACTAAACAAACGGACGGGAACACAAAATGGAAAGCGTAAACGCAGCACCGAGCGCTGCGACAGGGCGTAGGAAGTGCAAGAATGTGCAAAAACCTCGGTCCTCGGAGGGAGCGCGAGACCATGGCGCCTCCACCGGTGGGGGAGAAAGGAAGGCTAGGGTTTAATCTAATTGACAATTATGTAACCAAGGTAACGTGCAAGAAGGGGGGGTAAAAGGAACAGAACAGCGGAGAGAACCGATACCATTGGAACTCCGGACATTCCGGCTTCGGCTGCGACCCCGCTTCTGGCTATTTACTAACCAGCCAACCAACCAGCCAACCATCCATCCATCTAGTTCGCCGGTTACTCTGTTGCCAACGAGTAAAAGAGACAGAGAGGGAGAGAGCGAGAGAGAGGACACGGGCACTTGTCACCAACCATTTACCCCTGTCCGCGCACCCATACCTCCTCGACGCAGCCACCCCACTTCCCTGGGACACCCAGCGGACCGAACCGAAGGAGGAAAGGCTGTCGCGAATGTCCTTCATTCGATTAGTTGGGTAATGGTGTGCTTCAGTACCACCAGAACACCACCACCATCACCATCACTACCACCACCACCGCCATCATTGGATCGGCGCGGGAAAATGGTTTAAACGGAAAATAGTGTGTTCGAAGCTCCCCCCCCACTCCGCTCAGGCTTAGCACCTCACCTTCTGTCCCTTTTCCAAGCCTTAGCCCCAGGCATTCAGGGTGACCGTGAAGCTGTAAAATCACGGACCAAGCAAGGGAGAGAGAGCAAGAGAAAGCGAGCCGAGGGTTTGCTTAAAACTTAATTTGATTAGCAAAATTGAAGCCAACGAATGATTTATGCTCTTTCACTATCGCTATCACTCTCTCACGCGCTGATCCTTTCTCTCTCTCTCTCTCCCGTTTGGTGTTGTTTCATTGTATTGACACACCACACCATTGGCGGCACACTAACACGCTGGAAGGCACGTGGTTTGTCCCCCCTGAGGAGGGATGGAGTTGCTGGAGCAGCGCTACAACAAGCAACTGTCGCGTGAAGTGAAGCGTTTTCGCTAAAACCATCCCCCTTCCACCCTGTCCTCTGGCCTGGGTTGAATCAATCGATTCCTTCAGATTCACTTGAGACACAACATTGTGTGGCTCCTAATGGGAGGACTCTGGAGGAGCGGAACTCCTTGCGCTAACCAGAAAAGTTCCATGAAATTTTGGAAGCAATTGAGAGAGAATGGACAGGGAAACAGCCAGGGAGCCAAGGAAGGAAGGAATCTATCGGTGGAGTAATTAATTCAAGCATTTTTAATGCTGCAGATAAGATGTGGCTTGTGCGAAACGGAGAGAAGCACCGAAAGGAACTCAGTCTCGGATTCCCTGTCCGCTATCGTGAAGCATTAAACACAACGTCAGTACGTCCACCATTCAGCATCCATCACCATCAGGAGCAGCAGCAGCCGCAGCCGTGTGCCTATTGTTTTTGGTGTGCGGTTATGTGTGCGAGTGTTTGTGCACTTGGCAAGTGCAAAGTCCGTTATCATCACCAGGAGCTGCACCGTTGTGTTGGTGTAATTAGGAAAAGGAAGTAGCCTTTCATCGTGGTGGTGGTGGTAGTGCTCATGCTGCTGCTGCTGCTGCTGCAAAAACCATTAACGCCAAAAACCACCACCACCCATTGCACTCGAACAACGCGAGAAGCCGGTTGTCCACCCAAAAAACCGACGACCGCGGTGGCTGCTGCTCATCTCGCGCGAATCCGAGTGAGTGACAGGACTTCCCCTGAAAGGTATGCAACACAAATACACGCGCCACTCAGCGGCAGCGTCGGCGGCGACGATGGCACTCACCAGGATGATGTACGGTGCGATATGAAGCAAAACACAATGTGGCCATGGCAGTAGAACCACCCCAAAAACCACCCCCTCGAGTCTGGGATGCATGTGCAGAGGGGGAGGAAAGGGTTTTGAAGGGGGGTGGGAAAGGATCGTCGACTGAACATAGGGCGCGCAGCGGGGGGGGATTAGTTTTTCCGCAAAATAACCTCTCGCTGGATGGCGGGACACTGGAGCAGAAGTAGAACGGATGAAACAAATAAATCCTCTCCAGCAGCCAGCAGCCAGCACACCCACACTGGCACTATTAGCGCTTAGTTTCGCACAGACACTAGCCTCAAACACACATACCGACGAACAGACTGGCTAGCTAGCACATAAACTATCGCAATTGGTATCCCTTTCGGGTTTCGAACGTTAGTTTATGTGTTCGGATACGGGGTTTTCGCGCGAGATTTTCGCGAATTTAGTGGTGTATGCGCACCGGAGCTCACCCCTCGGTGTGCGGTCCTCTCATTTCCGACCACCGGGGTGGGGGGGGGGGGAGGGGGGAGAGGTTAGGGGGTTGTGATGTGGACGACGCATAGCCTGGAGGAGGTGTATAGACGGCCGTTACATCGCTCGGGTGGCACGGTGGTAATGCAGCCTCTCGCTGATTAATCGTTATATTGCCCGCACCCTCTGCCTTCCTTGCCCTTTCCTCCGGGGGGATTTGTCGTTAATCACGCACACAGACAGGTTGGCAAGGAGTCAGAGACAGACACAGACAGACAGCGCGAGCGAAAAAGGGATATAGCGGTGTATTAGCACGGGCATCAGCACCGGCACCCGATACACTAGTAGTTGCGGAATCTGTGTTTGCTGATTAGGGGTGTGTGCTGTTGATGAGGTGGAACCTCACTTCCTGCCGCTTCAGACCCCGCACGAACTACCCTTTACGGTCTCAACTCATCAGGACATTCCTCTTTGGTGTGATGGTGTGCTAGCTGGCTAGCTGGTTGGCTGCTGCTGATGAGTTCATGGAAACAGCGGCGCGCCTGAGAGTACCAGTGAGAGTGAGAGAGTACACGCGAACCTTTCGCTCGCGGATTCAAGTACTTGTAATGGCAAACACCACCACCTTCCTTGGCGGCCGTTGTCGTCCTTCCACCAGCCACTTAAACATCATCACGATGAGGCCAGGTCCTTTCTCACTCACACCACCTTGGGCCACAATCGCTAGCGCTGGTCTCTTTGTAGGTGTTATCCTTCTTACCATTATTATTATTATTTTTGTTATTATTGTTATTTTTGTGCCCATCCTTTAACGGGCCACCAGGCGCACACACCACTTGAGATCGAAATGAGAAACGACTGTACCACGACGACAACGACGACGACAATTGTGCTCCCCCCTAAGGAGGGAGTGAGGGGTTAGAGGACCGCAGAACTCGTTCCTTTTTAGCTGCATCAAGGTGAGGACGAGGAGCAGCGCCAGCAATGGCGATGGGTGGGGGGGTTGTTATGCGACAACGATTAGAAGAAGATGAGTACTTCATCTGACAGTCATAGAGAGAGGAAGAGAGAGAGCGAGAGAATTGTCCTCATCGTCACTTATCGTCGTCGTCGTCGTAATCCTGGTTTTGGATGGGACCGAAAGGATGTTGAAGCACCTAGCGGGGCACCACCGGCGGCGGTGAAATGGCAAATGGCACGGGAGCTCGGAAAAATCAATAGCACAATAGCGGAGCACCCTGGAGCACCGCCAGGGTTTGCCGGGATAGTTTTCAGTGGCTCTTCACGCCCATTTAAATCGTCATTAGGGTGATTTCGACGGCACCGAAGGACCGCTTAATTGCTGAGCCGATGCGGGGATGGCGGGGAAGCGAGAGCGACACGAACCTCTTCGACACGAAAAACAGGGCGAGGTACTTCACGAAAAAGCGGGTTCATTTGGGGTGACACCTTCTCGTCTCGGTACTCCTAGGCAGTGGTAGTGGTAGTAGAAGTACCGAGTAAAACTAGTTGTAGTAGTTAGCAATCATGCCCGATTGAGCAAATGTTAAGCAACTGGAACGTACGAACGAACGGAACGGCAACGCCAAGGAATGGTATTTGCGCGCGAGGTGACTCAACGTAATTTAATCCAACCTTAACTTTTCTCTCCCAGCAGCTTTACGAACTTTGCTATATAGTGTTTACAACCCCGCAAGTATTGAACACGTGGCCAAGTGAAGTGTATACGTCAGTCGCTCTACAACGAGCCCTGTATCTTTTCTGCTGAGTGTCAGTGTTAGTGATAAAACAAAATCCTTAAGAAAAATCCTTCTGCATCACGAGTTTAACAACGTACGACAAAAGGGCGACCATTCAGCGAGGTGACTCCCGGTTTTTTTTCTCGAAAATTCACAAACAAGGTAAGTGCAAGTTCTCAAACAACACGATTACAGCGAGCAAGCAAGCAAGAATCAATTTAAATTTCTCGAATGTCCTCGATCCAGCATCGGGCACGCGATATTCACGATTTCATTCATACAATGTTGCGTTCCGTGGCCAGTCACACATACGAGCGAGCAAGCATACGGTTTATGTTGGCGCACATAAATTGCGCGCGACACGGACGGGTGACCGGCAGACCGGCCGGCTGGCTGGCTCCCGTTCCGGCACTTCCGACGCGCTCTCTGCGCTGTGCTGCGTATTTGCGTAAGGTGCATGGTGTGGCAACCGGGAAGAACAAAAACAAACGCCCTCTGCCACCTTCGTCCCCGAGCTGGTCCCCGGGCCCGGGATGCTGCTCGCTCGCGGCAAATCCCTCGAGTCCTTTCCGTGGAGAAGCTTCTCCTGTTCAGGGGGTGGCACTGGAAAAGCCCGGTGGGGGGAGTTTGGGATAAATATTAAATAAAATAATATGTCTCTCCGGAAGGTCACGGCAGACACAGCGATAGAGAGACAGAGAGGGAGCAATAGAGAAGTCCTTCTCCTCTATCCTTCCAAGGCGTATGAGAAAGAGAGCGCATGCTGGTGGGACATTTTTATCTACTTTTTTGATTGACTGAATGGCGGGCGAAAAGCTTCGGGACGAAGGGAGCGTATACGTTTGTCTACACGGTGTCGAGACGGCGCTTCGCCTCGCCTTCTGTCAATACCCGCGGACACCTACCCCGGGCATCGCGAAGGGGGTTTTCCCGAGAGCGCGACACGCGCCACACACCGTTCCCGCACACACCACTCATACCCAGCGCTGCTGGCGCTGCCGGTGATGCTGTTAATTTAAAGTGAAAACAAAATGCGGGGAAAAAACAATTTGCTCATCTCTGGCCACCGTCGTCATCGTTGTCTTGGTTGTGGTCCCGTCAACCGCGTGTTTCTCGCGTTTTTTCTTCCTCTCTCTCTTTTTTGAAGGATTTGAAGGGCTCCAAAAAGGGGGGAGAGAAAAAAGAAGACTCCTGGAGAAGGAAGGTGATGCTGCCATCGTCTCGCCGGAGCGCCGGTGATTGAATGGAGGAAAAGAACAACAGAAGCAAACCGGAACGCAACGGAAAAGACAGGGTGCGAGGGTGCACCCATTCAAGGAATGCCGGCGCCCCCAGGGGAGAACCCCGCGTACATCCTACGGGAACCGGCGACCATCATCATTTGCGAGCGAGCGTGGAAAAGGACGCACGCGAGAAGGCGATAAGGAATGCCTGGAGCTGGTGCTGGTGGTGGCTTTGGAATTTTACGAAAGCAGTGGTCGAGTGGCTGGGCGGAAGCGTAAAAAAAGGGAGTTTTTCGTGGAAACCATCCCCGTCGTTGGTGACGTGACGGTGCGGAGTCGTACGGGCGCGATTCATGCGAAAAGAAAGATGTCCCACTTTTGGATGGGAGGTGACTTTAGACGGCAATAGCCTTTGCGCGTCTCTTCGCCGAAGGTGGTGCATTCAACTTCACTTTAACCGCGGTGACAGATGTGAGAGAAGGAATTGTCTTTTTGGGGTTTGAGGGGGTGTGCGATCGTTATGTTTTTATTAGCAGCAGCAGCAGCAGCAGGAGGAGGAGAAGGTGATGGAGGTTTGGCGGCACTTTTATGTTACGCATTATCACCACACATTACACCGTATCAACAGAGTACGCGGGCACTGATAGGAGTTGAAACGTGCCGGGAGATGATGGGGATGGCTACGGGTAGAGCTGAGTTTTGTGTAGGTCAAGATGATGATGGTGATGATGTAATTTGATCGATGAGAGCAAGTGTTTTGTTGAATCTACGCGTGAAATCAAAGTACAAGGAGCACTTGAGGATGTTCTGGGATGAGAGAATGTTTTTGAAGAAGCTGCTGCATGATAAATATGAGATGGATTTTGATTTTGATTTCGGATATTATTTAATTCGTGTGTTTTAGTGTGGTCCTTGGTAAAAATTCTACAAAATCATCCAATTTTACTTATTCCAAGACAGTCTTGTGTTTTACTAAGTATTTCCTGAACATAACATCACAAGCGTTCTCCATCGCCCTCCTTTTCTCAGCTTCTAGAGCCACTTTTCACAAAAACATTCCCCGCCATCATCCGCCTGGCCTACATCGACATATCCAACAGAAATGTCAAACTGACGGCTACTATCTTGCGCACTATCAAAGTAGCCTCTTGCTGGGTCGAAGTTTTTAATTCATTGCCTCATCGATAGGCGGTGTGCCAAATTGCTGCGGTGGTCACGATCGAAGGACGCACCCCCCAGCAAGATAGTAGCGCTAGGCACGCGCAGATTCGACAGAACGATAAAGCCCCAAGACCGGACCAGAACCGGGGGCCGCGGGCACAGCGGCACATTCATCGAACCGATGATTGAGAGCGTTATTAATCAAAAAAGTCTTCCATCGTTACAATCATCAACAAGCACACACGCAGGCACACAGGAACACGCCTACACGTGGTTCTTCCGTCCGACATCCGGACGCTCGTCAAGAATGGGCCGCATGCTTCCTGTCCTCCATCGTCCGTCCTTTAGTGGCGGTGGTGGTGGCCAGGACAGGAAGAAAGGGATTTCGGACTCCCTGCCGGCTGATTCCGTCATTTTCGGTGACGGTTATTAGTCGCACACGATTATGTAACAACAATCGATAGAGCAACCATGGCCAATAGACGCCAACATACACAGCCAGCCAGCCAGCCAGCCACCAACACACAGCACAGAGAGCCGTTCTAATTTGCCGTCGCGCCTGGTGTTTTCCTGTAAACGTTTCCTGGAAAGCCATTTTCTCGTCGGGCGCGCACGAAGCCACGAACCACGGCCGGCACAGACGGAACGACCGACGCGGACACGTCACCACGGAAGACGCGGGGAGCTGGGGTGGCTAGCCGTGGCGCACCGTCGACGAAATGCGTCGCCAGAAACAATTTCAATTAATCTTAAGTACAGGCCTAACTCCGGGGGATACTGGGCACCGTACCGCGCTCCCCCCGCATAATGGGTTTGATTTCTATTTACCGCAACGAGCGACTCTGGACGGAGGGAGGATTCATTACGGAAAAGAGAGAGTAGAGTGAGCGGCACCTTTTTCGGTTTGGTGGTACCGTGGCAGGACGATCGATGCACCGACATCCAAAACGAAATTAGACGAGCCGTCGCGGTCTGTACCGGGCGATTCCAAGCCAGAAGCTAGACGGTATCGGTGCAGGTGCGCGCGGAGGAAGGAGTTTTGTGGAGAAAGTTTGCCCTGGACCGCGACCGGACAGGACACGGTAAGTGGACCCGGCTGTCGCACACTAGCTGCTGCTCCTGCTGCTGCTGCTGCAGGCGTCGCCGCGAGTGGCGATTAGTCAAAGTCCCCGAGTGTACCGGCCTGAGAACCTTGTCCAATATTTGGAACTTTGTCCGTCCCGGATGCGTCGCCAGCCGGTTCCGTACTACAGCGGCGATGGCAGCAGCAGGTTATTGATTTTATGTCGTCGCACGTTGGGAAGTCGCGCAGTTTGCGAATTCTCCTCGACATACCACGGTGGGGGCACGAGTGCTGTTGTAGTAACGGATAGAACCAGACGAAATTGAAA
>NC_064877.1:73678146-73680646 GCF_943734665.1 Anopheles aquasalis | reverse complement strand
CACCCCTACATATCACCCCGGGGAGGGTGAAATGAGTTTCGGTTTGATTTGTTTCCATTCCCTGGCCCGTCCGGGGGTCTAACACTTCACGTTGTCCGGGTGCGATCGTGTGGTTTTGGATCGCGTTGTCGTAGTTGACGCGGTTGTTGTTGTGCAACGGTCGCTAATTAGTCGAGACTCGCATTCGGTTGATTAACATGTTACGCTTACGGTTGCGGCCGCCGTTGGTGCGTTGACGATGAGCTAAGCGCGCGCGAAGGTGACGGAAATGGGTCTGCTTGCTGAGCTCGGGCGTGCGCTCATCGAAGCGAAACGCAATGTTGTCCATTTACCGATACGCTAAATGTCGTACTCGAGTGAAATCTCATTTATGCGCCACCATGAAGGAACGTGGAAGGAATTCTTCCCTTTCGATCTCACACATTGTGGTTAATGAAGATCCCCGTACATCGGTGGTGCATCCCTTGGCGTTCGTTCGTTTGTTTGTGTTCCGTTCTGGTTTGTTTCAGCGCATGCAAGAACAATGCTGGACAATTGAAGCCGTACCACCCACGTGCGCCTGGCGTTAACTTGCGGTGGAGTACCGGTGGTGATGATCCGGTCTGTGCGGCATCTTTGGCCTAAGAAGTGTGCCCGGCAACGCCACGCCACGTACCTGAACACTGAAGACTTTGGTGCGCAACGCGCGGCTAATTTTTATGACTTTTTAATAAAACACTATTAGCGCGGTTTGACGATCGCGATGACGATGACGATGGTACCACATGGGCCTCGTAGCAGAGGAGATCCGGACAGGGCAACGTGACAACAACGCTGTCGCGTTTAGATTTAATTAGTATTCCAACTACAATTACCTGCTGCTGCTCTCAACCCGGTATGCTCCATGCGTCTCTTCCATTCCACGGTTGTTCGTTCGTTTCGAGGCGTGTGTTTCGCGCGCCTTATCATCGCGCCAGGCTGTGACACGCAGTGCGAGCGAGTGCAAATAGCATTAATGCTCGAGCAGCAGCAACAAATGTGACCACCGTGGCCTCGGTGCGCAAAAGGTATTAATCAATTAATCACGAACCAGCCAGCAGGTGACCTAGGAGACAACCCCTTATGTCATTGCACCCCACTGGGTTGGTGGTTTTGTGCAAATATTGCTTGCTCGTGCGCCTCACGTACCATCCCGTGCCAATAATGTAGCATTGTCTCTAATGCCTTCCTTTCCTTGTTTCTTCTCTTGATTTCATTCACTTTTAGGTAAGCAACAGACAAGACCACGATACAAGAGATGAGAGAGGGTGGCAACATGTCTGGGGGTGAAAATTCCTTATTCTCAAGACGTCCTCCTCGACCGTAAGTACACCCCTGGTGGCCCCTTGAAGAAGGAGGGATGGGTGCGTGTTGTTTATTTTATTCTAAAACCGTCTTTAGGCCGCCGCTTGAGACGTAGAGCCACAACGCGGTACGGAACCACGTGTTGCACCTCGACAGCGAGCATGCCCGATGGCTGGTTGGTGGAATACCGATTAGAGAAGAGACCGCGCCAACGATTGTGGCCTCTGTGGCACACGATTGTGTGTTTGGTGTGCCGGAAAGGATTTTATTTTAATTCCATTTCCATTCCGAATGGCCTTGAGAGCACACAGAGGAAGGTACAGGAGATGGAAAGGGGGTGGGGGGGGGGGGGGGGGGAGCGTTTGAGACACAAGACACGCACTCGCTCGATGGCTCTTCGAATCTCCTCCTCGAAGGTACACTAATATGTCGCTCCGAATTGGCCTCACAGCAAACGGTTAGATCAAAGAGACCTGAGAAGACGACATTAGATTAAAGTTTTTAAGAAATTGAATCCCACAGTTATGGTGGACATCCCACGCTTAAGTGCTTCAATCGAACATTAGCTTCCAAGGGAGGGGGGGGGGGGGGCTGTACGTCATAATCAATCATATTAGTGCGCCGTGTGTTCGATTACTGAAGCCCAGGCTTCTCACCAGGCAGTGGCTAGTGGCAAAGGGCAGCGCACAGCGACTTGAGAGCGAAAGTGGTCACTAAGTGGTTTTTGACCAGGAATTTGATTTCATTTTTGAACACTAAAAGCCTGTGCGCGCGTGCGGTCGTCTCGAACGTCCATTTCGGCTCATTATTGAGTAGCGTTTTAGATTTTTTTAAGGTTTTAGAGCCGTTTCGGTCAGTATCGGTCAGTAAAAGAAGTAGCTCTCGGTCACAATAATTGATTGAATGTCGCGAAGGACGGGAATGCTGGCTTGTCTTTTTCCTTCATTTCGACGCACCACCGACACCCTTTTGTGGTCGCATGTTCTGGACGAAATAAGAACCAGGACTCTCCCTCAACCCACTGGAAACCGAGTGATCTCTGTCCGCAGCTTTCTCGAATGTTATTACGACAATCAAATGTCAAAATCTTCCTTTTTTATGTCCCGAAGTAAATGGCTGGGATGCGGCTGGCGGAAGGTCAACCGAATGTCCAGGGATAGGGCACGACTATAAAAGT
>NC_064877.1:73663146-73675646 GCF_943734665.1 Anopheles aquasalis | reverse complement strand
CAGCGTCCTTCTCGTCCACGCGTACGCGTACATGACGCGTACATTTCGTGATTTGGCGGACAACGGAGCCCGCACTAGCGCATGAATCATCTCGCAAGAAGTCTGTCCGAGAAGGAGGTTAAAGCGAGGATTGGATGAAAATCTGACTGCTGACACAATGCTGGATGAGATCGGCTTTATGGAGCGGGATCTCAATTTGTCTCAATTACAACACAACAACCGGTGGTACGGTCCGGATCATGATCATCGTTCGCTTCCCACAATTAACTTGCCCCCGTTATCGACGAGCTGGGAGCATAAGGATTTCCCTCGGTGTGCGAAGAAGGAGAAAAAGGAAATCTACTCGCAAACCGCCACCACACCGTCAAGTGCTCACCAAGGTGGTTTTAATTTTATTACAATCCACTCTGCTGCCACTCTCTCTCTCTCGTCCGTACTTCGAGGGATAGCATCCTGATTTTGTTCCTTTTAGGGGTGGCGAGGATGGTGGTGAACAACCACAAACACCGTAGCCACGTTTGGAGGTTAGGGATTCTCGGGGAACAAAAAGTGAAACCCCAGGGCAGGATAGTACATGCCCGCCTCTACCGAAGCATCCGATCATCGGAAAACATCGAAACAAGAGACCTAAGGGGTGGAGTGGGTGGGTGATGAAAACAACAACAGAAAAAAAAATCCGAGAATATTAGGGCAACTGACTTTCGCACACCTTCGAAGCGCGCGCTGTGTGTGCTATCTGAGCGGTATCATCGCAGTAAGCGTTGCGATGTAGCGTCGCCTCCTTCTTCTCTTCGTACAATCGCCCTGACCAGATTACAAACCACCACCCCAAAAACCACTCGCCATTCATTCCAAAGTGCGAAGAAGGATGCTGGAACAACCAAAAGCTTGTGTCTCGCACCGTCACTTGGACGAGAAGAGCAGATGGAGGTTCGCAGGGGTCGATGTGAAGAGGGAAAAAGAAAAACATTTGTTGGAGAGCAGCTCCAACTCCACCTCCATTTCACACTCCATGCCACGCCACACCACGCCAACCACACCGGTTGGCACGCGTCGATGGCGCCTGACGACGACGCGGACGACTGCGATGATGATGATGATGGGTGGCTGGCGCGCCCAACTCCTCTCGGTGTCTCGCTCCCACTCGATGACAACATGAGCCAATGAGGGAGTGCGTACGCGTACCCTGGCGTGTCGGGCGATATCCTTACACCCTTGGTGATGGGGATGTTGCTCCTCCCGATCAGACCAGACCAGACACACGGAACCACAACCTGGTGGACCAGGTTCTGGGGCAGGGGTGTGTGACGGCATTTTTACGGTGCGAACGCGATGAGATTATTTATGCTTGTTTATGGTGAAATGAACCACTCAAGCCACCGACGGTGACTCTCTTCGGCTTCAGTCTCGGTTTTTCGGGGGTGGAAAAGTAGGCGACGACAACGACAACGATGACGACTACCAAAGGTGTATGTTATGTGGAGAAGCAACTGAATGGCAATCGCAATGTACATTGTGATGCGATGTTGCTGCTGCTGCTGCTGCTGCTGCTGCTGCGATTTCGTTTGTTATTCTGATCCGTGTCAGGTCGTTGTCACCGCACCGCAGAGGAATTGCAGGGATCGCAGATTGTCGGAAACGGAATGTCGAATGCCGTCGGCCACAAGTAGTATGGATTGGATCCTCCTCCACGTATGGCGATAGTTTTGGGATCAGCTTGTTGGCTTTTGCTGGCTGCAGCATGTTTTATCCGGTTATTGGCGGTGAGCCCTTCCCTTTGAGCGTATTCAGGCCTTGTATTACTGTTACTACTACTGGAGCACTAGGAGCTTGATCGAAACCATTTCCGATTGAGTTGGGGACAAGGAAATAAACGGAGACGAGTCTGTGATTTCTTGAGCTGCTTTCTGCGCTGTTTGGCATTCAAGGAAGCTCGTCATGAGTGGTTAAATGGCTCTCCTCATGAATAGCTTCATTACAATCTCATTGCACTGTTACAGTTTATTTTTCTCTCTGCTGATATGAAAAAACTCCTTGGAATCCGTGGTCCTTCGTCGATCAATTATTCATAAAAATCGAAAACCCTCTGCAGACCGAATGGTGGTCCCAGGAACCCCCCGAAAAAACCGGATCTCTCACCTTCGACCGCACAGTCGGTGGATGCTAAACGGCTATGAAGCTAATCAACCGATTAAACCGCGTGGCACCTGGTTGGTGTGTCAGCGCGTGATTGTTACCTCTCTCACTCCGCCATTTTTATGGACCGATTGTTGCTACCGGGGGCTTTCCCGTCTCCAAAACAGGAAAAAAAATGAAAATCATAAAAAAGGAAGCAAACCACCCGCCCCCGAATACACGAAGGCCCAAAAACTATGGCCGATTACGCGGCGAGGAAATGAAGTCATACTCCACGCTCCAAACGGCCCAGACAATAATCGTTGTATTCCGATTTATTCCGTGATTTTATGACCGGCGCATATCTGCGTGCGTGCGTGCGTGCGTGCGTGCGTACCTCCACGGGGGTCCGTACACGACGCTAAACGTCGCCACCAAAAGGCGACTGGTGAGCGCGTTTTAGAATTCTCGTCCTTCAGGCCACACCAAGGACTGGAAGTCGTAGAAAAGAGCTTGAGGTGCCTGAGGCGGACGGAGTGAGACTGTACAGCCCGAAGTTTATTATTTTGTATGGCTTTTCCCCATTTCCCCAACCTTTCGCCGAGCTTCTGAGAGCTTCTCCGACCGGCAGACTGTCGGCGACCGAGCTCTCAAGCCGGCTAAGTACTTGACAATGTGCCGTGAGTAGCGCCGTCGCCGGAGAAGGAGAAACAGACGACGCCAACGGTGATGACGAGGATCGTCATTGTCCTTTTCGCGCGCCCTCCCTCCCCCCGGTTCAGCTGCTGGTAGCATTCTGTCGCTGCATAAATGAAAGGCCTCTCGTCTGGCCTGGCCTGTCCGGACCACCGTACCCAGCAGGCCAACCGACCGGTTGGTTGTGTAATAAAAGTGGAATAAAATAAAACATAATGTGCTAAAGTATGTACTAACAATCGAGTGACGCTTAACGGCAGAGCGGGGAGAGGCGGCCTGTGAAGCCCTTCACCGTTTTACGCAACAGAGCGCGCGCGAGAGAGAGAGAGAGAGAGAGAGAGAGAGAGAGAGACAGACAGAAGGACCTTCCAGGAACCGGAAGGCACCGTCAGGAGGTATTTAGCAAACATTAGAATAAGCAAAAGGCCAGCGTGATTTCGGTTGGCACGTTCTGGCAGGCTGGATGCTGTGGCCGGGGTGGAAGCATCTGTGGCACTACGTTACAAATTATGCAAAACGCGTTCTCTGTCCCTGGAGCATCGGAAGAGGGTGTGAAATGTTGTCTGCAATTTGCATTATCATCTTCGCTGCCTCATTAATAAGATCCGTTAAGGGGTAATATTCTACTGTTATACGCGCATTGTGATTGTTATACTCGCAACATGAAGCAAGTGACCAGATGGAGCACACTTCAGGATTCAATTGCAAGAGCAAAGGGGCCAGAATCATGGTCATAGTGTACTTCGATCACCAAATCCACATCCACATCTGTACGCCACATTGTTTTGGGTACAGACAGTTGCCCTCAGTGCTACGCCTGCTGATGTGATGCGTCTAGCTTTGAATTATGTTTCTTTTTCAACCCCGACCGGCAATGCGACCGCGTGGCCAACTGGTTCCACTGCGGCCACGGCACAGACCGCCGGAACCGCTGTCTGGAAGACTTTGGCACCAAAAAAAAAAAGAAAAGAATCCATCTCTTTGCTTTGTCTTGTCTAGTCTTCTTGTTTCTATTAAAAGAAAATCGCTGTGATTGTGTTGGTTCGATGCGATACGATGCGTTTCGCTTACGCGGGGTTTACAAAAGGGGGACGAGGACGGGAGGGAGCCAATAATAACAATAATCTTAAATCATCGCTGAGTGCTTTAGCCGCGGCTGCTACAATATGTCTTGTCCCCCCTGGGCGCCTCCACCATCTCTTCTTCTACTAAGAAACCTAAGCTCCTTCCGTGTTGGGGGGTTGGTTGAGGGCGTGACAAAGCACTGAGGGACGCCGTGAGCTCTCGCGGGATCTCGCCAGCGTTGCGCTCTCGTTTCCTCTCAAGATCTATTCTATTATTAATTTCGAACCATCATAAGAGCCGAAGAACCGAAACTGAAACCGAAGCGCAACCGCCGCGTTTGAAGTACATTACGCGCTTAATCCCGCCACCACCCTCGCGCACCCCTTGTGATCATCTATTTTTCGCTTTCCACTTTCCGCGCGCGCATAATGTCTCGGATGCGCAGGGCGCCGGAGTGATGCGTTGACGATCGCTTTACATTTAAATCTGGACACGATCTGGTGCCGTGGAATCGTGGAGAAGCAAAGGTTTGGCTTTAAATTGGACGAATGGCGGACGATCGTTGGCGCGAATGTTTACGCGTTTCTCGGGCGCTGCGATCCGTTTCCAACAAAAAATTGCTGGCTCCGTTGTTTTCCTTGTTTTTCCTTGGAACGAAATCCATGAATTCATCTTCGCTTCTTGATCATCCGGACCGGACGAGTCGGAGGACACGTAAACAGATTGTGCAATCGAAAGTTGATCGACGGGGTGGCGATCACGCGGATACGCCACCAAAAAAAAAACCGTCCAACATGTAACATGAGAGGCATTTTCTCGTTTGCGATCGTTACACATCATGCCATTCGTGGGATGATATCATCCTCGGTTGGTGCACCAAACGGTGGAAAATGGGAAGCAAATAAATGGTTGATGATGCGAGCGACACCACCAATTGCATGCGAGTGGTTTTTGTGGTGGTTTGGGTGGCGTATCGAAACCGCAGCAGCAGCAACCGAAAGTCACAAAACCGAATCCGAATCCGGCACTTTTGCCGATTGGCGCCCGTTAATTCCGTGTCGAATTCGCTTTCCTTCTGTGTCCTCTGCCTGGTCGCGAGCGCGTAATCGAGCGATAAAACCAACATTTAATTAAAATAATCATTTTATTTATGACCCTCCCTAGAATGCTTACACCTTACTCCAGGTGATAATGTATGCGCGCACGCGAAGAGTGCACGGAGAGTAAACTCCGATCTTCAATCTGTTCGAACGTCTGACACTCGACTCGAAATGCTGCGGGTGGTGGAGGTGAAAATGGTGTGACGAAAGGCACCGGAAAGGACAGAGAACGTATTTAATGAAAAACACAAAATTGATAAATGGTTGTAATCTACGCTGCGCTTCTTATAACTTTGCAGCAGCAAAGCGCGTACCCCAAAACAATTGCCATTCGTTGCCATTGAGCGCGGTGGAAACAATCGGCGGCGGAAAATCGATTGATTGGAATTAAATTTCAATAAACCATCGAGCGAGCGAGTTTTATGCTGCATTTTTTCTGTTCCTACTATTTATGCTTTCCAGTAGCAGCAGCTTCCAGGCGTCCAGAAGTTCAATAAATAACCACATTAAATGCAATTGTTTTTTTTGTTGGCTATTCCTGCTGCTGCTACTGCTATGTTAAATCGCTTTTCACCCGGTCACTAATTCATTTCCCGGGCGGAAGGCTTTGCTGCATCCGTGGGCGCCTAGAGGCACTGCACAGATACGCACTAGCTACTATTCCCTTAGGGAAACTGCAATGAGCCTGGCAATGGGAGTGGAAACGATGGAAAACGATTGTTTTCCGGTTTAAATTTTTTTGCCCAACTAAAAAAAATAAATTTTTTTGCCCATTTTTCGATCGCATCTCATTGCCATTCATCGGCTTTGGCAATGCATCGACAGTAGAGCCTCCGGGAATGAGGTGATAATGGCATATTTTCACCCACTGCCACCCTCACAAGCACCACAAGCTGATCAGGGGATGATCTCTCACGGAAACAAAAAAAAATCATAAAAATCCTCCCTCACCCCCACACATAAGTACACACAAATTAAAAATGGTGGTCACATTGAGCATGATGATGATGATGATGATGAGGATGAAATTAATTTCAATATATCGAACCACGGATTGTATGGTTTATTGAATCGAATAATAGGGCCAGGTGATGATGCGTCCTGCCCTACCGTCACGTCACCACCCGTCTGTATTGTGACTGCCACCTCCACGTCACTCGAGGATTTGCAGTATGGCGTGCACTCGTTGTGGTCGCGAATTGGTATCGCGATCGGAGTGATCGGAGAAAGGAGGGAGCGCCTTTCTGTCTGGCCATTCAGCCTGTTCAACCTGTTGCTGTCTGTTTACCGCCCTCCCCACGGAGTATGAAGCAACAGGTCACCACGAATCAAAAAGTGCTGCATCACGCATCTTTGCGGAAAAAGGATTTTTCCCCCGCAGAACATTGAGAATGCCAATTTTCCCTCCGCCAAGGAGAAAAACTCCCGCCAATGCCTACTCGAACCGATGAAAGTGATGCAGTGAAAGTGTCAAAAATGACGATGGACGTCGCATGCGTGGATTGCGTGCGCATCAAAGCATGCTATCCTTGCACAATCACCACCACAACGAAACGTTTCCCAAATCATCATCATCATCATAGCGAACTACGAATTTTCCGCTTCGCGCGCCCGAATCAACGGTACTCGCGACCACGAAATGTTTAATCCTCCTTCTCCCAGTGGCCCCCTGTGGGGGTCAATGAAGGTCTAAACTTTCCTTACCCCCTTAGCTTCACTGCGCGGGCACCTTTCGTTCGTAAACCGCACGAACCGGATCTCATTAACCCGGGGACGTGAAAGTAAACGCCGAAAAATCCGCGTTCAGTGACCAGCACACACATTAGAGATCCTTTCCTTTCATTTTTGTCTTAAATCCCCCCTCCCCCCTTGCCTCATGCACTGAGCACTTGTCAACGTTAGTCACTCTCTAACGATCACGTGAGCGTCGTCAGCACCCGCGACCATCGGGCACGGTGGTTAACCCAATCGGTGGCGCGAACAATGGTCACGAGCACCTTTATCATCGGGCACCCCCCATTTGCGGATGCCCAGCGATCACAGCGGGTTCTTCTGTTGATAAGCAGCAACCCGCAACAAAAATCATCAACGAAGAGATGTGCATCTCCCCCTTATCGTGTTGCGTTTGTGTCATCGGAAAGCCAGCATGGACTGGAAATGCTGGGCCCACCACGGGAGGTGCCCGATAGCATCGAGTCAGTCAACCTCATCACGCTTCAAATGACGCCCCAGCCAGTTTGTGCATCGAAGCAACCCGAAACCTCGGGTCGTTCGCCTTCATCTTTCATTCAGCGACGACACGATCGCGTGCACTCCCTGGCACCACCGGCAGCAAAACCATTCGAAACGATCTGCCACTGCGAGCACGAGTGACGCGATTTCAACATCAGTTTCCGTTGGCCGCCCGTGATGTAGGGATTTTCATTTTTCTTCGGCATTTCCACCAAGCTTCAGGTTTGCCTAATATCGTGGCGTGCTTTCTGTATCCATTGCGTGGCACTCCAAAAACACTCGTCTCTTGTCGTCATCGTGTGCAATACCTGGGGTTCGGTTTGTCACCGCCGGATACTTCGATTAGCATCATCATCATCGTCACCAGTGGCCGCGCGTCGGGTGGTCCACACAAGTTCCAAGTGAGCGATGCTGGAAGCGAAAGAGACAGAGACGCAACTAAAGCAGAGAAGAAACTCCTCCTCCTTCCTGCGCTGCTCTCGTCCCACCCAAAAAAAAACCCGTGCCGTGGCCAAGTTTAGACAACTTTCACGAATTAACTAGCCGGACTTCATGCTGCGTCGCTCGCCGCGCCATCATTGCGCGTTCGCATCGCATCTCATTTAGACGAAACCACACCGCGTGTGTGCCTCTGTGTGTGCGAGATGTCCCAAAAGACGCACGACGCTTGATTCAACTTTATAGAGAAAGAGACAGAGAGGAGAGCACTGAGCGCATACAACCGCGTACCAAAACAATAAATCAGCCAGCACAACAACGGAGACAGCAAAAGGAGCAAAAAATCAACAACAAAAAACCATCGAAAGACCGTCCGTGGTGTCGGTGCTGCTTGGCATTTCGGTGGTTTTCGTTTTTCGAGAGCTTCGATTTTAATTACTTGCTTTAGAAATTAGTGTTCGATTTCGCTTTCACCCCCATTCCAAAACACGGGGGGCGTCGTCGCTGCGACGCTCGTTGGCTCTATTGCTTTGCGATTACCGGTCGCTTGATTGTGTTTCATATGTGTCACTTTACTACGCTGCCCCGTCCTTCGACAGCAGCATTGAAAGATCTCGGTCGGAGTGTTTAATTTATCTCGCCACTATCCCCAATTGTGATTTATAGGAATTCCATGCAATGAGGGCTGATGCTCTCTCGACAAAAAAAAAACACCACTGATTGGTGAATTGCGGCAGCAGCAACGACAGCGCAGCGACCAGCATTTGAAAGTGCGCGATCGTGCGGTCGTTTCCCAAAGTTTCCAATCGAATAACTGGATAGAAAAAGCGATTTTCGAAAGTATCGCAAAACATTCCCTTGTGGGGCCCTTTTGCGTAAACAATCATTTCAGTTACTAGTGCGCGAGTTACGCAGACTCGAGTGTTACTTTGGAGCCGATAAAATGGCGCTCACTCATCGCCAACACATGGGTACCACACGGAATGTTGTTTGCGATCAACAATCCTCCCCCCCACCCCCCCGCCGATTATGCCGCCCTCCCCCTCGTGCGCTCGCATGATCGACGATGAAATTGAACGTCGCACTACAAAATATTGTGGGAAAAATGTTCCCAAGTGAGAGCTGCGAAGATCAAGGTTCCTTCTTTCGATTCGTTTTTTTTTTTGCTTGAAGATGATCGTGATGGAGAACATCTGGTAGCGCTAACGGCGATCGACGGTGGCAGACGGAATCATGAAACTGATCCATGGGATTCTGGAGTGAGAGTGTGAGGCCCCTGTTTCGAGTTGAATTTTGGTTTCTTTCCGCTCAAATTCATTGCATTACTCATGCGAGCAATCGTGTAAACGAACGATCGAACGACAAGGTTGGCTTTTTTTTTTACTGGAAATCTCTAGCAACAGTTAGTCATCTCATTGTCGAAAACTCATCTCATGAGTCATCGAATCATACCACCGACATTGTATGATTAAAAATGGGGGGAAAACTCTTGCTCATTACTGTTAGTAAAACATCGATAAGCCCCTCGCCTCCGTTCCGTTCTGTTTGTCCATAAATCAGGGAGCAACAACAGCCACGACCCCGACGACCATTGCCCATCATTATGTCGTTACGCGCGATTACGGCTGGCTTCGATTCTCGCAGTAACGAAGCTAATCCGTTAGCATTAACCACGCTGCATGCAGCCCCGAGTGCGGAATCTGTTACCAGCATGTGCTTCAACCACCGTGTAGCGGCAGCGGGAACGCGATCATTTCATTCAAGTGCCTCTTGAGCTGGCCTTCAATTTATGCACAACCTCCGTATTACTGTGCTGTATGCCAGCATAGTAACGAATGGGGCGCGCGTCTCTGATACGGAGTGGCAGTGAAGTTGGATTGAATTAATGCTACCAAAGCCGAATGTGATTCATTCTGATAACTTTATCCCGGCCAGCATTGCGCACATTGATCACACTGGCGCATTTTGTCAGATTGGCGGTCCATCCACTCGGTCGTGCGATCGATCGCAGCGTGCCACGTGCAAAATGGCGTCGCGAATCGACAAAAAAGCCCTGCTGCCTGCTGTGATTGCAATAGAAGGAACGGGGCGTTCTATAGAATTGGCCTCAAAACCGCGGCCTCCACGCTGGAATTGCACTTCCGTCGCAAACTGCACGCACATGCATCGCGCCACACATGGTAATCCGGCTGGCACGTGGTGTACCGCCGTGTACCAGCGGTTATTACCGGTAATAACCCGAGGCCACGATTAAGCGTTATTTTCTCCGTAACCAACAAAACAGGCCGTCCGCCTGTATGAATCATTTAAATATTTAATCTTAATTGCCATTATCATGACTATTCCTTCGAAGATGGTCGCTTCCAATAGCCAGCGCTGGCAGACCGTTCCGAGAACAGTCAGGTCGGTTTTTGCATTAGAAAAGAACCAGATGCCCCTTCGCGGGTTGGCGGTAGACAAGGCTGCTGCGGAGAGAGGGCATGAATTTATGATCACCGGAGCACCGGCAACGAGTAGACGGATGCAAGCGAGCTTGTTAAATTAATCCCACTGCCAAAGCCCTGCCCAAAGAGACGGGAAAGGGTCTCCTGTTCGAACCGGAGGAGCACAGTTCCTCGATGTCCTCGACAGTCGCTTGTTTGCAAAAAAAGAAATCCTTCGCCATTGATGGTGCGGGTACGTGGCGTGTTCAGTGTCGTGCTACAATGTCGCGTAACTGGAAGGCAGTACCGGTGCGACCCGTGGCCTCGGTTGCGGCCGCTGCTGCATAAAACACAACAAACAATAGAGTCCCGGGCGGCTAACGAGACCGAAAACCAGCGGGCAGCACTTTGCAATGATTAACTGCAATTTAGTGATCATCCAGCGCTCCAGCAGGCGATCATCATCATCATCATCATCAGCGGCAGCGACAGCAGCGAGAGACAGCAGCGAGCTTGTATGTACACCACACCACGCGGTGACCGCGGCGATTACGTATGGAGGTCGGTCGCATGGCGGTTGGTTATGGTCTATTCGCGAATCGGTTTGCCCTTCCGAGCCATTTATTTATGAGTGCGGGCATGCAAATTGTGTTGTGCACTTGTGTCACTCATACACTGTTAGTGGGAGCGGGAGGAATATGGGTCATGCGGATGGGAAATCATGCGACTCCCGGCGGCTTTCTTATCGCTTGCTCCTTACCGGAGCAACCCCACACGGAGACCAATTTCACTTGAAGGTTGCCGCTGCTGGAGTCTCTCTTCTTCATCATCGCACAATTGGTAATCATCGGCGAGTGTACGCGATGCTCCAGCACTGTCTACTTCATTGCTAAGGCGCTTCATAAGGTAAAACACAAAGCCACTCATAAGAAGGGTGAGTGAGAGGATTTCTTCCACCCCAAAAAAGCAAAACAGGAAGTGGTACAGACTGGCCCACCATTCCATTCGCCTAAAATCGATCCTTGCACCGGTATATAATCTGTTTTTGCGGGATGCGAGTGCCACTTCAATACCACAACTGTTCCGACTGTACTCCATGTTAGAATGCAGCGAACGTACGCGCTGCAGAACGAGATGGTGCGATCGTTAAAGGAAATTAACCTTCATTGTTGTGTGCTTTACGGTAGCGAGTACCCAACAAACACCAACATGAGCATAAGTGTCCCAGTTGCACTAGCAACCCCGCTCGTCTGTCTGGTTGAGATTTTCGGTGGTGAATTTGCTGCCAAAAAGTGCTCCGGCACAGACACATGCGCCCTCTCGACTACTACGGAGGAGAAGAATGTGTTTGTGAGATATCCCGGGGTTTTTGTTGTGCAAAAACGGCCGACGAGGAAATGCACTTGCAAGGACGTTCCGGATGGTGCTCAACGCGCCGTGCTCTGGAGGGGATTCCAAACGGTGGCGCATACAAGGGAAATTTAAGAGGCTTTTCAGGACAGCTAGGATGTTGTGTAGTCCGGAGAGCAGCGTTTCAAGATTGATCCTTGACCTTCTCTTCCAAATAGCATCCTTCGCTTTTCTTTTAATACTTTCGATCGATTGAACGCCGGGGGAGTTCTAAACCATCTCTGGTCGGCTCCACAATAGCTGCCAAACGGAATTAGGGGAAAAACTAAAAATCCTATGAGTTACCACCTTAGTAGTTAGGTAGTGTTAATGGAAATGAAATTGCCACGCATGGAAAGTGTCTGCTCGTAGCACCTTCGTTGGTTTCACCTTTCCTCGTTTGTTGTTCTGAAAAATACTACGAGATTGCTCCTTCAATACACCAGTAGCACTCAAACATAGTGTTCCATAAACCAATGGAAATAGAATACAGCAAAAATTACAAAATAAAGAACCGATACAATCCGTGCAAACTCGTCGAACACGAGCGCCGGGCACTGGTATTAGTGTGGCATAGCCACCAAATTTGTAGTTTTGAATCCCTCGAATCCAACACTGGAGGGGAACGAACGAGTTCAACGAGCAATTCAACGGCTCTCTGCTTAGAGGACTCTGCATGCAATCTGCAATACTCGGGCCCGGTTATGTGTGTTGGTGAGTTACATCATCAACACAAGTGAATAATTGGCAGTAAAAAGCCCGCATGCAGACTGCACTAGGAGAGCGTGCAGCCGAAAGGAGTGTAGGACTCTAGGATGCAGGCTGTAAATGGAAACCCGTGTGTCTGAGTACTGGTGAAGAGAAGGGTAGCAGTTAATCGATTAATCGACCAGACCAGAGCATGGCAGACTGTCAAGTTCTGCGGGGACTGCAAGTAAATTTTAGGGAAGAGTAAATTCACGAGTTTCGACCCTACATTTGATGCACATTCACGCAAATTACTATAAACCAATTACAATTATAATTTACAATGATAAAAGTC
>NC_064877.1:73648146-73655646 GCF_943734665.1 Anopheles aquasalis | reverse complement strand
GGCACGCATCACACGAACACACAGATACAGGCACACGCAGGAGCAAAAGGATATTTTGCATTAAAATGAAAATATATTTATGTTTCCACAAAACACGCAATTCAATATCCATTTTATCAACAACGAACGGTGACGAACGGGGACGACCGGGGGAAGTGCCTCCTCCATTTTCCACGCATACACACTGCGCATTTCCCTCCAGCACAACCGTAAAGGAAAATGGAAATATATAGGAAAAGGGACCCTTTCACCCCTACCCTTGGACAGACGGGCGGACGGGCGGACGAACGGACACTCGGCTTCTTCTTCTCCGCGCCGAAATGAAGCCAACAACAAATGGTACCGCTCCTTGGCTGGCTGGCTGGCTAGCTGGCTGGCCGCTCCATTTTTCATTCATTCGGACACACTCCAACCCCTCCGGGGGCCTCTCATATGCCGCTCGGCCTCCTCCTTCGCTTCATCATCATCATCATCATCGTGGTCGTCATCACCATCCTTCAGTCCTGTGCGCACACACGCGTACGAGGAGCACATACTAAGCAAACAAACAAACAAACAAACCGGAGTGCGGAATTTGGCCACGCCGGCGGAGTGCTGTGGAACGTCGTCGGGTTCAAAACCGGACAAACAAATACAGTTTTGAATTTTTTGGCCAACCCCCTTTCTTTTTTCCTTACCTTCCGGTGGTTTTTCACCTTTTTTCTTGGGGTGTTTCCTTGGCCCCCTTTTCTTTCTCCAATCGCTCATCATCACATACCGGGCTGGAGAGGAAAAAAGCCAGAGGGAGAGAGAGGTGGTGGCATTATCTGCAATGCTGTCTTGCAAAGTGTCTTCGAAGACGTTCATGGGGAAGGGGGAGAGTGCGGGGAATAATTTGAAGAAAGGCCAACATGTATTTAAATACATTTCGTCTTTCGGTTTTTACTTGAGGAGCTGGCAGCACTACAGCGTACGTGTACTCAAACACTGGCGCAAACCCCCGTCCATACCTTATGTCCTTCATATGTATGTGAAGGCGAACACACCGGAAGTACGCCAGCACCACACCAGCCGGTCAGCAGCACAGCAGCTCCTCTTTCATCATCGGCAATGGCTCCTTTTCCCCTTCCTTGGTTCCACGCCAGTCCGGCCATCCTTGCGTCCCTCGGTCTTTGGTCAGTTGCGATGACGGTGGAACGAGCACGTCCTTCTCGAGAACGAGTACAAGAACCTGTCTGTCGGCGTGTATGTGTGCGTTGGTGTGGTGTTGAAGGAGGAGGAACCCCCTGAAAACGGTTGATCTCTCACAGTCTTCCGTCTTCCTGATGGTCAGTCCTGGGCTGGGCTGGGCCGGGGTGTGAGGTGTGGAAGGCACTTTCTTCGTCTTCGAACGACCAACACCTTCACTTCCTGCCCTTCCTCTCCTGCTGCCGCCGCTCCTTGGACCGCGTGCAATCGGCCGAAATCGTTATCTTCGTTTCCTTTGTTCCGAGCGCAATTGCGAGCGTCCGCATCCCCTCCCAAACCCCCAATTCTTTCCCATTTACCACCGGCCCGGTATAAGGTCCGGTTTGGTGTGTACTTTCAAGATGGGGCGACGACGAGGGGATGAAGGAAAGGTCTTTTTGGCAAACTCCACTCCACTCTACCTCCGCTCTCTCTCTCGCTACGTGTTCGTCCTTTTTTTCCAATGAACGAGTAAAACAGAGAGAGAGAGAGAGAGCGAGCCAGGATGTGTTTGCGAGTGTATGGGTTGAGTACTCCTCCTCCTGCTGACTGCGTGGCCCTGAATGTGTTGTGCGTGATGTGGTGTGGCCACAGCGCACACCATCAGCTTGGAAGGAAGGAAAAGGAAGGAAGGAAGAAAGTACACAGTCCTGAGACTCCTCCATACACGCGGTGGTGCTGCAGACCAGCAGTGACCGGTGGCCAGTGGCCAGGTCCTGTGCATCCTTTCGACCGGAAAAAACGCCCCAAGAAAGTGCCCCTCCCCCCACACGGTTCACTTTCCCACGGACGGACCCACCGCACACGACTTCGGGCATCCTTGTTGGGCAGTTTTTCATTCTTCTCTGTCCAGGCGGCCTTCGAGGAGGCCATAAATTCGCTTTTCGCGCGTCTCTCTCTTGCTCTTGGGGTATCGATTGGATCGAATCGATCGAACGGTTTTCTCCGTTTTCACATTTCTTCGTCTTCGTCGTCCTTCGCCCTGGACGGAATCGTTTATGTTTATGGTCCGGTGGGTTCGGTCCGGTTTTACCCGTTTTTTCCCCGATTCCCCGTGTGCTGCTCTCTCATGCGTAAGCATAACCAGGGAGGGGGGGGGGGGGGGAAGGGGAAGTGGGGCTCGATATATGCTCGACCGGTATAGTGGCGACCACGTGCTCGAGCTTCCATCGTGTGTGATGATGATGATGATGATGATGATGGGTGGCCAGCAGGACATCGCACATTGCGAAAAACACCATCGCATCCGATTCCGCCCGTCTGTCTGTCTGTCTGTCTGTATGTGTGATTTCTAACAGGACATCCTTCTTACGAAGCATCCCTGGAATTGTCCGATTTATTTGTCCGTCCGATTGACGTCCAACTCTCTCTCTCTCGAGCTCTTTCTCCGGGGCGCTGCTGCTGCTTTCTTCGACCGAAACATGAACCCAGGGAGGAGGTGGGTGAGGGAACCTACTCCCACCACTGCCCCAAATGTCTATTTGTATATGAAAAGAATGGACACTGGCGCTGCAATGCCGCCGGGGCCAATGTGAAAGGAAAAGACAAACAACTCTCTGAATTCCGATTGTCCGATTGTCCGAGACTCTCACCCTCGCTCGCAGGGTGGGCATTGAAGTGAGGATTTGCATATCACATATCAAAAACGATTCATTCTTTCACCGAGAAACCGGTGTAGAAGGCCGCTACCGGAGGGGTTTTTTGGAGCGGGCATCTCGAGTGTCCTGGAGAACCAGAAGAGGAAAGAAAGGGTCGGAATGTTCGGGGGAAGTGAGTTTATTTCATTTCAGCAACCCACCCTTTCACAAGATACCGACCGTTTGACTGCCGTGCTTGTTTGTATTGGTAATGGACAGTGGTTGGTGGTGCAAAATATGAGAAAAATTGTGGAAAAAAAGCGAAAAAAAAACCCTGACCTGACTACACATACACCCTCACTTACGGGGCTGCGGCCACCCCAAGAAGGTGGATTATGCAAACGATTTTTCAATCTTAGCTCGCTCACACATCCGATGCCAGCAATGGAGAATCGAAGTGGAAACCAAGGAACAATTCAGGAGCATCGTGGTGGTGCTACACTATTTTTAACAAAAAAAGAAAAAAAAACTCATGAAAAACCCCGACGCAAAGTTTAAGGCGCCATAGCTTTTAACAACTTTCCATTCTGGTGCTGTGTGGTGGTGCGACGCTCAGCACAAATAAGCGTTACGTCAGTTTACGCCAAGGGACTGCACTCTTGGGCCTGGACAGATAATGCAGCTTTTTTCAATTTCTGTGTTTTTTTTTTCTTGCTGGTGCTGCTGCAATTTCATCGATTCGTAACCATTAGTGAGGGTTACGTGTTGCAACGACGCCAGAACGAGGACGGCAATGACGCCAACTACGACGATGCATTGCAATGCGATTAGAGCTGACCTCTCTCTCTCTCACTCTCTGCATGATCCTAATCCTAGCAGGCGGCTCCGATTGCACAACGCAACGTCAGCGAGCCACTGTTTTGTAATAAGCGCGATTAGATGGCGTTAGTTGGGCCTTTTTGGTATCACGCTTTGTGTGCATTGGCCATTTATTAGAAAAATGGGATCCACCATCACTCCAGGTAACGTGATGCCACCGAATTTCACATCCAGATTTTGTGGTTAACCGCTGCTCGTTGATTAGCTTCCGTGTGTGCGCTTTTGTTGTCGATTTAGAGGTTATGTATTGCCGGAAAACAATCTCAAATGATGCACCACAGTTGCGGCAATATATAATTCTGGAAAAAAGTGACGAAAAATGCATCCACCGGCAGCATTATTACCTAACACACGTCGTGGCAGGCAGCGTACGAAATTAGGTTAGAATAATTTGAAATCCGAACCAGGGATCTCACAGCAGCACTTGTCCATTAGTGTCAATTATGATTTGCGCATTTTCACTGCACACCATCTGCCAGTAATGTTGGCGGCGGGGGTTGAGGAAGAAGGAGGTGAGGCAGATGATGCTCACGAATGGCAACGAATGCACACAACATACACAACCGACCTACGCCACCACCACCCAGTAGGTGATCAATTTTCACACCATTTTACCTCTCGTCCTTTGTCTGCTGGCCGTGTGTTTGGTGGGCTAATGTTAACACAAGCACCCCCTCGTGACTCCCCCTTTTTCAACAAGTAACGATGCATTACCTACCTCCCGCTAACCCCTGGATGGTATGTTAAAAACCATCTCGCCACGATGCGCTCGAAGCTCATTATCTAGTAAAATATAATGCAACCCAATAATGTTTGATGATGACCACTGGCCGGTGTTGAGGGCTGATAGGTGATGATGATGGTGGTGGGTGGTGCTGGTGGCCATTAGAAAATTGGTCATGAACGAGCGAGCGCGCCGGTGACCTGTGTGTTTGTGTGAAGTCATTAGGGGGATCGTCAATCCTGCCTCACCCAAAGGCAGCAGGGGGAGGAGTAGGCAAATACAGTTTTGCAACAATGTTAATGCTTCAATTACTAGTGGAATGCTGCTGCTTTTGCTCTAATGCACTCCACATACCATGCCTCCAAAAAAGGCAACAGCAATGCTGATGGGGAATGCCATCGAAAAGAGCAGATGCACCACGAGAGAGGGAAAGAAGAAGGCTCCAGCTCGCCATTCACGAGCCACTCCTTCATTCCGTTCCATGCTTCCAACATTAGCATTAGCAGGGCCGGCTTAGCGGTGGTGTGCCAACACATCGTCCATCCGATCGATCGATTCATAGTCGCTGAAAAAGGGAAAAGCTGGCCAACACTAAGTGGTAGAAAAGGGTGAGCGGGTGCGGAGTGTTGTTAGCATTACTATTAGAGCTATTAATATTATCATTATTGACATCAGCAAACACACGCATGCACACCGACACATGCAGAATGAAAACCATCAACGCAAATGAAGTTTCAAGCAGCGGCAGCAGCAGCAGCAACCACAACAACAGTGCGGGGGGTCTATACTCCCCCCCCCCCCCTCCCACCGAATGTCCTTTTCGGTCCTTTTTTTGGGAGGCGCATAGAGATAGACAGTAATGAGCGAACGAAAGAAAGAAAAAAATGATGCAAAAAGGAACAGTGTGTATGGGACGTGCAATTATGTTATGTCATGATTTGTGAGCCCCCTCCACCCCTCGATCGTGGCACCGAGCACCGAGAGATGTTTATTGCGCGACGGGAAATGCCAGCGGCAGCAGCGGTTATCTGCCCATTCCTCCGTCCTATATAAATATCTATCTATCTATGTACGGTGGTCGACAGGCGTGTGATGAGTTGGAGACCGGAAACATAAAACTACTGCCCCAATGGGGGGCAGCCCATTTCCATGTATCGTCATCCTTCAACCCAACCCAGGCGGGTGAACGAGAGGGTGGTGCGGCCCGCAGTCCTGTAACCATAATGGCTGTCACTCGGTTGCCAACCACCCTGCCTGGTGCACTTCATTTGTATTAATTTTCCATTTAATGATATTTGATATGGTGTGTAATGGCGCGGCCCTGACAGTCGCCAGCATTTTGGTTCGTTCGGATGTGTGTTTTTTCCTCTGTTTTTCACCGGACTGCGTGTGCTAATTTCACGTGGCCACATAAACCGATACACAGCCCAAAAACCGATCGCAGCAGGGAGACGGGGATCCCTGGACCCTCTTCGTCCTTTTCCTCCTTAATGGCCTTTTGTGGTACACTCTGCCTTGCCTGCCTGTGGTATTTGCCCTACCTTCCCTCCCTGTCTGCTACTGACTTTTTTCTGGTTTGGCGCACCTACAGCTCAAGGGTGGCTGTGTGTTGGAATGATGCAACACAACGTCACACATAACTGGCCACGAATGCACCACCGGGCGGACTGAGAGAAGCGGGGTGGGGGGAAGGTTAGTGGATTCTCAAAGCCTCAAAGTTTTATGCAACACAACACACTGTCTCGTTAGACAACTGTCCCAACCGGTGGTGAGGCTATTACGAGGATGCAGTTGCGCTGATTTGTCCTAACTATTTCCAGGACCAAGGTTTTTTTTCTCTCTATTATTTCCATTTTCAAAATGGCCTCCAAACACGTTCATCAGATCACAGGCAGAGGCGCCTCTCTTCCTCACCACCAATGCCTACTACTGGGTATCATTTTATCTTTCACTTTTTGCTCGACCTGGTGTGTTCATTAGCACTTGCCAGTGGGTGGGTGGATGGGTAGTAGTTGCAGTTGGCTCTAGACAGTAGCCGGTCTCACGTCAAACCTTCTTCCCTCCCTTTTTTTCCGGATGTTTCCTTCCTTCGCTCCTTCCTTGTGCGGAAAGTTTGAGACTTTTCCGTTCGCAAGCAGAAAGAGGTCCTGTCCGGCCACAAGTTTTCCACAAGAAATGCCCCCCCACGCCCGTCCCGGTCTTGTTACCGCCTCGTTTGCGCCCAACTTCCGACGGAATGGATGGAATAAATTTCGAATTTTAACTCGAACTTCTCGACCTGACATGCTAAATAATGGACACACTACTGCCACTAGCCCTGGGTGGCTTGGCCGGTTGGGTTTGGTTTTGGTTACTTGTGGCCAGCTTGGCTTCACCTTGTCCAACCGGGCACATCAACACCTCGCCTCGCCAGCCTTCTGCAAGACGTTTGTTCCGGTTTCCGTCCAAGGGAGAGAGAAGTTTGCTATGGTTCGGAGCCCCGGCGGCCATCTTCCGGGACATCTTCATACAGCTGCTGCTGCTGCTGCTGCTTGTGGTGCTGGTCCCTTTTTTAACGGACTACTGCTCCGTTCGAACTACCAACCGCTCGTCCACCGCCACCAGTTCCTATCGCTTTCAAGAGATCAGCTTCAAACAGAGCAGCACGAAGCACCAGGACACGAGAGGCAAGATAGAGATGAGCTCGCTACCTCACCAGCATCCATCCGCCTCAACGCCATGTACCCTGCACCTCGGGGCTCGTAATTAAACAATCCTTGATAAATGTAGTATCGCCTATTTGCATACACATCTCTTCTTACATTATAATTATACTTTCGGACAACACCAACCGAGCCTGGCAGGCTGGCAGCCAGCAAGCAAGCAAGCAACCGAAGGTTGGGTCAAGTTTTCATTAAAAACTAGCTCATCCCCCACTAACAACCCCTGCGTTCGGGGTGGTAGGGGGATGTCCTACCATGTAGCACTCCGGTCGCCACACTTCACCTCAGACGTCCATTTACACACAAACCACCCCAGTGGCCCACACACTAGCTAGGGGTTTATGGTTGTTGGTTTGTTTAGATAAGGTTCTTTTTCCAGTGCCTCCCTTCCCCATCAAATAGTAGACCCCCT
>NC_064877.1:73640646-73643146 GCF_943734665.1 Anopheles aquasalis | reverse complement strand
GCCCAAAACTAATGTTGGAAAATCGCAAATTAAGAACTCAAAGATGGTCTACAAAATGGACGGTTGTCCATCGGACAATCAGGCATAAACCAGTAGCCAGCACCCATTGGAGTGGTCACTTGGCAAGCGTCAAGCATCTTCAAACGTTTAATGTCTCCGGATCGAGCCGAAAAGAAACCAAGCGATAAATCAATATGCGGACGTACACGAGAGTGGCATCCTTTATGTTGCCCGCTCTCTCCCGCAAGAGAACTCAACAACGCATCCTCCGATACGTCGAGTGCTGCACCCAGAAAAAGCAAACGCCACAACTCCTGCGTACTGCGAACGTGTACTGAAGGCAGAAGAAAGCGGAACATGAAGCAAAAACCGATCGGCCAACCATCCGGCCAACACATATTTGCGCCTACAAGGCAAAAAAAAGGGTAGATGGTCAACGCCAGGATGGTAAGAAGTTGTTATTTCTTTTCTTTCTTTTCCCTCGTGCTCGATCGAATCGATGGCGATGGCCGAGGAGAGCTGTTGATGGTTTGCTGGTGTGGAAGGTGAGCATCTCGGTCCCGTACCTCTGGTGGCGTTATGTGCTTATTATTTGGGAGCATTTACCATCCGATTGAGCACCCGGTTCTTCCTTCCGTTCCGACGTACCTTAACGAGGACACAATCAAAACAATCCTGAGCACCACAAGGAACACCGCAGGAGCGTAGCGCGGAGAGATTGTTTTAAATTGTAGATTACACCCTTTACACATACATACTCGGTGCAATTGACACCTCCACGTAGACTCAGCGACAATAACGAGCTACTGGTTGCCGTACAAATTGCAATCAAGCAGTCAAAGCGAACCAGACAGTTTCTTTCTTCATCCAGACAGACCACCATCGTCTTGGCGTGGCCATGTTTCAGAAGGACCTTCGACGATAACTAGCCAAGAAGAATAGAGTACAAATGAAGGAGAAAGGGTGACCGCTGGACTGCTGCTGTTTTTGCTTTGGGCCAAAATCGCCAAACATTACCGATCGTCAGGATACGCATCCTGTCCTTGAAGGGCAAGGAAGAGGAGTACCCGGTACACGTAGCATGTGTTACATACCAATACACGTCGAGAGAGCTGCTATTTAGTTCGCAACCAGCAATCAGATGCCATAAAGAAGAAGGAGTCAAAGTACTACCAAAGACGCGATGTAGACACGTACAAGAATGAGTGAAAGTAAGAGACAAAGAGAAAGAGAGAGAGAGAGTCCTGATAAGACAACCAACGAGTGTACCAACATATGATGATGTTGGCCATCAGCAATTTTTCCTTATTTTCCATCACTCGTGATCGACCGGAGCAGCACGTACACAACAATGAAACAAATACATCCAAAGGCGTGTGCGTTAAAGGACCTTCGTATCTTTCCTTCAGCTAGAGGTTGATTGAAAAGTGTTGAGCAATCGATCGCCACCGGCAGCGTTAATTACTCGCACGAAACGCCTTCTCCACGCATTCTCCTTTCACAGAGATTGTGTCCGTCGGTCAATACACCGACCAAAAGCTCCGATAACCGCTGGCTAGTACGCGATATATTGACAGGACAGTGCGGCCATCCAAGCGGCGGCGCGGTATCCAAGGAAAGGAGCCTAATGGACTGGAAAAGGGTTTCTGCGGTAGTTTGCGAAAAAATCAGCGCAATGACGATTGATGTCTCTTCTTCTGGATCTTCAGGGGGGGTAGCACCCGATCGCACCCGGATGTCCGTTCAAGCGAGCGAGGGGCCAACGCAAAACGACCATATATACACCCATTGTCTGGCGAGCAAAGGGAAAGTAATGTGTTCTCGCGGGGGGAAGGAAGCTGCGGGGAGATGGTTCGGTGAAGCGGCGTCAGCGGTCGCAACATTTGCTCGCAAATCAAACGAGGAAATCTTTCACCACCCTTACGCCCTTCTTGCCTAGACCCCCTTCAGCCACCATCCCCGCAATGAGCGAGGATAAGGGGAAACGGAAAAAAGGGGGGAAAGCCCAAACCCCAAAAACCACCCCCCCCCCCCCCCCCCCCCGGAATCCTTTTCTGCTGAAGGGGATGATGTGTAACCGGAGAAACAGAGAGAGAGAGAAAGCGAGCAAGATGGCACACCATCACAGTGTATGTCTGTGTGGTAGCACAGGCTGTACGTGCCCCCCCCCCCCTCCCACCGTGTGTGCGAGGTGAGGAAAATGCTTCTGTCCACCTTCAACCACCGAGGAACCAGAAGAGGAACCGAAGGAGCGCGTAAACCATCTTCGTCTTCGTGCACCCTTGACCCAAGGGAGAGAGAGAGAGAGAGATAACAATAAAAAGAGACAGAGAAAGTAACCATGTGTGTGCGTTTGTCCGAGCACTAGTGTAAGGACATCAAGCGGCAACAACAATCGCAAAGTACTCGCCACACCAAGCGAAGGCAATCGGTTTCGGACTCTCGGTACTCTCGCTGGCGTGTCAGTGGCTTATGCTCTGCCCGGCGTAAGATGGATAAT
>NC_064877.1:73630646-73638146 GCF_943734665.1 Anopheles aquasalis | reverse complement strand
ATGATTAGAAGGACACGCACGGTCCGTTGTTCGCACATAGAAAAGAAGAAGAACACGATGAAGACGGTCGATGGTGGTGTATCGGTGAAGTTTCGATTGATATTTCCATTATTAAAACGGCAAGCTGATGCTGCTGCTGCTGCTGCTGTTGCTGTAGGAGCAAGAGGAAAAAGGAAGCCAGAGGGATCGTCTTCCCTGGAGACGGCGATTCACGGCGCCCAACACACAAACTGGCGCGCGCACACGGCCATGGACAACGGGAAGATGATGCCCGATAACAAGCCCTGGGAGCAACCGAAGACATTCATCATGCTGCGTGTGCTCCGTGCGTTGGAAGGAGATGAAGAGGAGGAAGCTGAACTTTATGAGGAATGGTGGGGTGTGGAAAATTGGAAATCAACCCCCAGTGCGGAGTTTACGTCTTTTCTATGCCCATGGTGTAGGAGGCCGAAGAACTATCCTCACCATTTGGCGACGTAATGAAACTTTATCGAGCTACCTCCCTCCCTCCCTCCCTCCCACCCTTTCCACCCAGCGGTTGGTGGCCCGCGAATGAGTTATTCATTCGCCAGTGTAAACAGTGCCCCATCCCCTGACCCCGTGTATGTGTGAGCGTGTATGTGTGTTTGCGTACGTAAACATCAATGTATCATGCGGTGTATGTTGACGGTCCCCGGGATCGGTCCCGCAGCATCATGTATATGTAATTTTACGCAACTTCTTCTCCTTCGTCTTCGTCGCCGTCCCATGGTACCATTGTGGGCTTTCCGGGCGGTGTTTGTGTGTCTGAGATTTGGCCAACGGGTGGATTACGACCATCACCGGGACACATCCCCCCAAAGCAGCGGGGACAGACAAGGTCAGGCAGGAAGCAGGAAGCTAATAAAATTTAATTACCCAGATTGAAGACTGAAAGAAAGCTCTCCGGAACTGTCTCCATGTGTAACTACTACTACTACTACTACTACTAAAACACTAGCGTTCATCCCGACGCGGCCACTGGCACTGATTTAACGCCAAGAACGTAATGAAACCGTTACTGGTGTGTTTGTGTTCCTTTGCGACAGTTAGCGCATGCATTTGACAGTCTCCATGACGACGACGACGTTGACACATCTGGAAAATGCATTTTCATGGTGACAAGATCCCAGTGGTGTTGGTGGTTGGTGGCAGATAAACAACCCCATTTTGGTTAATTAATTTTGATCGCTACGCCGCCATCACGCTGCGTATGTAATGTGCTGTACGTTCTGCTGATGATGTGCGTGCTTGCCACATGGTCCACTGAGTTCATTACTTGCACAGGGAGGTGGAGGTGGCCCTCTGGTAGAAAAAGGGAAGTGACTAACCGGCACTCACTCCTGCTGGCATCGATTAAGCGTAACGTCCCGGGGGGGCAGCAATAACGAGGAGTGAAGAAAGAGACTCCTTCTTTCTCTCGCCACTTCACTCACTGGTCAATCTACATTTTAAAAGAATTTCCAATGACTCAACGCAATCGCTCGCTCGCCATTGATCGTCTCGACCACCTCCGCCCGGGAATCCTGCGTCAAGTGGGAGTTTGGAGCCCGCAATAATCCAAAATTCATATCAAATGAAATAAGGATAGAAAAAATCGCCCCCATCGTTGGACGCAATCTTCAATGTCCGGTCAATGGGATTGCGTGGATTTTACGGGAGGAAAAGGACAGGAGGTGGGCCTGGCCTAGCCGACTTCCGAATTTTCGAAAGCGTCTGGTCATCCTGCGAGTGCTGCAGTGCCGTCTCAAATGCGAACCCATCTGACCCATCAATCATCAGTTCCTTCGCCATGGACGGTGAAGGGGGGGGGGGGCTAGTTGGTGGTGGTACAACAATGGAAAATCGGATAAGTCCGATCGCCGGGGCCGCGCCGAGCCGCGTGTGGTAAGGACACTTATGGTTCTACGGTGGCCCCGGTCATCTGGCGTAGTTTTTGATCGATTTTTTTGCCCTGGAAGGGACCGGGGGTGGTGGTAGAACTTAGATTTTCCATCCGCCTCAGCATAATATGCTCATTGTATGTGTCCGCCCCGAATTAAACCGCTGGGCGCTCGTTCTTCTGCCTGGTTTTTTTTATATTTTTGGTTCGCCGGAGATGAAACTGAAAAATGAACCGTAAACAGGACATCGTGGACAGTGGAGAGCCGTTTTTTTTTGGGAAGGGGGTGGGGGAGTGGGCGGCCAGCCTTTTGTCAGTAACTGCTAACTCAGCTTGGAGTTGAGATGGAAAACATATTACCGAGCTTCCTTGTGGCCTCCGAAGATGGAGGCGGGAAGCATGATGTTGTCCTCAGTCTGTGTACGTCTGGAACGAAAGGATGTGCGAGCACGAAGGAGATCGAGCGAGCTAAGTGGATGTTGTCCAGCTGAGTGAACGAATCCAACGCCCTCCATTTTCCACCATATTTTTTTTTTTTACAACGCTTCCCACAGCAGTTGGTCAACAGTTTTTTTCCGACACTTTCCGACCACGCCGAGCGAATGTCCTGCAGAAAGATGGATCGGATGACTTAATGCATACAGTATGTGTTCTTTTTCCTGCTCCTCCTCCTTCTCCTAGACTCGAAAGTCCTCGATTGAAACATTGTCGCAGTCGTCGATTCGTGAAAACTGAAAGATGGAATAGCAAAAAAAAAGCGCGAAGGAGTTAGTGAGAGCAAAAGTTGCATAACAACTGCCCAAGAACGAAACCACCCAACGCTGGAGCTCCGGAACTCTTCGAGGAATCGAATGGAGACGGTCGAGGTGGTTGGAAAAGTTTTGGTCCGCGTGAGGTCCGCTCGCTCGCTCGCTCGTTGCTACAATTTGCCCCGATTCCTCCCTCTTACTCCTATCACATCAACTCACAGACAGAGAGAACAGGAACGACTTTTCACATTATGGCAAACAAATTGCGCCATCCATGGGCCACCGGGCCGGCACCACCAAGGATTGTCTTGAACGCCGAAAATGGTTGCTGTTCGCTGGTTAAACGGTCGGTTCGCCGCCGGTCTGGTTAGGCCTCATAATGGCACTTGAATCGTGGTGTACGGAGCAGCAGCGGCAGCGGTGGCCTGTGTTCCATTCCATCATGGGCAAAAGTCATGGTTGTCGTGGTCACCAACCAGCCAGCCAGGCGGATAGTGGAGGGAAAATTATTACAAATTTTTATTATTTTATTTATTGCGAAACTTTTTTGCTGCGCTCCCTCTCTGTCTCTCTCTCTTTGACGCTCTCTCTATCGCTCCCTTACATAAGGAGCGCATAGACCACGGAGTACGGAACCACATCCTTCCTGGGTTGTGTCCTTACAACTGCTGCCGTTGTTCGCGCAGACAATTGAAAACTGTGTGTTGCATGAGCCTGGTGGCTCGTGCTCCACAGCGTCGTGAGAATGCTTCCTGCCTTCACTCCATTCTCCCCTTCTCCTCCTCCTCGCCTCTCCTTTGTCGTAACAATCGTAACACAAAGTGTCGTTACGAGTGTCGCTCGTTCGTGGCTCTCGCTTCCTCGTAATTTATTTCCAACCAAAACTGGGTGAGGTTTGGAAGGGTTTGGGAAGTGAACAGGTGGGCTTGCCCTGGCGCTCTACCGGTACTAGTTAAAGGTTAAAATTAGAATGAAACTATGTACCAGCACCAGCACCAGCAGCAGTACCTAGAGCCGACATTTAACGGAACGCAGAACGGAAGGTGCGCGCACAAATGCTTTGCAATCAAAATGGTCATGCGCCAGATTTTATTCGGTGCCAGGCGAGGGTGAAGGGGTGGTTTTTAATCCCTCCCTTTGCACCCTGCACCCCTCCTGACGTTCTACTTTCCCTCTCGCCCCCTCCCGGGGGACCACTCATCCATTATCAGGCTCTA
Source organism: Anopheles aquasalis (assembly GCF_943734665.1). Taxonomy (NCBI): domain Eukaryota; kingdom Metazoa; phylum Arthropoda; class Insecta; order Diptera; family Culicidae; genus Anopheles; species Anopheles aquasalis. The sequence continues at coordinate 73,634,280 of NC_064877.1, read as the reverse complement.
ATACGCATCAGTTGCCGTCGCCACTGCCAGTGCTGCTGTTACTATTGTTTTTATTCGCATTAAAAAGCAATCCTCACCAGTAGCAGCACTGGCAGCAGTTCCATCACTACCGGCACCACCACGAGCCAGAAAGTCGACCCAAACGGGTGCCAAAGTTTTGGCTTTCCCTCTCTTCCTCTTCCCCGCTAGCAGCAGCAGCACCACCACCACCGTGGCATGTGCGCCGAGTCTCCACGGTGTCCTTCGAGAATGTCACCACGAGACCGTGATGGCGACGTCCGTCCGTTCGCTGGGCTTCTTCAATCGAGCGCGCGCGATGGAGGCGCATGGTAGCTGAACGTTTGGAGGGCAAACGGTGCGCGTCTCTCGGTCTCTCCCGCTCTCTCATGCCACTGGAGCAGGCCCTGGACTGGTGAACCGGAGCACCGCCAAAGTTGGAAGACATTAAAATCCGGTTTAAATGTTTTATTACGCTCAATAATGAGCAAAAGTCAGTCCGTCGGCCCCGGTGCCCACCATTCGTCGTGAGGGGCAGGGACGAGCAAAAGGAGAAGGGTGACCATTACTACCATTCGCTGCCCATTTTCGGGGCCAGAAACAGGACATGCTATCCACCGTTCTGCTGCCCCACCCCGCACCCCTTGAAAACACTCTTTGCAACATCGTGAGTTATGAAACCGGACGCAGCACCCGGAGACCGGAGCTTCGGCCAGCAGCTCGCTCATCATTCCGGTCAGCGAGTATGTTGTATGCGAGCCACTCGCAGAAAACTAATCGCTAACAAATGCTAGCTCCTGTGCGTGCCAAACGAAAACGTTTTGAAAAGGTTAAAACCAAAGCAAAGAAAGAAGCAAAAGAACTCGAAAAGGATGTTCCTTTTTCATTTTTTCCCGTCAAAGACCTACAATTGACGTGCAATCGATTGCAGTGTGCACTCTCGGGGGCTCTCGGGGTAAAGTTTATGCAACATTATGCAATGGCACGATGGTACGACGTCGGTACCACCTTTTAATGGTGAATAATATGTGTTTGTGTCCGATGCGAGGCTAATAATAGCTGCAACGCGTGCAAACTCTCTCACCTCCCCTTTCTGGATGGATTGTGTGTCAGTTATCTTTTGCCACTTTACCTTGGAGACTCGGTTCGGCCTGCACATCGCACCGAGTGCACCGGTTCGCGGAGATTCTAAATTCCCGTTCTTCGTTCCTTTCTCGGCGTGCGCCACAACCGTCCATCGGTGCAACGCATCCGAATCCAGCAGCGAAGGTCGAAAGCATTAACGGCAATGTCGGCTGCTGGCATATGCGCTCGGTCGGCCAGGAAGACCGGCCGTGCTCCTGCACCATCGCATCCACGCGAGAGGACAGTAAATTAGAGAAGGTCGACTGGGCCAAGGGGTGGAATGGGGAATCACGGATGATGATGCATCGCATAAAATTGCGCCTGGCACAAAACACCGCACTGTGCACACGGTTCCAGCCGGATGCCAGGGAATCGGAGAATGCAAATCACTCACACGGCACAGGCACGGCCACGACGACGACGACGAACGATGATGATGATGCTGATGGTCGTTCGTTAAGTGCAATGGCGCAGTGAAGTGTGTACCGAGGTCGATCCGGAATGGCCCGCCTGGACGGTCCGCAGCACCGCAGTATTGCGGATAATTGGGTAATGTACGCGCGCGATGGTTTTGCTCCGATTTCACGGGAACGGAACGGACCTTCTTGCAGACAACCATCTGCCATTCGCATCGCATCGCGGTACCGAGGTACATAAATCAGTTCAGGAGCACATGGACATGAAATTATGATCGTTCTCCAAAAAGTCCGCGAACCATCACGGTGCTGCGGCCAATTTTAGAATGGCCGCACTCGCCCCAAAAGCGCTTGCATTTTAGCGTCTCCCCAACAGGCCGTGCCGTTTGCTAGCTCCGATGCCACAATTACAAACAGACGCCACGCGACGCAATGTGCACGCTGGCCCATTCCATGCGCCTCCATTTCCGACGATGACGCCATCTTGAATTTTCCTTGAATTCATTAATTAATGGAATGTGTTTCGGTAACTGCCATTAAACTAAGATCGTCCGCAAATGGTACAAACAGCAACACAATCGCAAACGCAAACGCAAGCGAGGGGCAAATAATAAAATGGAAAAAAAAAATACCAACCCCCAACCCCTTGATGGTTTTATCCATTCATTGGCGACGGGTTGCGGGCGGTGGGGGGCCAATGTTACGCACATTAAAAACGCTGGAACGCGTCTCGTTTCTTCCGCACATCCTGTACACCCCACGTCAGCTGGCCGAACAAGTACTAGAAACCTTCCGTACCATTTCCTACCCCCATTACGCCATTCCACCTACCGGGTGGAGGTGGCCAGTGCCATTGTTTTATTACCCCTTTTTTCGGTGGCGGTAGGGTGTGTCAGGATGGCAGCTCGGTGCAGCCATTCTACTGCCACGCCACGCCACTCCATGGCCCGGGTCCCGCTTTGCATAACTCGAGCGCTTCATCCACCCCGGGTTCCCCCTCTTTTCCGTTCTTCCGTTTAGATAATATTTATAGAAAGTAGAGAGCTCGATGGGGAGACAGTAAGAGTGAGAGAGGGATTTACATAAAACTACTTTTCATTTTTTGTTTTTGTTTTCCGTGAAGTACTCGGACGGCCGCCCGGTTCTCGCGCCGTAGCTGACCGTAGACGTAATCGAAACCGGAAATAGACTAAACTGTTCCTGTGGGCGCGCGGAGGGAGCGAGAGCGGCTCCAATATTGATGAGCACAGTGACAGGGCGGCCAGGGTTGATCGTTTTTCCGGTACTTTTCCCGCCCCGGGTTAGCCAGTCAATCAAATAATTTTGCCGCACCTTTCGCACCGGCTTTTCGTCGGTTCCGGAGCGCACCCCCGTGCCCCCGTTCGAGTGGAGGCGAGTGGAAAGTTATCGTTCTTCCACCGCTCCCACCGTGCCGCTTAATGGCGCGCGCACAACAAACCGCGAGGCGAAACGTTGCGTGTCCTTCCCGAGGGAGAAGCGGAGACTACGGAGAAGACTACCTCTCTCTCTGCTCCAGGGTAGCGCATCGCGAAGGAACCCGAGGGTGAAGTGCGCACGGGAAAGCGGGAGAAATAATTCATTTCCATCCCTTCGCTGTTTCGATCCTGGCTGTGCCAGCCTGGCGCTTCCCTGGAGTTCCGGATAATGGACGCTTAAACCGGGGAATAATAGTTGGACCGAGCCCGGGTATGTCGTTACTGTTTTGCCGCCGGTTTCCACTATTTGTTCCAAGTTTTGTTGTTCCTTTTTCGTATTAATTTTCCAACCCAAATTTTCAACTCGACTCCACGTTTTCTTAGCGGGGCAGGTTAGCTTATGGTGTGATGTATTGTGTTCCTTTTCGGATTTCGAACGTTTGATTTCGAACCCAAAGGGAAAGGGGCATTCATTGGTTGGGAATATTATTTTGAATTCCATGATTTATTGCACGCAAAAGCCCATTGCTAACGGTTATTACCCGTGGCCCCCGTCCGTCCGTCCGTCCGTCCGTTGCCGGCGTCGTGGTGAATATTGAAGGATTGGGCCAGCCGTGCGACCGTTCGTTTCTACTTTTCGCTATCTTGAGCCAACGATCA
>NC_064877.1:73623146-73625646 GCF_943734665.1 Anopheles aquasalis | reverse complement strand
CGCTCGCTCGCAAAGTGAAGGGTGCGCCATCTATTTCCGCGAGCCACAACTAACACCCCCAGCGGGCGGACGGGGAGTAGCACATCCGGGGAGGGAGGGGGGTAGCGAAGTGCGTTTAGCGGGCGAGCCCACAGCGTACCCGGTGTATCGTATCATCGAAGCGTTAGTTGTTTGTGTATATAAATTCACCTAAATTAATTTAATTGAAGCCAAGCGCGGCCACCACTACCACACCGACGATGATGATGATGATGGTGATGGTTGGTTTGAGGGGACCCAGTGCTTACGAAGTACGAAAAAAATGTCTAAGAAGAGGGTTTTTGGTGGCCGTGGGGTGGGGGAGAAAGGTTTTTTGGCAATGAGCTTCGATGGAGAGAAAGTGAAGGACCATCATCGTCAGTGTATGGGCTAACGCGCTAACCGAATGCATTATGGAAACTCCTTCGCTTCTCGCCCTGGCCTCGCTCACTAAATTACGTTAAAAGGCGAACGCAATTTTGAGCCAGGGGTAAAAATTTTAATCAGAGCAAATTATGTATATTTTTTCATCAAAGCGGATCACAGCACCAAGCATCCGCGACCGGTGGCGTGGATCCATCGCCACGCCACCCAGAAGGCTGGCTATCCTTTCCATCCTAAGCCACTAACTCCATCAAAGGTCTTAGAAGGGTGTCCATTGGTCGAAAGGAAGGAAAATACACTTTTTCCTGCCCAGCGCGCGTTGTGAGAGGAGAGCGATAGTGCTAGTAATGGTAACCTCAAGGCCCAAAGCTTGCTCACTCTCTCTTGGTTCTCTTCTGTTTTTGTTTTTCTGCGGAATGCAATTTGACTAATTTTTCAATCACCTCTGGTCATTCGGACCGGATCCAGCGCTATCCCCTCGCTGCTGTTGTGTTCTTCAAGTTCTGTGTGCGCTGTCTCTCGGTTGGCCTGACTACTCGTCGTCTAACGTCACCACAAATTAACCGTACCACCCGCCGTGTGATGGGACTAACCCCCCACAGCGAGTCGAGTAGGAAAAATTCAACATTTCAAATGTTACCGACGCTTGAGACCAGAAAAAGAAACTCAAAGGACATTTAACAGCAAACACACAAATTTGCATTCTTATTGTTGCTAATCTGGTTACATTCGCGTGAAAGTATAGAGAGAAAAGAGCAAAAGAGAGCACCGCTCCTGGGAAGGAGAAGTGTTCACTGTGTTGCCTATCTTACAGACGCATTTCGCTCCAAAAACAGGGAATGGGTGGCAATATTAAAACACCAGCGATCACCATGTTTGTTGGGAAAAAAAAACCCCTGCACGGATCGTTTGTATTCGAATGTGGTCGCACCACCGGGAGCGTGGAGGAAATAATAGAAAAATCAAACAACTGCGCCAGTGACAAGCTCCACTCCAGCCAGAGTCCAAAGTGACACCCAATCCCGCAATACCTTCCCACACAGAAAAAAAGGATAGCTTGCGGCGCTCTTTCGCTCACGCCTGTCGCTCGGAATGGAAAGTTTTAATCGTTGCCCAATAATACCCACCTCCCGCTCGGATGGAGGAGGGATTATTTGAAATTTATTCAAATTATGATTCACTTAGCAAAACTTCAAACTACTGCTACGTCGTCGGTGGTGTCGTCGCCCATGGACCGGGTTGTCGGGTGCCTGATGATGAGCCGAGCTTTTGGCTGTCGCATGAGCTGACACGATACCACCTCTACCTACACACAATATCCTATCCTCAACTACGACCACAAATCGCATACGCAAACCATTTGAAGATCGTCCTCAAGACACCAGACCAGTGAGCGGGCGCAATAGGATTTTAATTCAAATGTAAATAATTAAATCATATCGTACCCGATGAATTTCTACCCCCGGCAGTAGTGGGATCGAGCACACCACAAAAGGATCCTCCACGAACGGTGGGGGGCTCGCACTGGGTTGTATGGAGGGAATGCAGCCCTGAGCGGCGCCTTCTGTTGCTGGCTCCCAAGTCGTGTACCGACGGCGCACGATGGTGTTGTGATGGGCATAAGGCGATGGAAAGCGAGCGAGTGTTGTTTGCATGTTTCATCTCTATTACTTTCGCTCAACCATTAACAGAAACCCAGGGTCCCTGTCTCGCTGCTTCGTGTCGCCTAACTTTTGGGGTTTTTGGGATAATTTTAAAATTTCAATCCACCATCCAGCACTGTGGGCTGTGGTTTGCTTTGCGGTGTGCGTAGGCGGTGTGGTCCGTTGGCTGTGGGACCTAGCCCCTAATCAAAACGGCAGAGGGAGCCGCTCGAGCATAATGAACATCTATTGTGCTTCGTTCAATAGATCTGCATGCTTCGGCAATATCCAATAACTTTCTAGGCCAGCACTCGGGCGGCTTCACGATACGTTCCACACTCTTCAATAAACATCACTCCATGCATAACACAACGCACAACGTCCTGCCTGCCAACTTTCTTCGGCATCGTTGGCAATCCTTTTCCTTTCAGCTACCTAATGGGAAGCAAAAACAG
>NC_064877.1:73603146-73615646 GCF_943734665.1 Anopheles aquasalis | reverse complement strand
CGGTCGGTCTTTTTTTTTGTACGTTGTGACGCCATGACGCGTGAGACGCACGGAGGGAAAGCATTTTCAATTACGAAATTATAACCCTCGCTCGCCTCGCGCCAAGACAAATTTGTCGAACAGTCGGAAAACCAGCAGCCCCCCCGTTCAGAGTAGAACACAACACAAGATAAACAAAAACTTCGGGACTCACGGCGAGAGTGGCCACGGAGGTGGGAAAAAGAAAGGACTAATCGCAGCATAAGGGCTCCAAAAAAAGAAGAAGTCGAAAAAACTACTTTTTTCGCTAACCGGAACAGTCGTCATCGTCATTAGTCGTGAAAACGGGCAATACGAGGTCCCAACGAAGGGAGATGGTGGTGGTAGTGGTGCTTTGCATAATCAGATTGAATGCGGAACGTGTGTCATTGAAGCGCGTGCTTTTTCTCTCTGGTTGCTGCTGGTGCTGCTGCTGTTGAAAACCACAAATGCTGCCACTGATAAACATTTTATCGATTAAACAGACCATCGGCCCACCGGCGAGGCCTCACAGGCGCCAGATGAGGTCTGCGTGCGTCCTTTTTCCCGAACAGCTTGAAGATTCATTCCAGAAAAAGGGTTCCCCTTCCGGGGGCCAGTTAACAAGAGACAGAGAGAGAGATTACGAGAGAGAGAGAGTCACGTTTCGTCGAAAGTGGGCTAGCTCAAATCTCTGCCAACTATTGAAGGAATTAAAATTTATTACCGAACCAACCGAAGGAACGGTCGTTGGTCCTTGATGAAGCCTTGCAACCGGCTCAGATGCAGAGGAAAGGTGACACCACGATGTGCTGCTGCTGCTGCTCTCGAAGCACAGCCACGTCAGCTTCAACTCATCCCGAACATTTCCAAAAAGAAAACCCACTGGAAGCTGCTTTAGTCAGCGGAGAGCGGAGAGGAAAGTAATTTCCTTGGCATACGACTACGGACTAAGGGTCCTACCTCCGGTCTGGTTGACGGTGGAACCGGTGAACCTAGAGGCACTAGAGGTTCGGAAAATGGCGCATCTCGTAACAAACGGTCACACATTACTCCTTTTAACCCCCTAGCTCCACCGTTACACCATTTCAAACATGAGACAATCCCCTCCAAACGCACACAGACACCCAGAAACCTTCTTAATGTCGAAATGATGATAATTATAATCCAGAATGGAATATTTTAATGATAGTTAAGGCATAATTATCCATTGAATGTGATTATAAAAGCCTCCCCTTCCATTGCACCCCTTTAGACCGATCTCCCCCATCCTGGGGCATGGCTGGCAACCCTCATTAACCCACCGAAGAGGCGGAGGCGCGCTCTGTGGGAGAAGAACACAACATTGTGTTGTGTCACTCACTGCTGCTGTCGGTGCTGATGTTGCTGTCTGTGCTGTACGGAAGGCGATTGCAGGACACCAAGACACCCAGCACACCATTGACATTAATGGTGCCAAAGGGGGGGGGGGGGGGTGGTTGGGGTGGCATCCCCTTTGGTGTTTGTCCAAAAGCCCCGCTCTCTCTCTCTCTTCACTCCAATCCCTTAGTGAAAAGCTCCACCCTCGGCCTCTGGCCCCAGCAATGGATCTCGAGATTTGGCAAGCGCGCGCGGCAAACGACACATTCCCCGGCCATCTCCACGTTTGGCACGAGGACACGGTGCCGCCGGTTCTGGAGCCAAAGTTTCCTCGCACAAAAACCAAACACAGGCACGGGCTAGATGGATGAAGCCTTCACGAGCAAGCACGTGGGATGAATGGTTTTTGGAAACTCTCTTTTTTCCGATTTGCAACCGGTAGAGGCCATCGTCATCATTTTGAGGTTGCCAAACTCGGCTTCACCGCTCCCAGGCCGAAAAAAGAACGCGGTCAACAGGATTGGTGAACGAGGCTCTTGAAGGCTAATCGGAACGAACCATCGTCTCACATCAACTGCTTGCCATTCCTTTTGAGGAGGAGCGGATAAAAAAGGGGTTTCAACCAATCTGCCCACCCATATGCCCACCTCCTAGCAAGAGAGGGATCCTTGGGTGCTGCTTGTTTTAAAAATTCAATCAATCGCTTTCATTAAATCCAGCCACCGCACTCTCTCTTTGTTTCCCTTTCTCCTACCATCATCATTATCAGTGTGGCATTGTTGCTGGTTGGTGGTTCGACCGCCTGCGAACCACCTGAGGGCCGGGGGGCGGTAATTTTAGCCCCGTTTAGAGCCATTTTCTGTGTCATTCAATCGTGTGCACACGCGCTCACATGTGTGCCTGTGTGGCGTTGGTGAGGTGAACTCATTTTCATTCGAAAAAAAGAGCGTATCCTTCCGCAGTTCCGATTGGCCGTTTTCTATTTCTGGTTCCGGTGCTTTGGGCAAGGAATCGGGCCGGGTTTTACGGTTGCGGTTCATCCGTCTGTCCTCCCTCCATCCTCCGGGCACAAACTTTGCCCAACCATTAAGCAATACAATTACAATAACCAATTGGCTAATAATCGTAGCAAAGGGGCACTAAAACCCGAGGCCTACCCAGGCGGTTCGCCTTGCCTTGTGCCGCATTTCGCTAACCCAGTGTTCCAGTTTCCACTCATTATCTCTGCCAGTGTGGGAGTGTGTGGCGGGGAAGGGGGGTTGATGGGGTAGCTAGAATGTTGAGAAATAGAACGAAGCGTGCCGGAGTGGAGCAGAAATTTTTAATCGATTTTCTAATTAAATGGTTTGCCATGCCTGGCCAACAACTGAGTTCGACCCGTTTCTCCCGGCTCCACCCGACGCTGGCGACTGTTTTTCCCCGATTTGCCCATAAATAAATCCACATTAGCCCGCCCGTGTACCCGCCCGCCCCCGGTGGTGTGGTGTGACACATTTCGATCCATTCGCTACCTCCCAATCGAATCGGGATTTATGATGCTTTGCAAAACATATTTTTATGCTTTTATCGATCTGGTGGGCTGTTGTAATCGGTGTGGGGAGTGTGGGCCACGAACCAGCGCGCTGTGTCTTGTGGGTCGGAAGTTTTTGAGTAATTAGGCCATTTCAGGCGTCTCCATCGACATGCGAAACTAGAAACAATGCTTAAAAGCGGCACAATGTCAATTCGTGCTTACGGCACTCATCTGTCAACCGTTTATGTTACAAATATTATGGCAGCATCGATAGATTGTTGTTGCAATCGGGAATTTTATCAATTATAGCTGGTCGGCAATATTCCTGGACTAGCAGGGAGGTGTTCTAGTCTATTGCATGTTCTCGATGCGATGACAATTTATATCGCAACAAATTTTATTAAACAAATATATCCGTTCATTAAGAATGGCAGTTACAAGCTCAAAGTGTAGGCTTAAAATGAGTTACTTTTTATTGCTTTTTACAAACCACCAACAGTTCCCAGCCGCGCAATCGAAACAGTGAGAGAGGCGAAACATATAAAACATGTTTTGTCTATTTAAATAATGAAGCTATTCTCAATGATGATCGCATAGATTTTTGTAGATATCCATCGTAAACGAGACAACACATATTGATTGGAGCCGTTGTTCCCCCTTTTTACGTCCAAAGTAGAGTCGCTGAGAAAGGGGTTTTACAATGCCATGCGCATTTGTCACAATCTCTTGCTCATCGTTCGTTCTGTACAAAGTAATAGTTTTTTAGAATTAGTTTTCTTTATTTCCTTTTACCTATTAACCATTTAGAGCGTGCTGAACCGCTGGCGGCATGCCACCGGGCGTTGTAGCACGTTTTACCTAATGATTTCAGTTCAACCTTCAACTTCCCTAATACCTCTAACGTAATCCCATCAAACTCAGGAACGAAACGGAACCCAACCGCTCTTCTTCACTTCCCCCTTCTCTAGCCAAATAGAAGACCAAACAGCATATCTTACTCTGTCGTTCGTCAGTGTTTAATAATGATTTCTGATTGTTCAGCATAATAATTATTAATATTTACCTAACTTAAACATTCCTTTAGATTTGGTTTTGAGAGTGTACATTAGCTTTGATTTTGAGTTTGGTTTTGTTTTTTTTTGTTTCGTTTGGTTTTGTTTTTCTACGCTCTTCTTCTTTATCACCTTTCATACTTAGTTTCCGGGATCCATCGTAGCTTTTGCTAATGCAACACATTTCATATATTTTCATTCACATTTTATTGTTTGACGGTAATGGTTGCGAGTTCGGAGGTTGATTTAGTTTGTTTGTTAATTCTTTTTTGGCCTCTGTTGGTTTGTCATTTTGTCGATAGCAAAATTGTTACCATACCATAAGTTTACGACCGCTCCTCTGAGGGATGATTATTTTCCAAATTCAAATCGCATAGCACAAACCTACCAAATTCACAATTGAACCACTACCACCCACTCCTAACACAGCCAAACCCTTGTCTCTCTCTCTCTCTCATTCTCTATCCGTTCAACCAATTTGATCCATAACTGCACCACCAAACGCAATCTTGCTTCATATATTGCACCTAATATTCTCCTGGCACTATTCTTACTTAAAATTTTTGCACCATTAATTTGAAGCATTTAATCGGCTAGAGTCCAAGCCCTCACAGACGTCACAACTCATTTTCACAGTTAGGTAATTTAGTTATCAACACTACCGACCAAGAAACAGGGAAATTAAAGTTGAATTAACGAAAGTAGAAAGGATTCCATTCAAAGGATTCGATACATAATAAAGAGATGTATTGTGAATAATACGATACTTATTGATGTGAAGACTTAAAATTTACACATTTTTCTATAGACAGGCAGCACTGATCTAGTTTCGAAAGCTTTCCCGTAATCACTGATTAGATTGCTTCTATTTTCACATTCCTTCCACTTGAATCAATGTTTCTTCACAATAAAATCACATTCGCCATTTCATTATTATTTCTTTGGTTAGCAATCATTTGGTTAAGCCTTTCGTTAGCCATTGATATGTATGTGAGCGCGTTTGGCATAAGTGCACCACCCACTACCACCAGTGGCGAGAAAGAGAGATTGGAAGGACTAACATCCTGCTCCCCGGCCCAAAACCTTCCTGCTCCCAGACTCTCCCCTATTGGCATTTCTAACCATGGCAAACACCACATTGGCTCAAACTCAGGGCACAGACAGTAATCAAACAAATATCTCAAAACGAATCGGCAGTCAAAACCAGGATGTTGTAGCCATCGCAATCGGAAAACCAGATGTACGAAATTATTTGCAGCTGTTACCCCGCTAATTGGAAGATCGAAATCGGTTGCATCAGTTTGTGCAAATCAAAGAACAAAAAACTAAATACCTGTAATTAGAACCCAAAAATTATAGAAACTGGCTCACCGGAACCAGTGGGCGAGAGGGGCGAAACCTTTCACGGTTGCCTCATTTTCCAAAACTCAAAAAAACATGTCATGCAACATGTACGCTAGTGGGGCATACATTATCACAGAGAGGCAACATTTAATTCATCTCATCATTTCCTTACTGTATGCGAGCGTGTTTGAGTGTGAGTGCGATTTTCAGTTTCATTAGTCCCTGCCCTAGTCATATTGGTTTGGGGTTTAACTCTGAATGCATTTTTCGGTTTTTTTTCTGTTTTGTTCTTCTAGTCTGTGATCATTGTGTGTCTCATTTCAATGTTTGTTTCGATTTTCTGTTCCTTCAACCATTTGTCCGTGTGCTTTATTGTTTCTGCGTGCGTGTATGTGTGTTTGAGTATGTGTGTGCGTACGTCTGTTTTCATTTCGTTGTTCCTAGTTTCCCATCGGTATACTTTTATGTTTCATCCCGTACATGACCTTTCGTTCGTTAGTAAGCTAGTAAGGAACGTTTAAAAAGAAATAAATATTAATAATGAAGGTGCGTACGTTGCAAGGTATACAAACCCACCCGAATAATTCGAATGAGTAGGGGAAATGAAACGCGTCAACTTTCGCATCGTAAATTACGATGATCGATCTCGTGTCGCAAAAAAATACGAAAGACTTTATGCTAAACATCTCACAACTGTCGGTTAACACTTCCACCAATCAATCAATCAATCGGAAGCAACAAAGCAAACATTGTAAAGCTGACGCTTTACATACCCAATTGGACCAATCAGTAGATGAAGTAGAAAACGATATCGAATCGATAACAATGAAAACCCGAAACGGAGGAGTGTACCGACAGTAGCGATACGCAGCGAAGCTAACCGCGACGACGTTAGCTCGTCTTCAGAGATCGGATCAAAAGAAATCAAAGCCCCCGAAAAAAAGAACCACAACACGTACCTTTTCCCCGAACAAAAACAAAAAAGAAAACAAAATCAGAAAGCTCTCGGCGATCAGAAATCATCATTGTAAACACTGTGACCGCACGATGCCAATCGAAGCCCATAAACTTGACAAAAAACAACCACCTCTACCGTTTGTTAACAAAAAAACCACGATTACAGATGCACGCCAACATTGCGACACGTTGATCAAGGAGGAGATCGATGAGGCACAGCCCCGCAGCGGTGAGGTGTCACCGCGGGCGTCCCCCGACACGCGGCGGCGGACACACGATCCCGAGCGATCCCACGCGAACGGTCTCGATTACAGTAGAACGGGCAGGCAACAGCTGCACCAGCGCCGGCTGGCGAAGCGCTTCAAGCGCCACCATTACGATCACCCGTCGGCACAGCGCCCAGCCACGAGTGCGGCTGGTCCGGTCAAAAGCTCACCGATGCACACGGTCGATGAGCTGTGCGACGATCGGAACCGGGAGCTACAGCGACGGGCCACGGGCGGTTTGGCAACGATCGATGATGTCCGGGAGGCGCTGGCCTTACGGCGGCCCCTCTCCAACCACACCGAAGTGCCAGCTCGCCAGCAAAAGTCGACCTACGAGGATGAGGTCCAGGAGAGAGGCCAGGCCCGGGGGCACGAGCAACGAAACGCCGAACATGAGCGTGACGAAGACGATGAAGATGACAATATGATGAGGATGCGCGAGGAAGAGGAAGACGAGGAAGATGAAGATGGGGCCGCCAGTGAGGAGAACGATGGGGATCTGAAGGTGGATGGGCGGCTGTCGGCCATCGCTACGACCCTCGATAGTGAGTACCATAAGCGGATGGCAGCGGCCGGTGTGTTGGCGGCCGCTGCAGCAGCCAGTGCCGTTAGTAGCATGAATGGTGCAGCCGCCCTGGGCGACGCAGGGAGTGAGCAGGCGGCCGCTGACTTTTTCGCTGCCCACCACAAAGCCGGCACTCACGAGCTTGCCTTCAAGCAGCACTTTCTCAATGAGAAAGTCCGGTTGCAGGCGCTGCTGCAGCGCCAGGCGCAGCAGCAGCACCAGCACCACCAGAAGCTGGCCGGTTTTCTGCTCTCGACGGCCAGCACACCGCCCACGCCCACACTCACTCCGACCAGTGTACTGAATCTCGGGCCACCGAGCGGTGGCTCTGACCAGCGTGGTGGCTCGCAGTCCCCGGCAGCCGGTGGCAGCAGTTGTCGCTCTTCTGCGGCTGCTACATCGAGTGGAGCGGGCGGTGGCTCGGTCACCACGGGGTACGAAGGTGCCACCGGTGCCTCCAAACAAACCAACAACAGCAGCAGCAACAGCAACAACAACAGTAGCCATAATAACAACAGCAACAGCAGTAACAGCAGCAGTACCAGCAAATCGGTTGCTGCCGTTGCGGCTGCCGCTGCAGCCGCCGATCGCCTTTTTGCGGCCGCTTACAGTAATAGCGGTACCGCACCAACCGTACCTTCGACTGGTGGTAGCGCTAGTAGCGCCGGTGGGGCCAACTCTGGCAATAGTGCCGGCCAAGGGCAGGTCTACCTGTTGCCTTGTCCGTTGTGCGAAGTTCCACTGGAACCGCGCGTTTTCCGCCAACATCTCGATCGTCACTATCCGCGCGATAGTCCCGTTTGTCCGGTGATTCAGTGTGGCCGCCGCTTTGCCCATCCCAACTCGGTGCGCAACCATATGCGGCTGAAGCACACGAACCAGTGGGCCCAGATGAAGGCGATGCGATCTTCGGGCGGTCCCTTCACGGGCATTCCTTGAGAGCAAACGGTGTAAACCACACACAGCCACAGGGACAGGGTACTGAACACATTCCAGGGAACGAATAGATCCGGAGAAAAGGGATCAGTTAACATGATTGCTGCGACAGTGGGATCGCTTCTTACGTTTCAAAATCATTATCCGGAGAAGAAACTCGTTGAATCTTAGTTGTAAGAAAATACCCCGGAGCGGGTGGGGATGCCGGTGTGCGCTAGTATATGTCCTAAATTGACTAAAGTTCCTAAAACGCAAACTAAACGCGGAAAATACGAAGTAATTAAGAGTACCAGTCACACACAAATGCTGATCGGCCGGATTAAAGTAATTCATTTAGAAAGAGAATAAGTAAAGTAAACAAGTGAAGTAGCAAAATGCAGTCAACGGGGAAAACTTCTGCTAGCGCAGTGTTGTCTAGAGCCGCCGAATTAAGGTGCATTGCAGCATTGGACTGCTTGAACATTGGCTAAACTGCTACACTAGATGCAGGGGTTACTTCCCAAGGTAATGCAATATCGCTCATCCGCTGCTCACTGGAACCAGTCGAACTGGTTCCATGAGATGAACGTTTCGAAAAACAAAGTTTTCCTTTTCTAGTCCTACGTTCGATCCTCACGATCATCGAAAGCCCACAAGTCAGCATCTCACCTTGCTTTATCAGAACAGTATTACACTAACGGACGTCCACGGCACGTCGTGGAGTATTGCTTCTTCTTCTATTCTTCGATGCCGGTATCAAAACTCTCAACTCGTAGCTCGCAGTACCTCGATAACTACAGGCTTTATTTATAAGAAAAAGAGCAAACCAGCGCTGTAGGGTAGTGTGCATCCGAAGAGCAAGATAAATTGAGGAAACAATTCTACCAACATTGCAGACAAAGACAAGGAAACTGTCCTGGCGGATTGGAAAAATGAGTGGGATGATGATGATACACAAAAATCGTAAGCCACCTCAGCAGAACCTGATCAGATCGGGCTGATTTTTCTATTTTTAGACAAACTGAAATAACACGTTAAATCGGAAATGGTTCCTACTAAGCTAAACAAAAAAGAAATACAAATAGGTGACAAATTGAGTAACGAAGCGTGGGGAGAGTGGAACAGAAATGAAAAGACGCCATACTATCTATTATACTATTCAAGAGAACGCCCGGCAGGATGGCAAGGACACGCTAAACCACAAAACGCAGAAACCAAACGAATCGAAGAAAGCGAACAAACCTGGTCAAACCGATGATAGCGCATACTGTATATTTATGAAACTAACAATAAGCATTCTGCAAACAGTAAGTTATTGCAAGCCGTAGAACTGCGTGGTGGCAGTCCGCTAACGAGAAAAAAAAACAAAGACAAAAACAAACTCGCTAACCAAACTGGCAAACAAAAACCATAGAAACGAAAAGTAGACTTTTCATACCGAAAAGTGCGTAGTTGCTCGCCATGAATGTCAAAGAAGGCCTTATAGGTTAGATGGTTAGGTTACTATACGCTGCACTCCTCCCCATTTTTCCGCCCTCACCCACCCACACAGAACAGACGGAACAGACCCTAAGTACATGCGCCTAAATAGTTGCCACCACATTGCCGAGTTAAGTACGCAAGAATTGCCACATAGAAAGCGCATAGCGAACATAGTCGACCATAGAGCCGGGAAAGGAATCGGTTCGGTAGCGTAATTTTTGTGTTTTTTAGATTTACATTAACGAACCCACGGTACACCGCTACCTATACCATAGCACAGCCGGGTGGGTAAACTCCAATTTACGCCCCGTCACGGAGGTTGATAGTTCCATTAACGGTCATTTGGTTCGCCAAAGACCTGGCCTCGGTCCTGGAGCGGAGTGCGGTGCGGGGCGGAACCAGGAAAAACATTACTGCTAGCTGGTCCCATCCTACCGATGGCCAGCGTTATCCAGCGGACCTACCCAGTTTCTTAGTGCGATTACGACGATTCCGGCTGTGGCATCGGCATCGGCTGCGCCCACTAAACACCGACCACACCTTTGCACAATTTTTCATCAGTAAGGGCTCCAGCACCGAAAAGTAAAGTCAAACAGTAATCATCATCACCATCATCGTCGTCGTCGTCGTCGTCGTCGTCACCACCTACCACCGTCACTATTCGGTCATATCCTTGTGGCTGCCTATTCCTATTACCCTTGTGACGCAAAGACGACGCCGCGAGCGGCGCGAAACAAAACCCTAATTACGCTGATCCAATATGTCCAATTAATGGGGCCCGCCGGCTAGGAACGTTAGTATAGAGACTGTTTTGCGTTTTTCGACACTATTGGCGACTTCAAACGTACTACTTCTAGTTCACGGTTCAGCACCTGTTTGCTGCGACCCCATGGTTTATTGATCTATCGATGATTGCCAGAAATGGAGATAAGATGGGCAGAGTTTATACAAAAGAAACATGCAACTAAAATTAAACCTCGCTAATTGTTCGCAGACCAGATAGAATGGTAGAGAGAGAGAGAGAGAGTGAAAGATACGTAATTTTGCTTTTACCTTTAGTAAACGTTTAATACACAGACAAAACACATAAACACCTCGTGACCAAGTGACGTCGGTGACAGTGAAAGACATCGGTTCCTCGATTTGCCATTTTGCATTAGGTTTAATGTTAGGTAGAAGTAAGAAGTTTGATTCCATTCCTTGCTTTATAGGTTTTACTAGGCGTGTTTGACATTCGGTTTTAGTACCAAAAGTATTTGCATTCAGCTAGACGACGATGCGTTTCTGAAGGTTGTGTTTTTTTCCTTTTCCTTCGTGGAAATCTTTAGCGCTAGGAAAATTATAGAGTTTATTATATTTAAACAAACAAGCATGCTAGCTAGCAGCCCTCTTAAGGGTTGGCCGTGGATAATTTCTTGAGCTAAGTTTCTGAGCAAAAGTAACCATTCCTATCCAAGAAACCCTTTGCTCCCTTCTTCAAGCAACACTACATGAAGACAGATCTTCACTATAGGAACAGAAGCCCCCCGCTTTAATCTGGACTAAGCAGAACAAAGTGAAACAGAGCTGCAGGCAAAAGTATTAACAAAACACCTACCGGTAAGCGTATACGTTGCGAACGAGTAAGCGAGTGAGTGAGTGATGGAGTAGATAAGAGTTGTGCGATAAAGCGGCGATCACGAAAAATGGCTACTTGTAAAAAGTTTTGTACATCCAATGGGCATGCAGAAGCTGAAACAGAAATGGGAGTGTATGTGTGTGCGTGTGCGTGTGCGTGAAAGCAAAGCATTGCATCGTAGAAAGCACTGAGCCAGTGAAATTGGTTAACAGGAGCAGATTGGAAGGAACACATCCTTGATTACACAAAACAACAAACAGACACACTCGCACGCATGCACATACCTCCACCCACAACACACAACCGATGTATAATGTATTATCGCGTTTGCAATTGTTTGCACTGAGCAATTGAAACGGGCCCGGGGGAGAGAAGAATGCCTAACAGTGGAAGACGAATTGATACAAAATAAAAAGGACAAAAAACGGAACAGTAAAATCGAAGTCGTACTGATCTTTTGGGCATTTGTGCTGCCACCAATCCTCCTTGTGTATCCCATTCTATGCGTGTATGTATGAGTATGTGTGTTTGCCGAACGATGTCGGACCAAAAAAGCCATCTTAGAAGTAAAAATTACCTCTTTCTTACAACCTAGTTACCATTAGCCAGTTTAACACGACTAAACACAACCTTTAACAAGTGGTTTGAGGCTCGGTACTAATTGGCATTAACACCTGGATGGATCTTTTGGGATCATGGGCGGCCTGCTCCTTTCTATCCCACCACCCAACACCCCCCTTAATCTCTCTTTCTCTCTAGGTTCACTAAGACACTCACACACACACGCACGTCCGGAACCATCCGGAAACACGTGCCTATCCACATCCTTTCCACCAAACCGCCCACCCTTCACCGCAACAAAAACCCGCTGCTGCTGATCATGTGTTTCATTGCATTTCTTTTTGTTATTTTTATTGTTTCTTCTCTTCCTCTCGTTTTCTTCCAATTTCCTACTCCTGCATCAAAACCACCACCACTACCCCGTCCTACCTGTCCCCCCAACAACGGCGCTTAACGGTTGTACTTACAGTTTCTCGCCGTTCTCTAGAAATGCGCGTCCGTGCGACTGATCCCCGGCCATGCCCGAAATGCGGCAAAATCTACCGGAGCGCCCACACGCTCCGCACGCACCTCGAGGACAAACATACGGTGTGCCCGGGTTACCGGTGCGTACTGTGCGGAACTGTGGCCAAATCGCGCAACTCCCTGCACTCGCACATGAGCCGCCAGCACCGCGGTATCTCGACCAAGGACCTACCCGTACTACCCATGCCCAGCCCATTCGACCCAGAGCTAGCGTCCCGGTTACTGGCGAAAGCTGGCGTCAAGATATCACCGGCCGAGCTGCGAGCCCGTGCCTCACCGACCGGAACGCGCCGAAACGATGGCATGAAGCTGGAACTACGGTCCGGTGACGGTGGCGAGGACTTTG
>NC_064877.1:73573146-73590646 GCF_943734665.1 Anopheles aquasalis | reverse complement strand
ATCAAGAAGGATCACGGTGGACACGGCCATAGCCACGGTGGGGCACAGAAAGCGGTCGCACCGAAACCCGCTCCCACCGACAAGAGCTCCTCTCCTCCTGCATCGCCTTCTAAGGGTAATAAGAAGGATAAGAAGCAGGACCAGAAGGCGGAATCCGTGGCGGCCACTAGCAAATCGACCAAGGAGGAAGCGAAGGCGAAAGGAAAAGCCGTCCGGAAGGAACCGAAAAAGGAGGAAAAGATACAGATTGCTGGCTATCTTAATCTGGCCGCTGATTTTACGCACAACTTCACCGATGGCCTAGCGATCGGTGCATCCTATCTGGCCGGTAACAGTATCGGCATTGTGACTACGGTCACGATCCTGCTGCATGAAGTGCCACACGAAATCGGTGATTTCGCTATCCTGATCAAATCGGGATGCTCGAAGAAGAAGGCAATGCTGCTGCAGCTAACGACGGCCGTCGGTGCGCTCGCCGGTACGGTGCTGGCACTGTTGGGTAGTGGCAGTGAGGCGGCGGAATCCTGGGTACTACCATTCACCGCCGGTGGTTTCATCTACATCGCGACCGTTTCCGTCATTCCGGAGCTACTCGAGGAATCGACGAAGCTGTGGCAATCGTTAAAGGAAATCACGGCCTTGCTGGCCGGTGTTGGTATGATGGTAATTATCGCACAGTTCGAGTAGGAATCCCCCAGCCCCATTAACCATGGTCCGGTTTGGTCAGTCTCGTCATCTCGTCCATCGCGCTCCCTGTGAGCGTTCGTTGTCGTGTTCTGTGTGCATGCATGCCTGTACCTTCCATCCATTTGGTCAATGTTAATTTTCCTACTTATTAGTTAAGTGCATACGTTTAAATGAAGCCTCGTTCTTGAAGAGACCACATTCGCAGTCCAGAGAACTTATTAGTTTCATCTTTTGCCATCGGAAAGGAAACTTAATTTTCCATAAAAGGTTCTATCGCCCAGTACACTTTACCTTCCCATTTGATTGTGACCGAAATGGTTTCCTTCTCTTCTTAAGTGATGGTACAAACGTTTCTTTCGACTTAATCCTACCAGAACAAAAGATGAACAGAGCAATATTACTGATAATGTTATTAAGAATAAAAAGAACCATAAGTGAAGCTACTGCTACAGTTCCATGTCAGTTCCTCTTTGTGCAACACTAAGAGCCACATACTTTTTGAATGATTCTCTCGCGACAGCACACTCCGTGGTCTTGTTCCGCATCACTAGTCTTATCATCATCAGCAGTTGCTAGCAACGTGTCCCGTTTATGTCCGGTACGATAGGGAATGTGTTCTACCTACATACTGTCCACCGTGGACGCTACAGCAATCGTCTTTTCCTTTTTGATTGCGCCCTGTTGCCGCTAAGTTCAATTCGTGCCAATAGTCACGCATTACTGATAACATTGACAACGACAGTTAGCTATCTAGGATCTTCGAGCGGCGTAGTCACACCTTTGTGTTTTAGCAGGTGCCGGGAAGGTTGATTCAACGGTTCGGCAGTACGGCCTGTGTTCTTGTGTAGAATCGTCGAGTGTTCTTTCTGTTAAGAATAGCTAGTTACTCCTGTGTTCGTTCTGTAGTAGCTATGACGATCGGTGGTGATTGGTACCATTATGTCCTGATGTGCGATCTACGCGACATTCATCCATTTCATTTCCATTTCTCCAGGGATATTGCCTTATGATTATAGAAGAAACCATTGAATCATGATCATTGTAAGAAGCAGGATAACAGGATCTAGGCGCAGTGTTTGGCACGGTTTTTAGCTTAACAATCGTCATCCAAAGCGAAGCTCGGCTTTGCAGCGATTTTAATGTTCAAAACGGAATCGTTATGTATGGGTTTGTAAAGCGCTGATTGTAAAACAATGGCAGTGGCTGTTGATTGTTTAAGAAATAAAATAAAATATACACACTTCAACGATCCGGTCAGCGTCGTCAGCAGAAATCCGAAATCCGGCTCAAGAATAAAACGAATTCATCTAACGGTCGATTTAGATCTTTTCATCGCCAGTCGATGTTTTTCAGATTCGCTCGGCGATGTTTTTTTTCATTCAACTTTCGGACTCTGTTCTTATAAACGTAGCGCTTTAAATTGTTCGCCGCTGTCAAACCGCTTTTCAACTGCCCCGAAAACAAAAATGCTCCGGAAAAAGTAAAAAATTGTGCTTTTCTTCAACGTTTTTCGTCTCTGTGTGTGCATATTTCGCGTTCTTTTTCGTGCTTATTTAGTCGTACGCGTCGGTTACGTCGAACAAACCAAAAAAATCGTGCGAATAATGATGAATCCGCGGCTCACAACACCAAAGAACCGCTTCGGTGCAGCTGCTGCGTCCTCGTCGCCTGCGACGAAAACCTCCACGCCACGCTCGCTAATCAGGCCGGCCGGATCAAAATTGGGACCATCGCTGCTTGCCAAACGCTCCCTACTAAATACATCAAGTTCCGACTCTCTGCCAGGATCTCCCGTTCAACCGCCGGCGGCCAAATCGGTATCCGCTCGTATCGCTGCGGCCACCAGTATGGGTGCGAAATCGAAATCATCCACGATGCTGAACAGCTGCTACACACCATGCCAGGACCGCCAGTTGCATAAAGCGCCGCCTGCTTCATCTCGGAGCGCTTGCAAAGAACCGGGAACGCCAAGCAATCTGCTGAAGCGGGCAAGGGCACGCGAGGACCTGTTGAATGCCCGGACGCCCGAGTGTTTCTCGCGTCTCTCGCACCTCTCGCTCGAAAGTCCGCCATCAAGCGCTGATAGAATGCGGGCGAGTACGGGAGCACTGAATGAATCGCATCGCAGCACCAAGGAAAAGGACACAACGCAGGGAGAAATCAGCAATCTGACGGTAGCCATCCGTATCCGGCCACTCTCCCCGAAGGAGTGCGTGGATTCGGTGGCCAACATCGTGCGCGTCAACGGCAATGAGCTATCGGTTTACGCAGGCCCAACGGCCGACAATTTGGCCGGGGTAGAGAGCCGCTTCACCTACGATCATGTCCTGTGGTCGTGTAACGCCGAAGAGAAGGCCTACGTTGATCAGGCGGGAGTGTACAACTGCTTGGTCCATCCACTGCTGGATCGTGCGTTCGAGGGATACAACACTTGCCTGTTCGCTTACGGGCAGACCGGATCGGGCAAAAGTTACAGCATGATGGGCATCGATCTGGATGACAACTATGACGATGGTCCCAACTCGGAAGCGGGCATCATTCCGCGCTTCTGCCAGGAACTGTTTGCCCGTATCGACGCTCTGAAGGGACGCGTACATGCCGAGGTTGAAGTGAGCTACTTTGAGATATACAACGAAAAGATCTATGATCTTCTGTCGGTCACATCGGCTCATGGTGGCGTAGGGCTGGTGGGCACACCGGGAAACAATGTGAAGAAACCAACGTTGAAGATACGCGAACATCCAGTGCTAGGACCGTACGTTGTCGATCTCAGTACACATCCGGTCGATTCGCATACGGCCCTGCGGAACTGGCTGGCCGTTGGCAATAGCCAGCGTGCGACGGCCGCAACGGGTATGAACGACAAAAGCTCTCGCTCCCACTCGATCTTCTCCGTTATGCTGAACCTAGCCGAGGTCGTGAGCAGTAGCGGTAGCGATACGGATACGGATGGTTCCGGTGATGGACCAGCGAAGAAAACGACAACGGTTAAGCAAACGAAGCGCAGCAAGATCAGTCTGGTCGATCTGGCCGGATCCGAACGTGTGCATAACACCTGTGCAAGCGGAGCACGCCTTCGGGAGGGCGTGAGCATCAACAAAAGTCTTATGACGCTCGGTAAAGTGATCACGGCGCTAGCGGATCCGAAGAGAAACAATCACAGCTACATACCGTACCGCGACTCGGCACTCACGTGGCTACTGCGGGTAAGTGAAACGTTTATTTACTCAAATGTACACCCCCTTACGGGGCATTCTTTATTGTCCGATCTCAGTTGAGCAACAGGCCGGAAGACTCGAAGGAACAACTAGGCAACACGGTACGCCGGACTAGCCGGTGATGCCTGCACTTGCACACCAGGGCACACTTGGAGCAGCATGGTTTTTTGATAACCTTCTTCACCGACACCGTCGAAGGTGGCTCTGCAAAATGAATCAATCGTTGAAACCCAGGGCTTGAATCACCCTCTACATTCCAGCCGATACTTACCCGCCTTGGTTTGGCCTTGTTGCTTATCGCTGTGCTTAGTATGGAACATTTTTTTCCACTTCATTTTCACTGATTGATGAGTGATTTAATCAATTTGCACGGGTTTTTTTACGCTACGACGCGTTTGAATTGTCTGCACTGCCCAAGCAATGATCAAAAAGTGATCAAAACAGCCGTGTAAAGAGACCATAAGGGTGCATGTTTCTACGCAGCAAGTTAAACCACAAAATCGTTGCCATAGCTTGGGTCAGATAATGGAGGTCCGTTTCCACAGGAAACCAGTAACCGTTGTAGCGGTTGGACAGTAAGATGTGGATAAATTACGGAGTGATCGTATCGTGTACTGGTAAACCCAAGTGGTTTCCACAATCCTGCTTTATTTTCCCTACAAAGTACCTTCCTGGCACCGGGGAGTGAGACAGACAAGTAGCGCTTTATCTTATCTGGAACAGCCGCTACAGCATTGTGCATTGTGGCCAACACCGTAAAAGTGTTCTGGTAAACACTGGCCTCCAAAAAAAAATCTCCTATTGCGACACTCCAGAGTTTACGGTATGGCACGCGTTGCATCGCATTGGTGGGTACCAAATCAAAGACGAGGTGCCACACGGGATCACGCGATATGGTGGCAATAAAATTAGCCGCTCGATAATGAACCCACCACGCGGCCGGCGAGCTGATTGACCACGCTATCGCTGAATGCCCGACCTACAAAGTCTTCACGGGGCTCCACTCAATCATCACAGGGGTATCAATTCCGAAAGGCGTACCAGATAAATGCAGGCGTGAAAGAGCACCATACTGAACCAGTTTCTGTGTCCCTGTATGATAAGAACAAACATCTCCTGTGAGGGAGGGCTATCGTCAGATGGGTTGATGCCCAACGTTACAATACTCTAGCCCTATCGTGGCACCAGACGAATCCAAAGTCTACGGTCTCGTTGCTCGTATGTTCTTGAGTACACGCTCTCACCCTCTCAATCTCCGCGACTGCGGGTGTGTTATCGATAAGAAACCCAGGCAATGTGGCGACACACCACAAACGATACCATTCAGCCTTCATTCCGACTAACGTCATCCATTTGGTTAGCTGAAACCACTCGGATAGTAGGACGATAACCCCGGGTGCTACACTTCTTTCCATGTGATCGTTACCTAGAAGGAATTAAGAGCAAGATCCCATTTTGATTTGTATTATTGTATGGGATAAACATTTTATTTCATTATATGAAAAACGGATTGTAGCTTGAAAACAAGATCAACTCCACAAACGTGATTTCATGAGAGTAACTTACGATACACTGTATACTGGTTCTATATACGCTTACATGTTTCCCTTTTATGCCAAAAAATATTCTAAACATGCCATTTTCGCTAGCTGCATAGCACTACCTTAACCATAGCGTGTGTATGCTGATCTTGATGTACAACAATAATAAAACTTATCATCATATCCTACAAAGAGTCAGGATCAAGATCTATCATTCCCGAGAAAAGACAGTCTGCCCATTGCATGCAGCTAATACACCGTCGGTTTAGCTAATGCTTAGTTTTTTATATCCAGTTACAGTTAACTAAAGCAAACTTTTAACATGAACATGTTGAGAGGTGTATATATGACGAAGAAGATTGGTTCTTCCGCTGCCCTCGAAATGCATTTTTTGGATGGTCCAGGTGGTGTTTCCTTGATTCCCCGGATCCGCAATGCTGCTACGTCGTAATATTTGATTGCAATTGAAACCGTTTCAGTTTTTTTTTTTTTATCAAAATACACTGTCCTCGTGTAAGCGCTTAGTCTCTCTCTGCATTAATATTATAGATCAGTCTTTTGCAGCATATTAATCCTCGCCGGTAGCGGTAGAAGATGTGTGCCCCATTCTTCTCGCTGGATTTTCTCGTCTTTTTGTTCTTCTCGATAAATTAAGGACCTTCTTTTCACTTGGTTCGCGATAGCGATCTTATGACCATCATCATCATTATCGCTTCTAGTAAAAACGCGCTTACCAGAACCTGATCCAGATCTTTGATCATCTTCCTTTGAGTGAAGGAAGCGTTACTCTTCCTCGCTCTAGTGGGTGACTTAGCATACTCTACTCCGCGGGAAGGCTTCACCCTTCCTACACCTTATACACCTAATAATAATAATAATAATATAAAATATTCTAAATATTCTCTCCCTGCCTTTACCGATAGCTGATTGTATGCTCCTGTTCCGATCGTCATCCGCGATTACTTGCTTTCGTTTGATTCTTGCCGATTGAAGCTGCGGCCCGCCATACCGCGGTGCATGTGCTGATGATCGTCCGTGGGACTGCCAGCCCCGGGCGATGAGGCACCGGCCGGGCACTCGTCCTCCTCCTCATCCTCCTCCCGCAGCTCGTTGCACTCTTCGCTGATGCTCTCGGAAGTGATGCGCTGGCCACGCTTGCGCATGTACGCGCCGAGCGGTCGCTTTTTCTGTTCCTTGCAGAACGGACACGAATCCTTCGACGATTTTCCGCTGGCGCTCGATGCCGTCTTGCCGATGTAGCTGAGCAGTTTGGCTAACGGATAAGAAGAGAACAAGAAGTCGAGGCGGCTCGGTGAATGTCTATCGCTTTGTTTTCTTTTGTCGCGACACTGTACAAGCTACAATGTATGTTGTTTCGAAGTTATGTTTGTTAAACAACGGAGAACCAGCTTATCGGTGGTGCTGGATTGCAGTATAAAGTGGCCAACCTCCGGTGCATGCCAGTGCACTATCTTATCAAGACATTTCCGTTTGCATAAATAAGACCGCAGACTTTACGATCGCTCACAATCCTCTCTACGATGCTAAAATGAGCTTACAATAATCATTTAACATCAATTGTATAACATATTGCACTCGCTATTTCCGTTTAGTGAAAAGGCAACCACTTTTGAAGTGTTCCATTGGCAACAAATGGCACACAAGAAAGAGGAAGAGGACCTAGCTGAGTGCGACCTTTCGTACTTCATTTTATGATCTTTGCCTTCAACCTGGATCCTCTGGAACGTTCTACAGCATCAACAAGCAATGCCTTCGTGTCGAGTATTCCTGGCAAATTTGCGCAACACTTGACTGCGCGCTCCAACGTAAACAAACCCGGGGCGCAACCATAAGATAACATATATCGTTGCAACCAAGGCCCACCCGTATCCTATCTCAACCCAAACATGTAGAAACATCCTTGACAATCCGCGACACCACGGTACGGAAGTCACGAGACATGCACTCGTCGTCGGAATGGTTTGCTTTATTTTTTTTTGGTTTAAATTTACAGAAAAAAAGGAATTTATCACCTCGGTCACAAATTAACGCTCCTCTGGCTATTTGCTGCACTCTAATTGAGTGCACGTGACCGATGGCTGACTGACGCCAGCTAGGGCTCCGATGGCACGTGGCACCACGCAGTATTATGTTCCCCGGTTGCGATAAGCCGCGCGTGGACCCTTTGATTAATACGCGGATCCATGGACCAAGTGGGTTTTAGTAAGGATTTGTCCTGCTTTTTTTATGCCTTTCCAAAACAACATTTGGCACTGCAGGAAATGAAACTCCCTGCTTTTTTGCTACCGGAGTTGATCGTTTCGGTTTCTCAAGAAAAACAAATTAAACAACAATAAATTGAGGCTAACACCAAGTGCCGCGCGCGAGCGCGCGATAAGCTTCAAAACAGTGCGACGATTTCTTATCAAATCCGCTCGCACATTCTCGCCGCGAACTGTGCCACCACAGCAGCAGAGCGATGATCTAATCCTGCCTGCCGGACCAGAGCACAACCGGATCGCGAACCGATCGATGCCGTCTGCAGCATAGAAACATGCACATGAGCGCGCTTGAAATAACCGTTTGTGC
Organism: Anopheles aquasalis; assembly: GCF_943734665.1. Lineage (NCBI taxonomy): Eukaryota > Metazoa > Arthropoda > Insecta > Diptera > Culicidae > Anopheles > Anopheles aquasalis. The sequence continues at coordinate 73,582,611 of NC_064877.1, read as the reverse complement.
GCCCTTGCGCGCGGTCGGTCTGATAAGGACAGACGGACGGACGAACGGAAGAGCTGAGAGCGAATGGTTCCAAGCTCCGGGACTCGGGGGCAATCAGAGCTGCTACTCGAGGTTTAAATGTTGATTAAAAATTCCATCTTGCCCCCCGCCATGTGGACCGTCGTCTCACTGATAGGGCACTCGCTATCAGCGTTCGGAGCCAGCGGCAGCAGCAACGCAAAACAATTGCAAATTCGTCATAAGAGGCAGGCGTGTCTCGGAAAGGGGGAGGGAGAAAAAGGACGGTTATCACCGACGCAGTTTAGCGAGATAAGACCCCCTCACTGTTGATGGCATCATTCGCTCCAACTGTTCTGTTCGTACAGGGGATTGCGTCCTTCGAGACACTTGATAGAGGGCACGCCAACGTCTTCCTTGTGGTGGTGCGTGACCTTACGAAGAGAAAGAGGACTTTTCTGCTTTCCTTGGGAGGAGAAGATATTAAGTATGCTAGTGATGGTTCATTCAGCAGCTGCCGTGCCTGGTGGTGCGTACGTGACCGGTGGCACATGTTGCTTCGGCACACCTGCGCGCGTTGCATCATTGGACTGACCAGGGGCCACCATTTCTTACAAGCGACAACGGATCCGAAACATCATGAATATAATCCACGGTTGAAGGGCTCTCCTAATGGTGTCCAATCACTCACACCGCGAAGCCATTGCCCTCTTCATGTCACGTTTTATCGACGTGGACGAAGACGAAGTTATTATCACTGGTAAGGTTTCCCCATTCTTTCCCTTGCCAGCCACATTTTGACGCATGCGCCAACCCCATACATCTCAACCATGCTGAGGATATGTAGGTCACAACGTGCTGGTCACTACACCACGGCCACGGGAGGATAGCATTGTTGTTACAGCATGGAACCATCAATGGGGTGCCGTAGTGGTGCCGTGAACAAGATGTGTCACGAGACGGTCATGACGGTCTGGTCTGGACGTTATGTTCCCATTCCCGAAAGGTCGCACCGTTGGCAATAAGACCATGGGCACCGCCGATCGCCAATGAATTCAATTGAATCAGCGGCGTTACTCTTGCGATCACACGATCGCGACATTTTGCAGACAATCTGCTTATCTGCTTCACCTTTTTTCTTCAACATTCGCTTAGATGATCAAATTGCTTGCCTTTGTGCCGCTACTAATAAGAAAGGCAAACGAGGAGTGATGTGATAATTGATCACCATCTACTAAACGAGCTCGCGCTAAGCACTGCTCGCGGAAGCTCGGAAACTGGAATGCCCTCTGACACACGGTGGCACACGCAACGGCACGACGACGGACGTTCTGACGAAGCTGACGTAACTTGAGCAGTTATCTTAATTGACTTAAATGGTTTTGCTACAATTGCCATATAACCGTTTTTAGTTTTGCAGTCTAAACGTTGATCTCACTTTCACTTAGTGCATATTAGTGAGACCGACGTCTGGTGCTGTGCTGCCTGTGGACCTTTCCCTCATCCCACCGGCAATCCGACTACAATGGAAGACAGGGCACTCCCTTTCCACGATCATGTGCATTCACATTTTCCACGGTAAATTGCCCAACCAAGGTCAACCTTTGCGACACAGTGTGCGACCATCGCTCGCCTTCATTTGCATCAAATGGTGGCTTCCGGTTCGACCGCGGCACCGCGTTTGCGGCAGTTCTCGAATGCACCACCGACTATTCTCTGCTGGATAAATACGCTGGATCAATTTAGCGAGTTCATCTCCCTGTTCTAACGCGCGGCGCAGTTTAATCCCCTCCCCGGCCCGATACCGGAGATCAACCATTTGCGCTTCAATCCACACATCGCGCGTACCGTGGTTTGAACGTACGCATATGTGGTCGTGGTGTAAAGTCTGGTCTGCCGCGCCCACCTTTTTCCTTCTCGAAACCACCTTCTCTTTGTTCCGTTTGCATTTCCTCTTCCTACTTCTCGTTGCGAGATGCGCAAATGCGCGCAAATGGCACAAGAATGATGTCAACGGCATCTTCTCGGAGCACTTGTACCCGCTAGGTACACTCGGTTCCCAGCGTCAAGATCATCGGTGTCCGTCGATCGGCGGATAGAATATGGAGTCTGTGTACCAAGTTCTCGTTCTCCATTTGCTATTTTTAGCGAAATGATCATTCGCTACCTTCAACTCCGTCGGTTCTTTGCACCACAGAAACCGGTCCCGGGAATGGGATTGGTTGTAGGTTGGAGTAGTTGATGCCAGCGGCCCACAAAACGTGTGTGCGTGCTTGCGAGCGTGTTTGCGGTTTTCTGTGCTTGGCCGGTCGGCTTTTCCAACGGGTACCAGAGCACCACCTGCTCCTCCCGTGACGCCACCGGTAGCCCACCACCGAAAGCCCAATTCACTGAAAGGAATCCGATTTCGTTGGCTCAGTTTTGCGTCAGCAATCAACCGTCAGCGTCAGCGCCAGTAGCGCCTCCGAGGAATGCTGTCTCGTGCACGGCAGGCGAATCATGTTTCAAGCTGCTGCTCAATAGCGCCCTCCCCGCAAAGCCCTATACTTAGCTCAATTCAAGTGGCTAGGTGTCCATTATGCAATGGCGGACTGGGGTGGTACACCCGAGTGTTGGGGGACGTTTAATCCAAAAATAGTTTTTCACTCTCACACTGAGAGCTGGCGTCGGAAAACCCCTCCCAGGGCGAGGAGTCATTCCGGCATTCCGATCGTTAGTAGACGACGTTGTCGTCGTTGACGTCGTGGGCGCCACAGTGTGCACCCCCCACGAGTGCAGTTTTGTTTTTGTGTGTATTATTTATCTCGGTCAGTCTAAATTTGGATTTGGCCCTGATGGAAGGAATGATCACGCACACGACGATCGCGTGTGCTGCCGCGTAAACATACTCGGCGAAGAAGGCCAAACCTTGTGGCCAAGAACCTGAAAGAGAATGGATTTTTGGAGGCGCGTGGCATTTCCACAGGCATCCATCGAGCGATTGGTGCTTTGCGGGCAATCAACCGCAAGACGCGATCGCAAATTATGCCTCGATTGCAACTTTTTTTCTTTTGCCAGCAGCCCCATTCTGTACGACGCTGCGGATATAATACCGCCAGCAAGGTTAAAGCTATTGCCTGAGCACACACTGGCGCACACTTCTCTGACACCGTGCCGCAGTTTTAATTACGGTTTTTTCGTTTGTTTTTTACCCGTCCTTCCCTTTGAAACGCAACCGAGCGTAACAAGAACGCATAAAGCGCCACGTATGAGAATCTGGCGGACAATCCCCCATGACTCAAGCGATCAACGATCGCATCGCACATCGCGATGCATTGAACAATGTGTAATCGTGGCGTGGCGGTACACCGTGTACGCAACATCCAAAACAACATTCCACGTAACTTGTTTTGATCTTGCCATCTCGTCGCGTCGCAATGTCAGTAAGCTACTAGCTAGTCGGCTAGCTGATGGTTGCGCGGTTTACCTTGAGCGCTGACCGATCCAGGCGATCCGGAGTGTCGCTGCTGTTGCTGCTTGCTCTTCGGGATCGGATTGTTGAGCGGGTTCTCCAGCGTGCCGTACGGGAACTTCTCGTAGTCCCGGTAGGTCGGTCCCCGGAACGACGAGTACTGGAGGCTGTCGCTCATGTAGTAGATATCCATTGCGTTTGCGTTTCCCTTTCTCCTCGTTTGGCTTGTAGTCCTTGAAGGTTCCCCCGCGAGAAGGAAATCGACTGAAGATGAAGTGTTTTTACGGCGTCTTTGTTCGCTAGCCTTAACACGGCATTAGACGATGGTCACACGATCTTAAAAGCGTGCTGTGCTGAGACACCGCGGTGTCCTTCGCTGGCGGGCCTTCAATGTTCTTTTTTTTTAAAGGACCCCGAACCGGATCGTTAATGACTGGCACAGTAAACTAGTTCGTGCATTTGATTGGCTTCTTCACGGTTCTGTTTCCTTCTTGCTATGGTTTCACTCTTGCATCCGTAGTGCTGCTGCTGCTGCTGCTAGTAGTGCTGCACCATTTGGCGGGCTTTTGCCTTTGATGGAGGGAACACCCGTAAATGGTGTCGACTTCCGCTCACGCGCGTACAACGATTTTAAGAGAGAAATTGTGTCTCGCTGCCTGCGTCTGTTGGTGACACTTTCACTGAGCACACTATCGCACTCTACAAGAAAACTGGATTGTTTATGCTGTTATTTTATGCTTGTTGTTCTTCGTTCTTCCCCAAACGCACGCAATCATTAACGGAAAAGGTCTCTCAGTTTGAAGGACACGTTCATAAACACTTGAAACACCACAAATACGGTTGTCGATACGACGCAAATCACACGGTGGGTGGTGGGTCGCTAGCTAGCTGCTGCTGCTGTTGCTGATGCGTTCCGTTCGTTAAGCGCTGTGAAGCTGAACTGCGGCGCGTCATCGAGCGTGCCCACGGATATAGCCAAACAACACATACTCACACCACCCTCGCACCCTTTCCGCCCGTCCGTCGGTCGGTCGGTCGGTTGGTCCCTCGGTCCCTCGGTCCTCGGTCAATGGACGACGACGCACCGCGAGTAAAGAAGGTGGTACGCCACAACGCCTCAACCACACAACCATAAAACGTGTTGTGCGTTTTTTTTTGTACGTGGTACAGCACACGTAGACATCGTTGCTGTTGGTCTCATCTCGCGCAGGCTCGCTTGAAGACGTTCGGTTGTGTCGGTGGCCACGGTATGTGCGCAGCAGATACGCATAAGCCAGTGGTGGCCAACCTGCCAGCTCTTTCGGTTTGCCATGTTTTTGGATTTCTTCAAACAACTTAGAAGCAGAAGATGATCCCTTTTTTTAAAGGACATTGCAAGCTATTTCATCAGATTGATTTGGAATAAGCAAATTTAATGATTATTTGATGCCCAAACTGGTCAAACAGGCCGGAAGTAGACAATTTTTTATGCGAAAATTAAACACAAATTTGATGATCATAGAATTTGAAAGTATATCCAAGATGTTGGACCAAAGCAAATCCAAGCAGATAACTTTTAATTTTACTTCTATTATGGCCCATAATTTATGGGTCTTAACTTAAGACTTTTAAGAAGAATCCATTGAATATACAGATCATTTGCTGAATGGAAAATATGATTTGGCCCGCAGCATAACTCTGGCCATCACTGGCACCGAACCGGGTGGGCTGGCGAGAGTGAAACCCAGGATCCACGAGATCTGTGTGCGTGTCTCTGCTGCACATGTTGCGTTTGGTTTTGGTTTCGAAACGCTCCACGCTGGTCTGGTGGTGGGTTGTACACTCTCGCTTCTTTACAAACGACCGGCGGGGTGGCCATTCAACAAAATGCGCTTTGGCCAACGACCACGCTTTGGTGCGTGTGTTGGTGTTTTGAACTGGATTTGTACTCTGGCGAGAGACGAGCATTAGCATAAGCGAGAGAAGATTCCAGCGGAGAATGGCTCCAGCCGATGGATGTGGTGGAGGCGCCTCCACTGGTCCTCGCGAGGCGCAATCAGCAGCGAGCACCGCGATCCTCGTGTTAGCAAATGGCGAATAACACAACAAAGCGTTGCAGCCTGCCTCTCTTAGCAGATGCAGATAAGAGGAGGAACAGCATGTGACCACTTAAAAATAGTATGGCTCTTTGGTGACGATCTATTAGCGGAACTGCAGTCAGACGGAGGCTGTTTGGTTTTCGTTTCCTGAAACCCGATTCGTCACAATATGGGAATCGGTTTGTGAAAAGAAGCTTAAAGTGTGTCGCCAATCCTTATCGCTTTTCTGATGACTAATCGATGGAGTTGATGAGTAGTCAGTAGACAAGAACGAACCAGGGTGAAAGGTGATCGATGTTTTTGTGCTGGAGATCTTCTTTTTTATGCCAGACAAAAGACGCTACTGTTGACAAGAGAAGAAAGAAACGACTGTTGATTACGCACTTCTGCTGGAAACGGTATTTTGATAACGCATGGGAACGAACGGTTGGTTGAATTTATGGAAAATTTCTTTTAACTTGTCTTGTTTCTTTGCTACCGACAAAACTGCCGGTCCCCAGGGGGGGTCCATACGGTGCCCTGTTTACCAGCTAGTTTCATTTACCAGTTACTTAGAATAATCTTATCAGCGTGGTGGCACGTCTCGATTACTGCGCAGGCACTGCGGTTCTAATCTGCGTCATAATCGTTTTCCAATATGTGCATTGCACGCATGATAAGCCACGGCACGGCGGTAATTTGTATTGCCAGCGGTGATAGACTCCCCAGGTTTATCTCCTGGTCTAATTGTCCTCCGTCGTGTTCGCCAATGCAAAACCTTTATCCATAAAACACATAATCTATTGTTCTTCTGACGATCTTCAAAGAGTTCCCAATTGGCACCCTTTTATTTGGAAACCCCTTCGTCGTCGAATGGTTATCAAACACAAATGGGTAATTAAATTGTGACGCCTTTTTTGAGGTTTTCGATAAGAAAGCTTCTCGTATCGACGCGAAGTCGGCGTAGATTTTTTTTTCTTCAGATCAGATCAACCTGTTCACCATCCTGTTGCATGTCTGCCGGTGCCTTATTGTTGCACTCGACGAACTGGGTAAGGGTTCAAAGATTGGCCAATACTACTGCACTGTTCCCCTATCCACGATCAATCAGTAATCAATCATTGAATCACGGGGTGATAAGACGGACCTACATGGTGCCAGTATCGGTCATAAACATTCAGGTTGAGTCAATAATATGTGCAAACTCTGCGCTGCGCTGGTGGATCGCTTTCTTCTCGGATCTTCTGCGGTATCAAGAGGCACGTCGACCTTTTCACTGCGTCTTATCGCTGGCTTCTTAGCTAAAGTTCGATTAGATCATCGATGAATTTGTCTCAATCGGCACCATGGCACAATCGTGGCAGTACTTTAATCGTTTTAATTGTCCTCATTGCTGCTGGAACTGGTCTGTCTGGTCGAATACATCGGTTATTAACCTATCAAACACGCAACACGTGTCGTCCTTCGACAGTAGCGAGTTCTGGTACCGAGATGCTGTTAATTGCTTTGCATTGAAAACAACGAAGGCAGCAAAGTACCTGCAAGAATTGAATTTAGAGGTAAAGAATGCCGTTCTTTATCTTCCGAGGTATGGATTTTTGAAGGTTTTCCCGATAGCTGTAGGTACAACCTTTACACAGAACAACCGTTAATCTGTACTAATTCTACACCCAAAGGGTCAAAATAAGACGTAATTGTTCGCAAAGTTCAGTGTTTCGCTTCAAGGATTTTCCGCGGCGTTGCTTGGGTAGAATCGCAGAACCAGAGGATGTTGACTGTGACTGTGCTTATCACTGGCATACCAATGGTGAGTAACATGCCTCGTTACAACCTTGCTTCGTTTGTCATTACGCGCGGCATATCACCGACGAAACTGCGTAGTTCTTTCTTGACCGCCGCGGATGGTTATCGATGGGGCGAGATAAATGGTCCGGACAGCGTGAGGGGTTCTGTATCCGAATTACCACTCGCCTTGTTTACCCGTAGTTTGTGCGTTGATTTCTAATCAAATTGACCTTGCTGATGGTAGTTCCTGGATTAGGGAACTTCCTGAAAGGGCTTCGAAATACGTTTTAGAAGGCTATTTTTAGGTTGAAGGGCTTTTAGCTCTAGCCAGTCGGAAGTTTATCTTGCGCCTGTATGTTTATTGCATTTCTTTTGCAAATATTTACTCATCACTCTTGGTTGTAGACATCGTTACATGCCGGATAAAATCATCTAGTTTCCAAGCTCATGCACCAGGGAATCACCAGGAAAGTGAGTGCATGGCAATAGAGCTGCATTTGGGTTAACACATCCCGGTGACTATATCGGTGCAGATAGCACTTTACTCTTGACAAATAGTCGGACTACTTGCTCTTATCAAACACTTCAAGTTAAATATGGAACACATGAAGTGGTGAGACACACCTCCCTCAGCCTTTTCATTTCTAAGAACATGAGCGAAGGGAACACGGTTAAGGCTTGGGAATCCTTATCATTGATCTAGGCTTATAAAGCGATCAAACGTATCTGGAGTTTCAATCATGTGTTATTAGTACTGGAAACCCACATGGGAAATATTCCTGAAGCCGGCGATACATGAAGCGTAAACTCTCGTATAAACTCAGAATGTAATGCCAAAAAGAATGTAATGCTTGATATCCTTTAAAGTCCCACAATGTCCATAAATAAGGCCTAAGGTCTTCTTAACCCGGAATCGATTTAGCTTTGTTTCATTTCAAGATTCCAACGGAGCGCTTCCTTGGACATCACGAGATGTACGTTCATAAACAACAACGACACGGATTGCAACTGGCAATACCATAGAGTCAGATAACGATACTTTGTTCGACCCTGACCGTGGGTATTGCGTTACCTACCGCTGCCGGCAACGGGTGTTGCGCGGGATTAATATTGTTAGATAATTGTTGTCGTCGTCCGTGCTGCGAGTTCAACCACCATGCAATCTCCCGCCCGGTAACCGTAGTGTTATGAACCCGAGATACTAGCTCGTTGTAATATATGTCGTTTGGTTATGTTTAAGGCGCCATAACTCAACCGTTCTGCTCGTAAGAGGGATGAGTTAATTTATTTTATTTTGGAAACAAACGCGTGCCACCGATTATTCCTGATTAATTGATTCCACCTTTCCAACTCGGTCACAATTCGGCCTTTCTTATGAGCAGCGGAAGGTGGTATCATTCGATACGACTGGTTGGGTTTCGTGTTTCCGGCTGTGGTCAGTCGCGGGGCACGGTCACACAATACGCATTCGCGCGCCTGTCGATCGTTTCGGTCGAACTGCTGCATTGGAATTCGGTTTCGTGCCTTTTTCCACAATAATGCTTCATATTGCAACTACATTTTGTATGACGATCGTTCTCGTTCTCAGGAAAATCTTGGCGGCAACTCACGGACCGTGATGTTGGCCACGATCTCGCCCGCCAGTATACATCGCGATGAAACGCTTGCCACCCTACGTTACGCTTGCCAGGCACGCAGCATCGTGAACCGTGTGAAGGTGAACGAAGATCCGAACGATCGGCTGATCCGTGAGCTGCTGGCCAAAATCGAACGTCTACAGGTTCAGCAGCAAAACTACGAACGCCAGAGGCGCCTCTCGGAAGCGAATCTTCTGCAGCCACGCAAAATCATCATCGAAACATCGGTCGACGATGGGAAGGTGGAGGCACTGCGCCAGCAGTTGGCCGAAACGGAGCAGGAACTGGCCAAAGCTCAACGTTCCTGGCGCGAGCGACTCCAGGAAGCGGAAGATGTACGGCGAACGGAGATGAAGCTACTTAAACGTAAAGGGCTAGCGCTGGAACTGTCGGCCGAACAGAAGGAACCCTGTCTGGTGAACTTGGCAGCCGATCCGATGCTGTCGGGGACACTGCTGTACCTGATACCAGCCGGTACGGTGCGTATCGGTCGACCTTCATCACTCTCCTCACCGGATATTATGCTCGAGGGCCCACT
>NC_064877.1:73530646-73568146 GCF_943734665.1 Anopheles aquasalis | reverse complement strand
GTGATGCCGTTTGTGAATGGGGGCGAATTGTTTACCGTGCTGCGAAGCTGCTGCAAGTTCAGCGAACCCCAAGCGATCTTTTACGGAGCACAGGTGGCACTGGCCCTGGAGTACTTGCATTCCTGTGGGCTAGTGTACCGCGATCTGAAGCCAGAAAATCTGTTGCTCGATTACCGTGGGTATGTGAAGATGACCGATTTTGGATTTTGTAAGGTAAATCTCGGATTTTGGAGAGAACCGACGGAGTGACCATTATTAATAAGCACAGCATGCGTTACAGCAAGTGAAGGAACGTACCTGGACGCTGTGTGGTACACCGGAATATCTGGCCCCAGAAATAATCCATGCGAAAGGGTACGGTAAAAGTGTCGATTGGTGGTCGTACGGGGTGCTTTTGTATGAGATGTCCGCCGGATACTCACCGTTCTACGTCCAGAGCGCCAACCAAATGGCTATGTTCGAGCGTATCTGCAAAGAAAAGTACAAATTTCCCAAGCACTTCCATCCGGATCTAAGTCACCTGATTCAGAACCTGCTTCAGACCGATCTGTCACGCCGGTACGGTAACTTACGCAACGGAACCGACGATATCAAGCAACACCGGTGGTTCAAGGGAGTTAACTGGTACGCGCTGCTCAACCGGGATCTCGTCGCACCATACGTACCGAAACTGGAAGGTTCAGGAGATGCTTCGCTGTTCGATTTTCATGATGAAGTCAGCTTGAAGATTGCTTCCCGGTGTGAGTACGCCAAGGAGTTTGCCGATTTTTAGCTTTCAAGCTGAATGTTACTAACTGTCCGGCTGATGTTACTTTTGATTTATTTAGCATACAATGCCATGCCCAATTCGCATGTCCTTCTCTTCGGACCTGCCTTGATAGTACGCTTATGCCAGCAAGATATGAGATAATATAAACTACCTAATCGACGAAGTATGTAGGGATTTTAAAACTGCGGCACTTTCAGGCTAATGGAACGACCAAAGCGAGATGTAATACGCACGAGTGCAGTATCCTCCTGGTCTGTGTTTTGTATTGTCTTCGACATGCACTTTAGCTTGTGCGTTTTTTTCATGCTCCGTGATCCCGATTGGCTTTTAGCGGGCCTCTGGATAGTATCGTATCGATTCAGCCGTTGATGAATGTTCCTTCCTGGTTTAGCGTTTTTACGCTGGTGTTCCTCTAACTTCATCGTTACCAAGGATACCGAATGCGAAGACATCATCCCATCCCGCTGGAATCCGGTTCCGCCATTAGTGTGCTCATCGCACCGGGACGGTGAGTTTGGGGGTGCCACCGTTGGAGAGGAATAAGCCGGCTGCGCTATTGGACGGCCATCGTTACCCGAAAACTCGGGATGATTCTCGAGGATATGTATCGGCTAAAATGTGGTCTGAAATTGAACACCGTCTACATCCATCCAAGTTTGCCACATTCTTACCACATCGTCGTCATCGTGGAACGTTTCGAAGCAGATCGCACAGAACGGTTTACGATGCATTTTCATGTGTGTGATCATGCTGAGCCGGGTTTGAATAAAATACCCACACGTAAAGCAGAAGAACTTTGGGTTGCGCCCCTTGCAACAGAACAAATTCTTCGTCGTAAAATGCTTCATGAAACTCTGCGAAGGGAGAAAGCCAACAGTACACCGAGTTCGTTACCAAGATTCCTCTATTTACTCACGTAATTCGTTTCTGAAGATTTACTGGGCGAATCAGACACCATGATCGGCTGCAAATAGTGGAGAGCTTCGTTTTCTACTTCCAAAGCGGGTTGCTCTTGCGCATTCAACTCGAGAATGGCGAAATCCTCCGGCGTCATCACTGGCGATTAAATACGGCAGCAGCAGCTTCTACAAGAGCACTCGATGGAAAACTTTCTAGGCTGCTGCCAGTAGCAACACGAAGAATAACGGGATTCGCAAAAACAGTCCCGTGTCCTTTTGTTTCCATTTACTAATCACCGGGTGTGTGTGTATTCTCGCCGCCATTTTACACGCAATTTGTATCTCCGAAACAGGGTAACCCTTTTTAGTTTCATTTAAGGATTTGTTTTTTGTTGGAGAATGAAACTGAATATTTAAAATTAATTAATTCTACACTATATCACGAAATGTTTTATAAAGCCGAACAAAATATCCAAGGAGGCATATCCTTTAGCAAGGAGACCTCGCGCTCGCTCTAGTCACAACTCAGCCGCGGACATGGGTATTTGCGGCTAGGTTACGCGATTGTCTGGTCGGTAGGCCATCTGGGTGATTCTGGCGGTCCAGACGAAAACAGACCCGATTATTTTTTGGCCGAAAAATAGAAATCGCCACGCGATGAAGATTAATTGTACAAACAGTGGAGCATAAATATATCAACCGAACAAGTACAACCTCGTGACCGGAGTACGGAATCATCGCAAGTTACTGTAACTGCTGCAAATAGTGTTTATCGCGATGAACTTGCACGAGCCGGTAGATCCAAACAAGGTAGACAAACTATTGAGGATTTATCCGAATTGCCGATGCCGAAACTAACGCTCCTCGTTTCTTTTTCCAGCCTCTCGATGAGCTCACACCGGAAGAAAAGATGAGGTACGCATTTACTAGACCAGAAAGGGTCATTGTGCATTCGACTGGAAATCATACTTTACTCAAGCTCACCCCACCTCCCCCGAAATATGAGTGTGTTTATCGATCGTTATTATCGCAGCGGGGGGGACAATGATGGTGACGAGATCTGTTACCGCTACGTGACCCACACAAACCATGCGCTATCTTACGCAGCGGCCTCTTGACAAAGCCAAACACATCAGCCTCAAACTTAATCTCTTTTCCAGGCTCGAGCACATAAAGATGTACGAGAAGCATAAGGGGCATGAGTCAATGCACATGGAGATGGTTGTGATACTGCTGGTCACGCTCATAATCGCCCAGATTGTGTTGGTAGAGTGGAAGAAGCGACACTATCGGTCCTACTCGGTGAGTTGCCACCACTGTCGGCAATGTTTTGGCACCACTAATTGGATTATGTTGGCTTTTGGATGGAATATTAACGTTCACGCATTATCCCTCCCTCCCCGAAAAGCTGATGACACTGCTTGCCCTATGGGTGATACCGTTCGTGTTAAGCCTGCGCAGCCAGTACTGGCGGTTCATCTTCTTCTGGCTCATCTTCAGCTGTATCACGGGGCTGGTGATGCGGAAGGCAGTACGCAAACCGGTGGCCGGTACCACACCGCGGCTCGTGTACAAATGGTTCTACTTCATCTACAAACTCAGCTACGGTCTCGGTATCATCGGTTACATCGTAATGATGTTCACGTTCTTCGGTGTGAACTTTATCTTTAACCAACCGCCACACACCTGGATGGACGTAGGGCTGTTGCTCGTGTTCTATGGGCTGTACTATGGTGTACTAGGACGCGACATTTCCGAGATTGCTGCCGACAAGATGGCGTGCCATATTGGGTACTACACGCCGAAGGGTATCCCGACGAGGCATCTCGAGCGGAACGTTTGCGCCGTTTGCGGCAACCAGCTGCTGACGGACGTGAACGAGACGGGCGTGATCGAGAACACGTACAAGCTGACCTGTGATCATGTGTTCCACGAGTTCTGCATCCGCGGTTGGTGCATCGTGGGAAAGAAACAAACCTGTCCCTACTGCAAGGAGAAAGTCGACCTGAAGAAGATGTTTTGCAATCCGTAAGTTTTCTCTGGAATTGAAAAGCCCCTAGCATTGCTAATTGTGCTCTGTTTCGTTTTCAGGTGGGAACGACCACACGTACTGTACGGTCAGCTGCTGGATTGGATTCGGTGGTTAGTTGCCTGGCAACCGCTCATCCTGTTCATCGTCCAAGGTATCAACTGGTTGCTAGGCTTGGAATAGTGTTCAAACCAACGAAACCTCGCCAAAAGGACTCGTGTATGTCTTTCGCTTGTATTTTACCTTCTGCGGGGTGTCCTGGAAACGGAACAACGGGACAGGGTTCGTACATTAGTCAGTGTGATGCCACCGCAGACCGCACGATCTGTTTTCTACCAAAAATGACCGAGAGACGAAAGAGCGAGGAAGTAACCACGAACCTGCGTTCACAGCTCTGGGGTCCGTTTGCTACGCCTGTCTAAATTCCGCGAGCGAAGCATACAGTCGTGACTTCTTATTTATACCATCTTCGTTACCGAAATTGAAACGAGATTTCCTACCCGTGAAATGATGCCCCTGATGAACTGGTATGTCTGTGTCTGTTTGAACGATTGCCACCTAAGTTAAGTTGTAAGTTAGCATTTTTCGTGATTTTAAGTGCATCGTTTGAGTGTCTGCGTTTATGAGTAAGCGACGTACGATTTGTTCCTTCATCCTCCTTACGACTTTGATCGACGATTTTCCTAGCAATACGCATACCTAAATGGTAAAATACAAATTACGAAAACGCCAGATAACTTATCCTAATCATTCTCACAACCAAAAGGACACACGTTTTAAATTGATTCGGTATTTATTTCTTGTTATAGTGAATCTATGTAGGCATTTCCACTTCCCCTTATACGGTTGCAACGTTCTTCAATCGAAGTAATCCTCTATGTCGATGTTGGGATCAAGCAGATCATCTCCGTACGGTGAAAGGTCCAGCTGATTCAGAATCAAATTCTCGCACGTTTCCTCAAGTCCGGTGTCTCCTACCAGGAGTGCCCCCTGCAGCTTCCCATCGACGAGCACGAACTTGATGTACTCAAGCCCTGGCGTCATGCGTAACAGTACCTCGTACTTGTCGTTCAGCCCCTGACCGTTGTAGCGTCCAAGCAGCACCACCTGATACCCGAACAGCGTCGTCACGTGGTTAAACATTTCGAAACAAAAGTCCTGATATATCTCTTCACCGGCCCGTTTCGCTGCCATGCTTCGAGCGGCCATTGCACCCATCTGGCGCGCTTGCGTCCAAAGGCGCATCTGGAACCAGTGCGGTGCGTGCTCCCAGCCGGCATAACAAACGTCCCCTGCCGCATACACATCCTCCACCGTGGTCTTCATATGCCAATCGACAAACAGCCCGCCATCGGGACCTAGTTTAAAGGGACAATCACAAGGCCAGCCAACAGCCGGTACAACGCCGGTAGCGGATACGACAAAATCACACTCAATCTCGGTACCATTCGTGAGATGTACCCCCAATCGAAATTTGTGATCTTCGCTTCGCTCCACGATCGACGCCACTTCGACGGAAGGATGAATTGTAACGTTTTTTTGGTTCTGCATCGCCTTCCCGATATCGAAAGCTCGATGCCAATCCGGACCAAGAGCTGCACCACCACGTTTTCCCGGCTCACTTGACGTCTGCTCATTGCCCTGCTCCGTGTAACGCATTCGCCGGTAAATTTGCTTTCCATCGGCGCCACTAGCCTTCTGAGCGCTGAGCCGTTCCTGGAAAAAGGTGGCCGCTCCGGAATCTACAAATGTCGAACTAATGTACGCATCCTTGATTACCCAGTGGATCTCCTCCATTCCGCCCATCTCGTACACTAGCTCCGAAGCGATGCCACCATTTCCGACGACCACCAACCGAGAGGCGGTGCTGATCCGTTTCTGTAACTCCTCCACTGACTCCGTATCACGGATACCGATCACATGCGGACTTCCGTGCGCTTTATCGATGATATTCGGCCTTGCACCGGTACAGAGGCACAGGTACCGATACTTGATGCGCTTTCCGGCAGCGGTTTGAACGTACCGGTTCGTCGAGGTAATCGATTCAAGTCGATCTTGCAGCACAACGACTTTACTGCTGGCCCATTCGCTGGCAGTTCGCTCTTCCACATCAAACCGGGTCAGTAGCTTGCCCAGGGGCACCACATTGGTAACAGCTTTCACGAGCGACGATTCCGTTACGAGCAGGATGCGATCGGTGGCATCCGGTCGGAGTACTGCTAACGTTTCCGCACATGTTACCCCCGCAATTCCTCCACCAATGATGAGGTAGGTACAGGATAGATCGTCAGACATTGCACCGTTTGTGAAGGTTTTCTTTTAATGCTCCTGTATCTTTTCTTTCTCGACAACTCTCTACACTTCCACTAGCTACGTGTTAATGTTACTGTTTGAAAATGCTTAAATTCTATCTCGCAACACGCACCACTTTGTCCGTGTCCTATTTCACTGCTTTCTTCACCTCGTTCGTCGCGTAATATTCACTGTAATCGTACTCCCGGAATGGCACATCGAACGTTAGCATGCCGCGGTCCATCGCACGCTCGACGGCTACGAGCAGCTGCAGGTGCTTCTTCTGGCACAGCCCCGTTACCCGGTAGCTCAACACTTCACCCGTCTGCGGAGAGATGAATTGCTTGAGCAGATCGATGTTGTTATGATCGAGCACAAGGTATTCGTCGCGACAGATCGGACACGGGTTGCCGGTCGAGATGCGGCCCTTGCGTATGCACGTTTTGCGGGTTAACTTCGATGGATAGGCGCCCTTGTGATTGCGTCGATAGTGCTTCCACACCGGATCGTCCTGATAGGTTTGCCGGTACGCTTCGCTCGCCAAATACCGGACGCTCGTTTCCACCGGGATTATCCGTGTGCGATCCTTCGGATCATCTTCCGCCACAACGCGCTGCTTATCTGCGTTGGTTTCTGCTTGTTCCTCGTCCCCAGCCACTTCTTCCGCTGTTTCCGCTTCCTTTTCCGTGCTGGCCGCTGCTCGCAGCTGCTGCGAAACAGTGCCGATATGCCTTGCTGCAGGACCAGCGAACGAAGTGAGTAACGTTTGGCGATAAATGGAAATGATTTCACCACCGAAGAGTCGCAGAACTGACATTTTAGCAGGCGCCGCTGTGACGTAATTTTCCGGAACTGGGAACTTGATAAAAACGACCACAACCTACGGTGCGAGGGAGAAAAGGAAACACATCCATTAAACCGGGGATCTTGGAGTATCTTTTAAGGAGGGTATTTCTAGCGTTTCTCTTCAGAATTCTCATATTTTCGGGGAATTTACATACCGGCTTTTAATCCGTTAACGTGCTGGGCGGATTTCTAAGAGGCTGACGTTTGGGAAAACAAACAAAGCTCCATGCGGCTAGATCCGTAAGCTATTTTGGTTTCGGTTCGGTTTTTCGCAAAAGGCATCATTTACCTCACGTTTCTAACATAAAATCATCAAAGTATCCTTCTCGTTATCGAAGGAGGAGAAATACGTTAAAATTTAATCAATTTTTGGCGAAAATTGAGCAAGATTCTTGGAATTCTTCGCCAAATTAATGCCGCAGCCACCCAGTGTGTTTGACATTTTCCTGGCGCAGGAGCAGAAATCCGGCGGTGTGGGGTGTTTTGGCAGGACAACAAACTGAATGCTCGTGCAGTAAGAACTTCCGAAACGTGCGTACATCCGACGGTTGCAAGGGCCAATCCGTGAAACGAAAAACGCAAGCTAGTGGTGCAGGATGCTTTCCGTGTCCCGTGTAGCAGCCGGATGCGTGCGCCCAACCGCACATCCGGCGATAGTTCGCGTGCGAAATAATCTTCTTGCTGCAGGTGAGTGGAGACCGCCCGGCTGATGTAATAACCACAACACACAGCATATCGATTTATCGATTTTTCTGTATTGCATGCCCGGCCCGTTTTTCTAGGCTGTACCCAGCAACTGAATGGACGACGATGGATATCCAGGAAGGTAAATCGAAACGATTCGAATGATAGAACCGATCCATCATCGGAACCATGCCCTTGTAATGAGAAAACTCCCGAGTCGCCGAGTGATACCGGTGGAATGCCTTGTGAAGATAGCCGACGGATACCGATGATGGGCGAATTGATACAGTTTCCCAACGATCCCAGTCCCTATCCTGCTCCTCCGAAGCGTCACGTTCCGATTAAGAACTTTTTTAAGGTTTTCATCACGTTTCCGTTCAGCATTGGTGGGCAACCGGCAGCTTATCATGTTCTTATTCATTTCCTTTGATAGCCCAAGCCAGTCGTACCTCTGGTTCCACTCGATCCGGTTGTGGTTTCGTGTGAAAAGTGCGAAAAAGAAGAATTCGATGTAGAGGAGGTTCCCAGAATTGTTTAAATTCCTAGGCATAGTTCGATGGAAAGTTGTCATTTTGCTAATTTGTGCTGTCCTCTCCGTTTTCGTTAGGAATCGTCAAAAACATCATTAGCATCGGGAGGGCCACAGTGTCCTCCGCCACCACCACCATCACCGAAATCATCGTACACGGGCTACTTGCTGGGTGCGATCGCTCTTACCGCTGGCGGTCTAGGGCTCGCTTACTACAACGGTCTGTTCGATAGCGCACCGCCAGCAGATGACACACGGGAAAAGCCACCCCGTAAGAAGCATCCTTATCCCGCATCTTCCAAGGATCTACCCAAATACGTTCCCTATCTGCTGATTGGTGGAGGAACGGCCAGTATTGCGGCATTCCGCGCTATACGCGTGCACGACGCCAAGGCAAAGGTGCTGATGATAACGAATGAACTCGAAATGCCCTATATGAGGCCACCACTGTCGAAGGAGCTGTGGTACAATCCGGTGAACACGGAACCCCTCAAATTCCGTCAGTGGAATGGTGGTGAGAGGAGCATCTACTATGAACCACCAGATTACTACATCGAACCGCTCAAGCTCAGTGAAGCAGCAAACGGAGGCGTTTCCGTTGCCCGTGGATACGAGGTGCAGCGGCTCGATGTCGTCAACCGAAGAGCAATCCTTACCGATGGTACTGAGATCGAGTACGACAAGTGTCTCATAGCAACCGGTGCGCGGCCGAAGAATTTGCCAATTTTCGAATCCGCCCCGCTGGCAGTGCGCCAACGGGTAACGCTCTTCAAGAGTGTCCACGATTTCGAGCAACTTTCCGGACGACTGGGTGATGGTTGCCAGGTGGCCATCATCGGAGGAGGATTTTTGGGCAGTGAACTGGCCTGCGCGCTTTCGAAATCGGAACAAACGCGCCAGAAGAAGATCGAAGTGTATCAACTGTTCCACGAGGGTGGTAATATGGCCAAGATTCTGCCGGAGTATCTCAGTAGCTGGACAACGGAACGATTACGTGACGAAGGTGTCAAAGTGTGGCCCAAGACGCAAGTCAAGGCAGTCGACATGCAGGGTGAGAAGGTGAAGCTGACGCTCGTCGACGATAGTGTGCTGCTGGTGGATCAGGTGATTGTGGCTGTCGGTTCGGAACCAAACACGGATTTGGCCAAAACATCCGGTCTCGAAGTGGACCCCACGAATGGCGGTTTTCTGGTCGATGCTGAGCTAAGGGCCCGCTCGAATGTGTACGTTGCTGGCGATGCCGCTTGTTTCTACGACACGAAGCTCGGTCGAAGGCGGGTTGAGCATCACGATCATGCGATCGTCTCTGGACGATTGGCCGGTGAAAATATGGTTGGGAAAAGTACGTACATGTGGCACAGGGAAGTGACAGTAGAGTTAAATCAATTATTTTTGCTTTTCTCCCGAATAGATAACCCGTACACACATCAGAGCATGTTCTGGTCGGATCTGGGACCTCGTATTAGCTACGAAGCGATTGGTCTGATCGATTCCACCCTCCCAACGGTAGCTGTCTTCGCAAAACGGTCCGCTGAAGAGGTGGCCCGCTCAATTGCTGGTGCAAGTGATTCGGAAAAACTTCAAGCAGCAAACGCCATTGGGGATGGTCCAAAGAAGGAGCAAGCAGTGCCCGTGCCAGCTGCAACAAAGGACCAGGAACCGAGCGAAGACTTTGACAAAGGCATCATATTCTACCTACGAGACAAAAAGGTCGTCGGCATGGTGCTATGGAACGTGTTTAATCGGATGGGAACGGCGAGGAAAATTCTGGATCAGCACACCGAATACGATGATCTGAATGAGGTGGCCAAGTTGTTTAATCTACACGAAAGGCCTGCCCCGCCAGAAGAGGCAGATGACGAGCTAGAGAAGGCAAAGTAACGGGCTCGGGTGGGAATGGGTTTGCAGTCGATCGAATCCGCATTTGTAAAACTTGTCAGCAGAGATGCAGAGTAAGCGCAAAATTACCGTAGAATCGTGTATTGTCGTGGTGGGTAAATAGTTCTTAAATTGTTAAATGAATGAAACTACCAGAGAGCTGGGTAATGTTTAGTTGATTTATTGAAAGAAAATAATAACTATAGGAAAAGTACAAGTAGGAAGGAATGGGGTCATTATTTGATCTTTGCTTCCGCACCGGCGTACTTAATCTCATCGAACGCCTTCCGGGCACGCTTTAGTTCTTCGTTCATCGTCAGCAGGTCCTTCACACGGGCGTATTTGCGGGAGTTTTTGCGCACCAGGAACACAATATCCTCAACCTGCACCCGTCCCGTGCGGCCAATTTCCATCGCACGGTGAGTCATCTCGGTGATGAACTCCACAACGAGATCCTCCAGCAAATCGACGCTCTCCGTGTACGGGTTCTGGTCGTCCCCAAACCCGTACATCATACATCGTAATTCTTTGCTAAACAATCGCTTCCGGCCGGAAGAAGTTTCAATCTGCACCTCGCCCAGATCATCATCTTCAAACTGTTCTCCCTAGATGCGAGGTGTAAATGGAGGGAAAACAAATAATTTGTGGACAGTTCTTTCGACACCTATCTGCCGCGAAGGAACTTACTTCAGCTTGATCAAACACTTCCTCAGGAGCTGGGGCAGCCATATTATATGAAAGACGATACGGAACACGGATACACGGATAGTTCAGAATAAAGATAACGTTTTTATTAATAACTTCTTGTTTTAAAAAGAACAGTTACAAGAACAAAATTGGTGGCCCCGACGAGTCTCGCAGATTTTTGTTTGTTTGTTTTTTACCAGACCTTTGCAGCAAACTTGCGTTTGACAGATTCTGGCTGCGTTCTTCGAAGGGAAACCGGCGTCGCGGCTGCGTAGCAGTTCAATCCTCCATCAATTCAAGCTGGCCGTTAGGGAAGAGAACAAACAAAAACGAATCATTATTAATGGCATTTCCGATTACATTCGCAGAGCGATAACAAAAATGGTTATAACGAAGGACGTTGGACAGTACGGGAGACGAACGACCAGCAGAAATTCAATTCTTCTAAAAGTTACAGTAAACGGGACACAACTGGACAATAGTACCGGTGGACGGGACAGAACAACTAAACAAGAACTGCACACAATCACTAACCGTAACGCGGCACCAATGGTAAGTACCTCTTCTAATCAATCTCGATAATGGTATCTTCGATTTCGATCACGCATACCGAGTCTTCGCCGTCCTGCGACGAAAAAGATCGCCGCTGTTCGGGTGAATTGCTGGGTGATCGCCGTGATAAATGGAACGGTTTATGTTCGAAAACTGCTGTATCCCGCTCACTGTAGCTGTTCGACTCTTCGTCCCCGTCGTTTTGGGCGTCCTCTTCAGAGTGCGTTAACGATCCCGGTAGCCCGGTATCGTTGGTCGAATGATCGTCAGATAGATTTTGCTTCAAGTACGTTCCGTTTTCGTCGCACAACGATTGTTGCTTGGTTGAGGAGAAAAGCGATGCATCCGGTACATCGTAGCCAAAACTTACGTTCGTGTTGTTACAAGCAGTCCGGTCCTGCTGCAGCGTATCGTCCCCAGCATCCTCAAACGTTCCATCCGCGTCGATTTCCTCGATGAAGCACGAACTGTTGAATCGGCTGCTGTACACCTTCCTAATCACAAAGTTACCCTTGGCGTTGCTATGAAACTCGTTGCGACCCGCGAAGCTGAACTCTTCCCGATCGATCATGTTGAAGTCTTCATAGACCTGCGACGAATTCGACGCCGCCGCTACCCCCCTGGCCGTTGGTCCATTGGTGGTTTCGAGGTCTTCGTTGAAATCCTCCAACAGCACACCGTACTGCTGGCACTCCCGGATCGTGACCGTTTCGAAGTGCACCATGCACTGATCCAGCACCTCCATGCCGTTTACGCACTTCTGGATGGTCGTGTTGACGAGGCGGATCGTGCAATCGCTGTTGCTGTAGATACCGGTCGAGAACTCTTTGATGAGACAGTTTTCAAACGTTAGCTTGCAGTTTCCGAAGACGACCACGCCTTGCTTGGTGCTCGAGGTAGGATCTCCGGTGAAGCAACAATTGCGGAATAGCACGTTACCCTCCTTCACCATCACCCCGGTGCGGACATTTGAGCAGTCGAAATGAATGTTTTCCAGTGTAAAATCTCCGTCAATGGTCAGCAGCACACTATCATCATCCTTCGAAGCGATGGTGGGATTGCTTTTCACCGCCTGCTCATGATCCTCGAGGAAATTCGCATCACCGACACCCCGGAACGAGCCTCCGCTGTTGAGGTAGGCGAGGAATTTGATGTTTTGTCGCGTACCTGCAGGCAAGTAGATGGCACTATCCGGACTGCAGTGATCGAGGGCATGTTGAAGGGATTCGCACAATTTTACCTGCGTCTCACCATCGATCAGACGCTTCGTTCGCTCCAGATACACCAGCTGGTTTTCCACCGTATCGATCTGCGTCACGATGAAGGCCAGCCGCGATTGTTCCGTGATATTTTTGTCGTTCCCAAAGCGCACCTTCTCGAACACCGGTCGCATGGCCGGGTTCTCCAGGATTTCCATCTCATTCTTGATGGCCGCAAGGCGCATGTTTAGCTTCAACAGATCACACGATCGTTCGTTCTCCAGGATCGACGCATCGTTGAGCTCCTTCTCTTCGTTCTCCGCTTCGAGTTCTTCGCGTTCGGCCTCCTCGTCTTCCCATAGCTTCAACTTTCTCTGGATGTAACGTGCCTCGGCCAGCAGGGACATAACGTGTGACGATAACTGCCAGGACATGGTTTTTTTCTTCAGATCGTGGCAGAGGCGGATGCGTGATTCCAGATGATTTTCGACCCAGCCGTGATCATCCTGCTCCTCACCGTCCCACGGCATCCACAGATTCTGGTAGAAGAAGCGCAGCTTGTCGATACAGTCCGCCGTGATGGTCACGTTGAGGGCCGGATTGTTTTGCTCCCGCAGTGGCCACAGTTCTTCCAAATCCACCACCAACTCCTTCTCCAGCAGCTGCACGTCGTCATCCTGTATCGCCTCGACAATGAAGCTGGCCTGTAGCTCATCAAACAGCACCTGATCAACGGTTCCGAGCACCAGCAGCGGATACTTGACCGACAGCTTCTCGCACACCGCCCGGGAAGCCTTCCACAGCGCTTGCCAACCCGTCGGTTCAACGACCACCTCGATATAGGAAATCCACTCAGAACGTATCTCCGACGCACGGACATTGCCACCGCTGCCGTTCAGCACGTTTCTTGTCTCCATAAGACGAGTGAGCAAGGTTTTATTGAATTCGTACACTTCCATGGCGCTTTTTTCCTGTGTACCGAGAGACGAGGACGAGGCGTAGTTTCCAGGAACGCGCGTTACTGAGTTGTTGTTGGAATCAAATTGGCGGTTGAAAAAAGGATTTTGAACGGAACGATTCGACTGTCAAGCGATCCCAGTAGACCAGCGGTAATATCACTCACCGCCAGCACACCGGATTACACATTTTCCAGCTGGCCGGCATTCCGAGGTGTAAATTTAGTGTTCTTTTTGAGATTTCTATCGATAGCGTGTGTTGATTGTGAGTGTGTTTAATGCCTTCTGCAAAAGAATCCTTATTTTGTAGCGAAAGTCGCTACAACCTGGTGCAGTGCCATTTGGTTTGCAAATTTCAATCGCATTCTCCTCGCGATACAACCACATTTTTTGGTGGCTTTTGCTTTTTTGCTGTAGACTTTTGTAAAAGTCATCTTGGATGGTAACGGGAAGATGTAGAATCTTGCTTTTTTCATCAGTTTCACGAATGTTGTCACGAGTCACGAAAAGACCGTACCTCTTTCGTATGAATCAAATACCCAACGAACACCCATGATCGGGTTTTCCCTGCTCGGCTGCTGCGTTCGTTTTTCCTGCCGCGAGCATGCCAGCTGGGGCAACTGTCAACCCGTTTATAGCTCCGGGTTTCCGGTATCGGTGCCCGTCCGAAGCGATTTTTGTTTTTGTTGGGTTTTGAGAAGGAAAATCGACGGACGTCGTGGAATTCGTGGCAGCTCGGAAAGGAAAAGCGAAAATTATCCTTCCTCTCCCTTCCCGTGTCGTGTGTGCGTCTGTGCGTTTGTTCGTTCGTTTGTGCTTGTGCGCGCGTTCGTGTGCAAAGAAAAGGTGTGTGTGGCGAGAGTTTAATCGCAAGAATTTCGGTCAACTTTTTATCTTCCATCATCACCATCATTGGCAGCGGCGACGGCGACGGAGGCAATTCCCCCCTCGCCTTCCTCCTGCCCTTCTCGTTCGACCGCGCCTAGGTCACCGGGCGTTCTGCCGTTGCAAGGGCCGCTCGCCCGTTTATCTGACTGAGAAAATCGGTTTCTGAATCGCTTCCAGCTCACCAGTCCGCGGGGAGGTGCGTGCACAATCATCTTTGCCTTGACCGCGGTTGCCATGACTCAAATTGTGCATCTCCTTGGCAACTTGCATTGCGATGTGCTTTTTTGGTTTTTGATTCCTCACGGGCGCGGTTTACGTTCAATCAGATTCGCGTGCGATTTTTAGGGAGGAACCATCGCAACCCAGGGCATCATCACCATCATGGCGGAAATCTACAGCTCCGCCACCGTCGTATATCACTGCGGCTGTCACCGTAAACATTCGCGGCGCAACAATAGCATTTCCAGCTCTTGAAGCGCACTCTTCCCCGCCACCCGGGAGGAGGGCACCAGCGGCGCACATTTGTGTAAATGTTCTGTATTTTTAATTTAGAGTTTTCCATTTTCCTCCGTTCCCGATTAGCATTTTCACAGCCTGCTAGCCAGCTAGCCAGCAGCACCACCACCAGCACGGCCGCACTCGGGTGTTGGCGTGTTCAGAGTGGTTTTGGAGTTGAAAAGTGAAGTTACGTCGCGCATTATTAAGGTGTTCCGTCTCGTGTCCACGGTGTCGTCGCTTTTCTCGGGAGTGGAGAGTGCCGGTATCGCGGAAGTCCGGAGTGTGCGAAATCTTTCTCCAGAATTCACCAGCAGCCCGCCAACACGGTGTGGAAAACGGCAGAAGAGTAATTGTGCGCGCTGCATGAAATTGTGTTACCTTGTGATTAACGTTTTTGTTGTATTGTTGTGCACTTCTTCGAAGTCCGTTCCCGTTCCGTGTGTGCCGTAGAGTGTGATTTTGAGTTTTTCGTTTCGCAGTTAAAAGTGTTTGAGCTACTTTGAAGGAATCATCGCGACAGCTTATCTGTGTGTGAATCCAGTTCATCATTATAGCAGGTAAATACAGGAATATTGATTTCAGTTGACAACTTTTCCCGGGAAACTCTCGCGGACTATGGAAAAGCGCAGCATAATACAAACATCGCCTAGTGCTGTCCCTTTCTTTCGCGACCTTGAACCCCTTGACTTATCGCCATCCTCGTTAGCTGGCAGGATTTTCTGTTGCATCGAGGCGAAGAGTGAACCACAATGGTCGCATTGTTAATGCAACCTTGAACTTGTTCCTATAACATCACTCCCCCCGCACTATGTGCTTTATGCAACCTTCTCCACGTCCTGCCTGTACGGTTTTCCCTGTCACGTACGCGCACCCGACTGGAATATATGAACCGACCGATGTAGGCAAGAATAGGAAAACTGTTGGAAGCCAAAACAAATATTAGAATGCACCACACGAGCAGCAGAACCACCATCACGCCGGATAAACATACATCCAAAGGCTCGTGTCGAACATGGGATGCTTGTCATTCATAACATCGCAGGCAGGGTAATTCAGGGGCTACCGAGGAACCAAGTACAGAAAATCAGGTTCTCAATTTTTTATCGTTCAGGCAGGCGTTGAATGGTACGGAAATGCAGCGATGGTAACTACGAGTTATCGCCTGTTTACTTCATGTTTTGGGATCAGATTAATTATCCAACTTTTTAGTTCCTTTTCACTTTTCTCCTGCTTTCAGTAGAAACAATTTTAGCCTCGTTCATGTACTATTTGTTTTTAATTTTAACTCTAATGACTTATTTCTTCCCTTTTTTTAGCGGGCATCTTGAACCGCAATTTGCTTTGCTCTATTTGCTAACGGGAGTTGAGTGCAAACATCCTTCCGAGTGTCTGTCTGGCACCAGGAGGAAACAAGGTACATCCAACTGCGTGGGTTCAACTGTGATAGAAGCGAATGCCGCCCGCTTTCGTTTGAGCACTCTCGGCGACTGTTTGCTGATAAGATAAGCCAAACGTTGGGCGGTTTGCGCGGTACCGTTTTTGGCCGGGGGAAAGCGAAGAGTCCCGCTACCGCTGTGGAGCGGGTGCTACATCACGAATAATGATGATGGTTGATCGCGTTTCCCGTCAAGCAAGCAAGGTTTTGCGACACATTTCGGTAGAAAACCCGTCGACGTGCGATACCTGGTGTCACAAAGTATATTGTTTCAAAATGGACCACCACCAATCAAACGACTGCATCCAGCGTGTGGGGCTATGCTTTCGATAACGATTACGATAGCACCAACATGCTTGCTGCGACCTTTGCCTACTGCCTGGTGTTTGATTGACGACCGACTCCAGTGAGAACTTATCTGAGAGTGCTGTGCGTTCCCTCTGTTTGTGTTGGTATGGTACCAGCCAGCAGAACCACAAACTCTCGTCATGAGTCGCGACGAACGAACAACGATGTGTCATCGTTTAATAAAAAAATGTGGAATGAAAAAAGACACCCCGCTCGCACATAATTTTCCCCGTACAACAGCAAGTGCGGAACTGGTGGGGACATTTAGCAAAACATTTAAAAGGAGGCCACAACATCGACTGCCGGTGGTGATAGAGCTAAAGGGGACAGGATGGTGCGGCTCCCACATGTTTGTGCTTACTAACGGCGACCTCCAGCTGGTGCCACAAATGGAGTTGCTTGGAAGAGGAAGCTCACGAACGACGGAGAGGCGACGATTCTTCTAGCCAAGGAACAGTTAAACAGCCCCCCCATCCGGGGGTGATGGTGACGTAACCGAAAATTGAGTGGAATAATTGGGCCGGCATGAATTGACTTTACCTTTCGTGGTCACATGTGTTCTCACAACCGCTCTTCGCTGTTTCTAGATGAGCGAGAAGAATGAAGATAAGAGGCCCACTCGCTCCGTTTTTGATTGATGTACATAGGAAGCTGGCAAGTCAGTCAGTGGTTCTGCAGCAAATGGCTTGAGCTGAAAAGAATGGTTAAAAAGAAGCATGAGAATGCGGACTGCAGCTTTGCGCTCACAATATTTTGAGCGATCTTTTGGGTATTTCAGAAATGTCAATCCGTAGATCTCGATCCCCGATTTGATCGCATCTTAAACTGGTCACATAACTACAAAGTGATAGGTGGCAGGATTGAGGAACCCGTATCGTAGTCGTATTCTCACTCATTTCCATTTTAAACCAAGCTACTTTAGTCCTATGGGGCACCATTCTCGTTCTCATACTTATCATCCTGCTAGAGGAGATTGATTGGCCTTCGAAGAAACGTCAAAACACGGGATCCAAACACCACAGGAAAGGGTGTGCGCGTGTGTTTCATGGCCAAACAATAACAATGGCCATCGACTCTCGCCAGATTCTTTGCGGTGGTGGCGTTGGCGGTGACGTGCCGCCCGTCTTCCCGTGCCCATCGTCGCCATCAAACGGCTTTATCAGCCGAACGGGCCAAGCGACGGAATACCTTAACGCCGCCTCAGCATCATCATGCTCCTCGATCTTCGATCGATCGAAGAATGGCATCATATGATGATCGTGGCACTTGGGTGCTGCCGCTCTCACAAAAGGCAACAGGCAAGAGCCAAGACTATGCTCGTTACGCGAAGAGCGCGTACAACATAACATCATCTCCCTGAGGCCTCGAGAGCATGACGAAGAAGCGGTGGTGGTGATGGTGGTGTTTAGGAAAGCCAACGGGATTCTGTCGGTTTTGGAGTTGGCAGATCCATAGCCCCGGAGGGCCGGAAACCTTTCCGACTGGCGATGAGATAGCCGTAGCGGCTACACACTGGCTTTCGGTATATCTTAAAACTGGCTTCCACTAGTCTAGCGTGATCGTACGATGAGCCAGAAACTGGTAGAATGCATTGGAATCTTCCCTTAGTCCTCGGTGTGGCCAGCACGCCGGAACGGTATAAAATATTCTCACAAGAACGCTCTTTCTGCTTCTGCTACAACATGTGGCTCGTGAATTCCTAGCCTGTATGTCCGATTCCGATTTGATATCCGTTTGCCGGGTGATAGTAAGCCAAGTAAAGGTGAGGATGGCGCGTGGTACAACCGTGATCTCACGTCATCATCACACCTGTGATGATAAGAACCAGCGGCGCCCTCTCGACGCGTTATCGAGATGCGGAGCGCCGGGTTTGCAAATGATGCGCAAATGTAGTGTCCGCCGAAGGTGGTTAACAGGGACGCTAAGCGGACGTTTCATGGGAGTGCTAGCGAGCGGACAAACACCTTCCTCCACCGCCCATCAACCCTAGATGATTATCGCTCACTTAGCAAACGTTTCGTAATCATTTCGTGTCCGTCATTTTGTGGCCGCCTGTACTATGGCACCGGTTGGTGCTGCTGCTGCAGCTGCTGGTTGTGTTGGTGAGTTTTCCAGCACGAGAAGCGCCACGCTGAGCTGATCTCATACCGTAGCGTCCACATCACCCACAGCAGCAGCACTAGCATGATCATCATCAACACCTGAATGTAAGATTTAACACATGTCACTCATCGTGTTTGATCTCTCTCTTTCTCTCTCGATCACTAACACTCACACTTGTGTGATGGTTCTTATGTTTCTGGAAACATTTTCAGAAAGACAAAACCCCCTAAAAAGCAGCGAAGGAAAAAGGGCCGCGGGGTTTGGTTTGGATGGCACTCGATTGGTCCGAAAACCAATGATTGACCGTTCGTTAATTTATGTTCCATTCAGCCACAGCTCTTTTGGTCATCAGTGGTGGACGGAAAAGGGTGGCCGCTGTGTGCCGCTTGTGTGTGGATGCTGCTGTCGCCGAGCGAGCGAGCCGGCTCGAGAGGAGAGAGAGAAAATTGGGAAGCCATCAGCCAAGAATGGTCGCGAATCTCGGAACACGGCGAAGGAGAAGGTTAATGGCCAGCAAAGAATGTCCAATCATTCATTTCGTTTGGCTGGCAGACTGCCGATGGAGGAGGAGGAGTAGGAGGAGGATTGGATTGGTTTCGCGGCTTGGCTGGACTCGAGCCACGAGCTTGTTACGCGTTCGAACCGGTTATCATCTCATGAGACCCATGCGGGTTTCTCCACCGATACCTCCGCTGGCAGGTATTCGTTGCACATTTGTTTACTGCATCTAACAGACCCTTTGCTCGACCACCGAGCAATAATTGCAGCACCGAGGAAATGGGGGCGAGCTCTAGCCACCTACATCGCAGTTCTGATATCTTATCACGCTCTGTCTCTCTCTCTCTCTCTGTCTAAGTCTTGTAGCAGTGCAGTGTCTCAACAACACGCCACTAGTCGGTCGGTTTGCTGATAGTGAACTGGTGGCACGCCATGAAGTCACACACCTTCGCTCGCACGAATCTTGCGTAAGGGCGCCTCGCGCACGCTCCGAACTGTGTCACAACTGGGCGCCGCGCGGTCGCCGGTGGTAGAGTGGCGCATGATTTCCATCCATGTTCCATCGCAGGTGTCGCATCGCTGATAAGGGGCAGCCGGAAATGGATCAAAAGAATGTAGCGCACGTTATTCCGTTGCATCGAATCCTCGTGATGATGGTGCGGATCGGTTATAGTCGATTGATTAATGGTGTTTCGGTGGCGTGGGAATGGATCCTCGATTCTGGATTCTGCACTTTCGTGAGTGGAAAGGATATGTAGAAGAGTTTTTGTAAATGGATGTTAAGCTACGCTAAGAAATATATTCTTTTGCTCATTTACTGGAAGCAAACTAAAGGTCTTAAAGCATTGAAGCTAAGCCTGTAGCTCAGTGAGCGGTAATTGAATTTTCTGTAAGCTAATTTGCTCAACTCAAACATCTCCCGCAACAGTTTATCGTACCACTGGCCGCAAAGAACGAAAGGTTTTTCGCCTTAAGAACAGCACGAAAGCTGGCCACTCGGTAACCGCACGAAGCGAGACCGTTGAGGACGAGGCAAGGGCGAGCGGGGGCCACACGTTAGAATGCGCGATTTGCCACCGTGGTGTGGTTATGCTCCAATTCCCCTCTTTTCGCCCCCCTCGCACGATCGGTTTCCATTTCCAGCGAACCACTGCGACATCATAATTGCTGCGAGTTGTCAAATCCAATTAGTAGCAGTGCAGCAGCGGGCTAGAGGAGAAGAGCGGAGCGCACAAATCGGGCTGGCATGTTTGCCTTTAGTTTGATGTTTATTTAGGCTTCGCAACGACAGGAAGGGAAGCACGCATTTGTCGCTACCGCTCGCTAATGTGACCGAACAGAACATGATGGCCAATTGATGGCGGCGTGCGCTGGATGGAAAAGCTCGGTTTGAGTTGATTCGAGGTGAAGCTGAATCTTCTTTAATCCTAAAACCCTCCCTCTTCAAATCGATCGGGAGAACACAGCTTATCGAGGGCAGTGGAGACAAAAGGGAGTCCCTTTTTTACCAAGGAATGGTAGGGAAAACGGGATTATCTTGCGGGGCGCGGTGCTTTTCTTGCGGGGCAACCGGGGACCGAGAAAACGCCGAGTCGTCGTCGACGCTGGATTAGTTCCGGCCGGGGGGGTCCTGTGGTGGCGATTGATATTGCGTCGACCTTGCGTCGGTAAGATCGGATTACATGGCAACATCATTGCGAGCGGAACATCGCTTAGCCCCTCCTTTGGTGGCGGGAAATTGGCTTTTTCCCGTTTGCTGCTGCTGCTGCTGCTGCCTTGCCTTCTCCCCATCGGCCTCGGCCGGAAGTTGTTGAGTTCCAATCTCATTTGCGTTCAGATCGGTAGCGTGACGATAGCGGGCGCCGCCGTCGCCTCCAAGGAGAGGAGTGTTGGGCGCGAACTGGGCTGCCAGTGTCAATGATTCCAAAGCCAACGACAACCAGTGGCGCACTCACTGTTGCTTCTGTTGTGAACGTCGTCGTTCTGGTTGAGATCGTTTGCCAGATTGCATTGGCTCCCGGTGGCGGAGGTTTGTTGGCCTACGACAAAACGGGGGGGTTTGGCGTCTAGCGACTAGCGACCTGTGCCGCCGTGTATGTGTCGGTCATGTGTCGCAAGCCAAATGCCCTGATCTGGTCTTGTTTGCTCCCAGAAGCGGCGTGCCTCTGAGTTTATGAAACCTTAAGCATTGAAGGAACAATGCCGGAGAAGGTCAAACCGTGGTGGAGACTGGGGAATGCGAACCAAATCGGATAAAAGTGCTGCTCGCACAGTGTGGCCGGATAGAATGTGAGGTGCACGCGAACGCCAAGAAAAGGTAATGGTGGTGGTGGTGGTGGTGGAAGTCTGTTGCATGTTTATGCACCACTTGCGGTTGCTGGCTAGAACTTTATGCTATGCCCGCCCCCGGGGGGTGAGGTTGCAGTTAATTGTTGCGCCGAACTGGTCACATTCCCGAGCGCAACAATTGCTCCAATTCGCATAGTTGTGCGCGTTGTTGTACGGTGGCCATGTGCCATTCATTTCTGTAGCATTCGTTCAATAGTGCGTTCCCCTTGCTCTCGCATTACCAAACTCTGTTCTGTTCGAAGGAAGGTGGCAGCTTGTTGCCAAATATTATCCATGGCAATTAATCTGAAACCGGAACACGCTTCTAATTAGCTGAGAATGCAAAGTTGGTTTGCATTGCTCTCGCGAACGTCGCGTATGTTTTGCATTTGCGTCATTCGAAGAAGGAAGGTTGTGTTTAAAGATCTACTGCTAAAGAGCACAGCTTTGGACCAGTGTTCTCATTAGGACGCCACGCCGTTACTCGTGTATGAGTCGTTCGAAAGCGTAAAACGGGGGATTAGTCGCCCCTTCGAACCAATTTTATCAGTGCTGCTGCTGCTCGAAAGAGGAATGGTGACCGCGGAACCACTCATTCGCTTTGATCCAGCGCGGTGACAGGTGGTCCGTGAATGATCGACTGGAATCATCGAGGAAGGATTGTGAAGAAAGTGATTTTATCGTTTTCGCGTGCCGCTTACGCGTCACTTACGTGATTCGTTATTTATGGTGAGAAAACGTCTCTCAAAAGAAACGATCGCGAAAGCTGCCGTTCCTGTCGCGCGCGCGGCTGTTGCAACGTGCGCTCTGCTATGATCAGCAGCGTGCACGTTCAAACATAGATAGCGGCGTTGTTGTGGCAGGTATTGCATTTGAAAGGGAACGGAGGAAGAGAACAGGAAGATCGATTCAGTTTCGTAATGTCTTGTCTCAACGAAGCAAAAAACGATCGAGTACCGATCTGTACTTGAGCGCGCGCGGACTAATGCACATTAAACGCTTCGCGCCAACCAACAAGACGCCTTACGCTCTCGGTGAGTTGTTGGTTGGGCAAGTACAGAGCATCAAAAGTATCATTATCATCTGGTTCGTTGTCTCTTGCGTTGGCTACTGCTGCTGCTGCAAGTGAAGTTGTAGTTAGCATACAAACGGTTGCTATCAGTTGCTGCTACCGGCGCTGCTGTTTGCTTTACACCTTGCTTAACGCATGTTGTATGTGTGGTTGTGGTGGATCTGGAAACCGTTCCGTGCAGTCATTAACCAACCATTCAGATAGAGCGAGGAACAGAGACGCACCCTCTCTCTCTCTCTCTCTCTCTCTCTGGGAAAGCCTTTTTTTTGTTTTTCTTAATGTGGGAAATATGTAAAACTCATCTGGCTACACCTCGCATCCCTTTTTTTTTCCTTTCGCTTTGTGCTAATAAGACGATGATAGGAGGGCTTCTCCTACTGATTTCCAATGACTCGCGGTTCCGTCGAACAAATTTGCGTTCCAAATGCCCTCCCGGCTCTGCATTTAGCTGCATTTTGTTTCAGTTTTGTGCAGCGAGAGTAGCAAGCTGGTATTGGGTCTGCATGCAGTAAGCGCAAAAAAAAAGTGGTTTGTTTGGCTTCCTTCTTCCGCCATAATGGTTTGTTAAATCGAAAGAAGACGCACATAATGATGACGCGTATCTGCTGTTGTTGTGGTCAACATTGAATCTTCGTCAGCGCCCCCCCCGGTTGCTTGTTGGCTTTCATTGTGTTTTCAGTAAAGATTTATGATCTCTAGCGAGCCTTCGTGCGTGCGTGCGTGAGTAGCTTAGGGCAGGAGCATAGGCAGAACGCGCAAATTAAAATCTACCACGGGTTCTTAACCAAGTCGTGTTGTTGCTGCTACGTTAAGTATGTAGGATGAAAATGAGCAAAGGTTAGTGGTGTTCCCATTCCAACATTGAACCGTTGGTGAAGGTGTTAGGTTTTAATGCCTGGGCTGCCCCTCGTTAGTAGCAGCGACGATCGTAATTGTTTGCCGTTATAGATGAATCCACACCTAATAAGGCGAAGACATGCCTGCAGGGATTTTATCTACGTTTAATGCTTCTTAATAGGTAGCCTTAGAACGCTCGAGGATTGCGAATTTATACATAACTCTTCTCCGCTTCCACCAGAGACTTTGTCCAGAGATGACGATCCGATGTCGTGTGCAATAATCTAACATAGTTGCATTTCCGGTGTAAAATGAATTAACAATAGAACCGCCTGAAAGCAGTCAACAACAGACAGGGGGGAGCAGCCAATCCCTAGTTCGCCAACCGGAAGCTGCGCTAGTTTCACCATTAATGATCCGCGTGATCGAAATGATGGTTTTGTTGCTCGGCGGCGAGATCTACTCTCCGCTACGCTCTTGAGTAGCAGGAAACATTTTCGAAGCCGAAACCGGATCGGTCTTTGTCTGTCACATCCCCTTTCCCCGCCGGGATCAGGGAGAGAGAGGAATGTTGACGGGGTGGTGTGCAAATGTCGCTCTGCGTCCGACCCAACAGCCGCCGTGATGGCAAATTGGCGTAAACAATCAAACAATCTGGGCCAAATGGGCAACAACCGCGGACAAACCTGCTACGCATTTCTGTGTTCGCGGTGCGGTGGACACTAGTCGCGATCAGTCACGATCGCGACCAGACGGCAGACAATATGTAGCTTGTGGTAGCGAACCCGAATTCAACTAGCGGGGTCAGGAAGTGTTTTGTGTTTGTTGTTGGCTGACGAAGATCGGCTACAGGTCGATCGTGTCTACAGATGTTGATCATCTCCAGAATCTCTGGGTTCTTCTGCTGCTTCCCTTAGGTTATTATTCTCTCTGACACTTTTACCGTAACAATTGTATCATTTGCTACCTTAATTCACGTTCACGTTTCACATTCGTCAGCTTCTTTCTTTTTTCTCACTTGAACCCCTTCTTTTACGATCAAATTGATTCACTGTTGGACTTTGATGCCTTGTTTCTCCTGCTCCTTCGCATTTCCTTGATGTTTCTCTCAGCTGTTACACGCATGAAAGCCATTTTGATTTACCAGCAATACCATTTCACTTTCGATAAACTTGTTCCCCGTCAGCTTGTGATACCATTTCTCGATCACTTCCCAGCCAGTTTCGGGCGGGTAAAATGTACACCCCGCTTGTAAACCGGTAACGGGTTTACCGGTTTCGCGGATTTCGATTGTTGGCCAAAAACCCGAAACTGCAACGCAACGCGGGCGGCGGCGAGCAACGGGGACATACGTGGAATGATTTATAATGCTTCTTCTTCTCACTTTCCGACCGAGTTGAGCCGACACATCGAATCGAATGGTACACCATTTCCTCCCCCGGGGTTGGCATGTCACTGGAGGTGACAGTGAAGATGATTGCGATTCGGCACAAGGGTGTTGCAGCGAATTTGCAAAAGAAGCGCAACCCGACGAGTGCGCACTCGCCGCTGGCATAATGGTTCCGAGATCGTAGATCGATCGAGCAGAGGGCTTACATGGGAGGAGGAGTAACCGAGGCGCATTGCAATCCGATGAGCAAACAGCACCAGCAGCAGGTTGTATAAAGTGAAATCATCTAAAACTCTGATCGGAATGGCAACACCCCCCACCCGGGCGGAGCAATGCCCCTAGAGCAAGTGCAGAAGGCGGAGATGGAGAAGGAGAAAGGGGCCACGTTCCTCCCAGAGAAAGATGCGATGCGATGCGGAATTGGTGGCAGATTGAAATGATTTCCGAAAATCGAAAGTTGTGTCGGCTCGCTGGCTGGCCTGGAGGATGATTTCGCATAGTAACTGGCTGGTTGACATTCCAGCGAGTCGGTGCCGTGATTCGCAATTTGCCTCGATGCCATTTGCATGGCGCTTGATGTGTGTATGTGTTGGGTAATTTGCGAATTTGATGCACGCACGCTCGAGCTGCACAACTGCATGCACACAAAGACGAGCGTGTGGTGCATGATCGATTGTTGCACTCGACGCTCCTCGAGCTGACGCGATTATGCGCCAAACGTCGATTCGATTACGCTTGGTTTAAACTTCGATTCGATTGCTACCGTTGCGTTGCTGAAGACCTTTCGTAGACGATTTCGCAGTTTTTTTTTGTTGTTGTTGTTGAACGTGTCCTGAATCGAGGGTTTGTGGTGCGATAACGAGACGATGATGAGCCAGTCCTAGCCTCGTTGCTTTCCTGTGAGTTGACATAATCGACGGTAACGGCGACGAACGATGATTCTCGAACGGATCGCTCTTTTGTTTGCCGCGATCGTAGTTGTTAATCGACATGCGCGCCGTTCGTGTGCGCCAATAATGTTGAACGCGAATGACAAGCCCATCGATTAGAGAGCGTTTCGGGTGGTTACGAAACGGAAACATTTCTGGTCCGTTTTTGTTTACGTCACATTTCTAGCAGCAGCTATCACAACACACTCCGTGGCTCCTAAGCAAGATTGATTGATTCGTAGCGGCCGACCGCTACTGTTACGATTCCTGCTACTTTCTGGACATAAGATAAGGTTCTTTGCGGCCGTTGGTAGACATGATCCAATGTGCTAATAATAAATCCAAACCCCTCCACCAGGACCCAACAAATCGTTTCTCTGCCATGCGCGCTCACGCTCTCCGATTCAATTTGAGTGTTTCTTTGGTTCGTGGCAACACGTTTTTCTCATTAGGAATTCATGATACTAGCGTGTAGCGCCAGTGCTAAGGCGAAGGTTTTCGACTCTGGAACATTAACGGTGAAAAAAAAGAAGCTTGATTCCTTCTTCGCTCACTTATCTTGCTATCGAGTCATTCTGCTTGATAGCACTGCTCGTGCTCGCATTCGATGCGTCATTCCACCTGGAAGGTTGTGTTGGTTGCAACACCGCCGACAGCAAGGTGAGCGCACGAGACCAGATTCTGTAAGGTCTCGTCATAAACAATGAAGCTAATGAGCAGCAGTTTAAAGCAAAGTTTTTAGCTCCTCGATTGTTTCAGCGATGTGCGATCAACGCGTCACTCCCAGGTTCATCGTTTTGTTCAATCTTAATCGCGTTTTAATCCGTGATCCGCATCACCGTGACACACACCCTGTGGCGGGGTGCTCGTTTGATGGGCCAAAGTGTCCTTATGATCCGTCGCTCTCTGGAACTAACCAGACCCGTTCCATTAGTGCTGCTGCGCTTGGTGAGTTTTCAATTATCGCAAAACCGAACGCCGTATCGATAGACCATTTCCATGGCAGCGAGCCAACCAGCCCAGTCTGTTGTGGCCAGCGGAGGAGCTCGAGACTAAAATTGCGTTGCGGAACCAAGCCAAAAAGGATCGGCAAATGGAGAAGGAAAGTTGAAAACTTAATCGAAAGGAAAAGTGCATCGGGCGCGCGCGCGCTCGCGCTGTCTGCCAGCATAGCGCGGCCACTGGCCACTGGCGGCACGTGGAGTCTTTTTGGGGCGCGTCATTGAACCCGAAAGCAAGGCGCCCGCACCCCCCCACACCCGCTCGGCATCGGCATCGTGGCTTTCGTTTTCGTTTCGAGATAATTATTTGTTTTGTGTACACCGGCAGACCAGGCGCATGTTCCGGGGGCATCCAAAAGGCGAGCCTGCGATGAGATTTGGTTTCCAGTTTTCCAGCCTCCCAATTTCCACGCCGGCTGCAACTCAATTTGTGGATCAGGGGGGCCAACAACCAAAGGAGAAATGGATTCACCACAAAAAAGACCAAACAAGAAGCGCACCGGTGCGATGGGGATGATGATGATTCCGTGGTGTATCGAATATCGCTTAGCGCGAGTTTTCCGGCGGATAAACCCCCCCGCTCCCGGGGGGGGAGAGAAGATTCCGTTGCCGTTAATTACTTCGCGAAGAAGCCTCTCACTCGGCAGGTACAGTACTTCTGCGATGGGTCAAGATCAGCCGAGAGAGAGAGAGAGAGAGAGAGAGAGAGAGAGAGAGAGAGAGAGAGAGAGAGAGAGAGAGAGAGAGAGAGAGAAGAGCTCGCAACTTTTCATTTCATTCGCCGATGGTTTGGTTGGTTGCGAGTTGGAAATTGATCAGCCGTGAAATGGTGTGCGGATCTGAAAGAAAGTTCCGACAAGAGGTGGTGAACAGAACTCACTACCACCATGTGATGA
The DNA here is from genome assembly GCF_943734665.1 of Anopheles aquasalis. Classification (NCBI taxonomy): domain Eukaryota; kingdom Metazoa; phylum Arthropoda; class Insecta; order Diptera; family Culicidae; genus Anopheles; species Anopheles aquasalis. The sequence continues at coordinate 73,540,603 of NC_064877.1, read as the reverse complement.
TGATGGGTTTCAGCTACTGGCTACCACCTGCCGAGACAACTTCGCTAGTCATCATCATCATCATCTTCTTCGGTCGATTAACCCACACAACGGCTGTGAGGTTGGTGGCGAAAAGCGATAAAATCTCGATGTAGCCTCGAGAGGAAGGAGAAGAGCGCACTGTGCACGCATGACGAATCGATTCCATCGCTAGCGTCGGTTGACAGCATCTTTACTGTGATGAGCACGCATTTAAGAGTTTGATATGTCTTGTCTCTTCATTCGTTGGTGCGAGATGAATACAAACTTGCACTAGTGACCGAGAAGATGGTGGGGTGCACTACAGGTGTGTTAATCATCTTGAAGTCACACCGTGTCACAATCAGCCACCGTGGATCTTCACTTCACAGTGGGGCTGTTGCTGTGGGGGTTTCTTGAACACACAAGATGAGGTGGCGACAGCTGACGACGATCCGGTCCGATGGCACGCGGGGGTCGTCGAGATGGCTGCAAGTCTTACGAAGGTCGTCACTTATAAACGGTAAGCGATGAGGTAAGCGTGTCGTGTGCTGTCGCACTAGGTTTGCGGATAATCGCGCCCATTTGCTGTCGTTTTGGAGAGGAAACTCCACCGTCTGTCGCACGGGTGCACGGTACCGGCACACTTTCCTTCCGCTGCTCCACAACAACGAGTCACAGGTGTGTAATGGATTCCATTTCGTGTTATCGCGCGGCCGTCGTGTTTCTCGGTGTGTGTCATGATAGCGAAAAGTGACTTCCCCGCCCCCGAATGAACGAACGACAACGAAGTCTCGCCCTTCAGCCCTTCAAGCCGCGCCGCCTCATGAAACAATCAATTCCATCAGCATTTCGCGATCGGAAACTGGAGGTTACTGGAGTGGAGGATGGAGAGGTGGTGATGTTGTCAGTTTCTAGCACACGCATCGGAGGCCACGAGTGGATGTCCAAGCGTGACAATAGCAGGACCGTCAGAGATAGTGTATAGCGAAGGTATTTATTGTCGGTCGGTTGATAACAGAGCGGCCGGGGCACCCAGCCAACCAGCATTATGCTCCACCATTCCTGTGAATGCCTCAAGAATTTAGGAGGCCTTTCGAGTGTCGCGCCGTCCGGGGAAGGGGTTTGAAGGGTAGACAGATTGAGTCATGTTACGACTTGATTGGAAGTGGAGGGGCGCATTGATAAGATCTGCCCGCAATCATAACGGGTGGTATTTCTGGAGATGTCTATTTCTAAAAATGAATTCCAGCTTTATGTCCCGGTTAGATGGCGCTTTCCATGACCAACCGTAGATCAACGATAGGATTGAAACGCTTGCGAGTTCATTCCAATTAGTGCGCTGCACATTTTACGTAATACTGGAAGGAATGTCCGGTGGAACTCACAACTCCCTAATTCAAGTTAAGATATTTTCCCCGAAAATGATGTAAACGCATTAACGCGAACCGGGGAGACCAGCGGCGCAAAACAACAATCCAATTCTCACTCCAGTTCTCCGCCGCACGCCGCATTATGCTGTCCAAATCGACCGAGGGCACAAGCTGAGGAAAATTGGGAAAACTGTTTGCTTCTCCTACAGAGAGCGTGTAGCAGCAGCAGGGCGATGGGGGCGCGGTTAAGTCACCAACCAGCGAAAGCGAAACACTTTGTTGTTGATCATTGCGAACGGGTATTGTTAACGGGCACGCACTAGCCGGTGGGCGCAGCATTGCATTTCCGCGTGAAACGTGAAACCCTTCCATTCATAGCGCTGGCGGCTGTAGCGGTGGATGCCACAATCTGCTCTCGATTCTGTCGCGTTAAATCAGACCCCCAGCGAGGGTTTGGATGGCCTGCCAACGGTAGCTGCAAAGTTGCTCTACTGATCTATGCTCCATTGTGTCCGGCAGTGGCCAGACCAGTGCCAGTGTGTGAGAGGTGGAGCATGTCGGATGGATTTCCATAAGCGAGTACCTAGTGTGGGCTCCGGTTGCTTCTGGGCCCTCCTGTCAGCCAGAAGAATTGGGTCACTTTCGGGTCACAACTATTTTCATTAAAAAGTTGACCGAGGCCCGCTTGTGGAATGCGCTTTTGCGCTTTTGAAGCAGTAGCACTATCGATCGAGATAAGGCAGATACGAGGGGCTGGAAGCTGGATGATGGAACGAAGGATGATGGATTCTGATGGAATGTATTCCGAGAAAATGTTTTTTTTTTTGGAACAAGCAATCAAGTGCAAAGCAAGGACACAAAAAGAGATCGAAAGGCAAGCAAACATAATTATCCAATTCCTCTGTTTATTAAACTCCGTGAACTTGATACCATCGGCGGGACAGTCAGGTTGAGGTTCTTGTGGTTGTTCCCCAAATGTTTAGTCACCCAACATGGTTAGGACCGCAAATAAAAATGTTTGAGTTTTGGCCTTGGCCTGGCGCCAGATGTGTTGCTGACGAAGAGGAAAGCGGAGCTGGGAGAAGATCATCTTTCATCTGAAAGCGTGGTCGTTTAAACGAAAAAAGGGAAGACAAATTCACGCCGCGCGTCGTATGGAACGCCAACTTTGGATTGGATGGTTTGATATATTGCCACGAACCATCGTCAGCAATACCATGCCACGGACGAGATACGATTCTGCGTATGCTCTGCTGTGATGTGTTTCCTAACTTTTCGGCAAACTTGTATCTCGTTTCAGTGGCAGAAGTTTGAAACGAAGAACGAGCGCTAGGGTATATTTACATTGGCAATGTTTCTTACTTTGTATTCGACTGTTCGTTCGTTCGGAGTTAATTGAAGCCACTCGAAGGCAATGGTATCGATTCCGATTGCGCTGCACAGCGAAATGTGTGATGTGTAAACAGAGATGAGTAAGTGCTATTCGATAGAATTAAGTGAAGAGGAGGCCCACTCTGTTTCGGAAAAGTGGGTCTCTTTTAGCGCCTGAAAATGGATATGGAATGGCCCTTTCGTATGCGCCATACTATGTAGTTCCGATTTGTTTATTTGTTTTAGTACCATTCCGCCTAGTGCCTGTGGTGCCTTTCAATAAGCGTACAATCCGGGAATGGTGGGCATAAGCATAACAATGCGTCTGTCACAAACTGTCTCTGGCGGCACGCAAGATGGCGAGATGGAATTCTCATTTCAGTTCTCTCGTCTGTTATGGTGCCGAACGTTCTTCGAGTTTTGCCTCGGGGGAATTCTGGACTTTCTGTCGTGGAGTGAGTGTCACCCAGCTGGAATTGTCCTGCGGTTACGACTAATTAAAAACAAAGCGTCTTATGGAGAGGAAAAAGCAACAAATTACGGAGATGTTGTGGTTTTCGGGGCCAACGCTTTAAAGATCATAACGCGTGCTTCGAAATGATTATGGTTGTTTTGTGTTTCTCTCGGTTACGGAAGAGTCAGGCGGTTAGAACTTTAATCTAGAGCAATATTATTTACAAACAGTTGGTCTGCCGAACCCGGTAGTAGCACACTTGAAGCCAACGATCGCGATCTATCGACGCTTTCAACCATTTCCCCTACGATGGCGCGTATTTGCACACGTGTATCGTACATTATCGTTTCAAGTGGGACCACTAAGGCACCACTACGAGATGAGCTGCACCACGGTTTGCCAAGATCCACCACCACGATCCCCTTCTATTGCCACAACTGATTCGCGTGGATTCGCGCCTGTTCGAAGCGAAACTTTCCATTCGCAATCCACCCCGCCCCCCGCCAGTGTCGCGTCGAAAGCGTCCCAAAAGACGCAGATCACGCAGACAAGCCAAGCCAAGCCGCCCATCCTCGGTGTTGTCGGTGTTACTCGAGATTTCCCTCGACATTCCGATCTCCGGTCGCATGATATGCGCATTCAACACGCGCAGACCAAGGTTAAGGTGAGAGACGACGATCCGGCGATCGATCAGCGGCGAACCGGAAGAGAGGGCCGCAGCGATAGCGACAACTGGGGCCAAGGGATCGCCGCCCGACAGCTAAGCAAACCGGATGAACCGTTCATCGATCGGGTTCGGGATGATCAGGTTGAAGATCGTGCTGAAGATCAAGGGTTGGTGAGTGTATCTGTGTGTGCTCCTTTTTCCTTTCTCGGTGTCTACGCGTCGCGACGCGCCCCATCATCGGCAACTTCCGAACTTTCGATCGGCGATCGGACCGATCACTATCGTTGGATCTTGATGGTACACCATGTGATCATGCAGTGCCTATGGTCTTTGATCGCGTATAGATAATGTGCGAGCGATCTAAAGATGTTTCTTCGTTGCACTTGCTCAAAGAAAGGATGAGAAGTTCAATTACCATCGTAAGCCACCACAATCGGTCAATGGCACTACAAACAGGCACCCCTCCTCCTATCAAACTGGTTCCATCTAAAGCCTCAGTCTTCATGATCTATCTGGGCGGCTTATGACGAGTCTGACGAGACGACATGATGCGTCCGTGATGGAAGCATTTGCTTCGAATCGATCAGCATGGCCTCGATGCCCTATGGATGGTTTGTTGGAGCTGGATGCTGCGAGATTGTCACAGCCGCTTGACAATCACTTGATCGAGAGCTAATCCGTTGGTAAATTATGATAATTCCGGCGTTCAAGCTCACCTCTTGGGGGTATACCCCATCTCCCAGCATCACCACCACCACCACTGCCATAAACGAGGTCCAGAAACGGGCTGGAAACAGGAGGTTTGTTGATACTTTCTCCTCCTAGCAGCTTGTGAGGTGAGGTGTAGGGACCAGCTTCTCCCGCGTATCAATGCACGCCCGGGGGAGGGCGATCTAGCATAGTCCACTGGCCGGCCTGGCTGCTTTCGCTGTGGTCAGCATCTCATCCGCCCTGCCGCCGAGATCCGCCGAAAGAGGTGAGAGTTGGTGATAAAATTCGGAAACCTACGATGGCCTCCCTGAGGGGAGGAGCGGATCCGGTGGTAGGAAGGAACGCAACGGAATCGAATAAATTCCTTTGAAGCGCGCGCTCGCGCACGCCCCGGGCTCGATCGTCACCCAGGAATGTCACCGTGCACTGAAGGCGGGTGGTCACTTGGGGTACTTAACGGGTCAGCGATCGCATCGTAACGTCATCGTTTGTTATCCCAAATGCGCGCCATTAGATCGGCGTCGTCGTCGGTGGGATCGGGGGGGGGGGGGTGGCGGTGCGCTAAGGAGATAATATGCTGATGCGAGTTGAATGCCCTCTCGCATCTTCTTCCTTTGGGCAAAGATGATCGTTGGGGAATCAGCTTTCCTGGTGTATACAATGTACCAACGACCGATTTTGCGGAAGCAACAACTTTAGCAAATGGAACAATCGCACATTCACGCGCACTGATCGCGAAACACAAGAAGTTGCGGAGACAACTTGTTGCCAGTCGCCGGTTGGCGCCAACATTAATTTAAAAGTTTCTACTTAATTGATGCCTCTCGTGGCTCAAGTGTACCACAACATTAGCATCATCATCATCATCATCAGTGTAGTGCGATCGCCGGTATCGTAATATGCAGCTTCCGGTTGGTGTTCCGTCTGGTGCGTGTCACCACGATCACCGCTGTATGATCATCAGTCACTCGTTCGCTTCGAACGCTTAGAAAACTCGTTTTGAAGGCAGCGACATTAGCGAGTTGTTGAAATAATTCACTTCTACAAAGACTGATAACACGAGAGATCATGCTGATGTGTGGCGCAGGTGAAGTAATCACGCAAGAAAATAAAAGTGAAGCGATCACCTACTAATACTCATCAAGTTGGTGTTAGGTTTGTCCGTGCGTCTTCATTAGTTTGAAACGAAAAGGCAATGCAAACGGAATCGTTAACAAGAGATCGTCGATCGATTCATCGAAATCGTTAGTCAAATAATCTTCGCATCGCTACGCGACATCAATGCTGACACTACGCATCACACTGGAAGGAAACATTTGAGTACGAGACAGGGGCTATAAAAATGGGGCTCTCACTCGTCCGAAATGTGTACTTTCATCCTGCCAACCATTCATCGAGATCCAGCTCCCTGCTTTCCGGTTCGTTGAAAAGCAAATGCCGCAAAACTCACCGATAGTAGCAGCTGCGCACGACGCAAATTCCACAGAAGATCTCTTCAGAAGAGTTGATACTGGGAATCTTCTCTCCAGCTTCTTTTCCAATTCCTGCCGTTCTTCTCTAGCGTCCCTCCGAAGCTGAAGAAACCACGGCGCGTCGTAGAGTGTAGTGCCAGTCGTAACGGGGCTTTCTTCTGGTTGCACACGTCCCCAAAAACTACGAGGAGTTTCATTCAAATCGTTAGCATAACAACGATTGCCGGGGGTGCTGCTAGAACGCGCGCAGCATCTTTCAGGTCCGGGCGGGTGCGGATCGCGGTTCGGTTTGGTTTGGTTGTATTGTGGTTGGCCACACATGTGGGGGTGGGGGGAACCGTTTGCCGAAAATGGGGAATGTGGTAGGCACCCCGCCGGGGGGAAGTTGATGGTGGTCAACCTGTTCTCCGTTCGTTCCTTCGCTCGCTCGTTCGCTCTCTGGAACGCCCGGCCGGAACCGGTTATGAATCTGTTTCGTGGGTACCCGCGGGGTGGTCTCTGATACCACGGCGAATGCGGTGCAAAGGACGACGACGGCGGCGGGGAAAGCGTGACAGTAAGGAGAGGGACCAGGTTGGCCGGGTAAGAACGAATGAGAAGAAGGTGCCAGCTTTCGGGATGATGCCACTAGCGTTCGTTCGCTGCTTGCTTGCGTGTCGTATCCAATATTTCCGGCACGGCAGCGGCATTACGTGGCATCCCGGCATCTCCCGTGATGCTGTGGTGCTGTGTTATCTCGCACACCACCTGCGAAGGAATTTCGGGAAAAGAGCGAAATCAAATTAGTTCCCAGGCAGTTCGTTCTTCAGGCAGGCGGCCTCCATTCTCGGGAGCCCAGAGCCTCACACAGAAGTCACCACGGTCAAACGGATGGAACGTCATTAAAGGTAGCAATAAACCAACATTTTACAAATTGAATTCCACGACGTATGGTGACGATCTTTTTACATGGACTTCTGGCTTATAGATTTAACCATCAAAGTCGAGGCCGCTATGTGACCGTACACGTACACTGTGACTACCGAACTTATAAATGATGGATCGTTAAAAATGTTAAAAGTTTTTTTGTTTGTTATTGATAAACACGTGGGATGAAGAATTAGTGTGTCGACATACGTTCGTTGAAATTGATTCCGACGAGATGCTCCGACGCGCGTGGGTTGTGGAAGCTGTCGCATTTATGATTCCATGTCTGCAGACCGATTTGGAACCGGTACTCCTAATTTGGGAATTGCGTTACCGAGTTGTGAGTTTTTCAAATTTGAAAGAAATATATATTCGTTCCCTCTAACGCCCATTTCAATGATCATCGCAACGCTGGATTGTGCTGGATTGCGATTGCGAAATGTTAGGCAAACCAGTACCACTTAAAGATCAGCTATTTTCCCATAAATATCGATCGCTATGCGCCCTCCAGGCGACGTAAGAGTCGACAATGTGCCGAGTTCGATCCAGCGATTGATTAACGGGCGGCCAGTCCCTGGTTCCATCGACATCGGGACCGTTGTTAACTGTTTTTCTAGTCAGTCGTTTTTCCAACTCGTTGTCACAAAAACAGGAAACGGAACGAAACGAAGCGGAACGGGTCGTCGGATGGGAGGAAACTGTCAGCATTGCTACCGGTGTGTTCATACACATGTGAAAGGTATTATAGATCGGAAGTGTATTGTGTCGGCTGTAGCTCTGGCAGCTTTGGCAGCTTCCAATCGTTGCACTTCACGATATATGCTCCTCTGACACGCGGAGCGATATGCAATCGAGTGTAACTTGTTCGTTTTAATTGAACCCCCCCGGTGGACAGTCTTCAATAGAAAAAAAAGGTTTTAAACTTCTTACTGTAGCTTTTGGAAAAAGCATACTATTTTACAAAATGCTTTTTTATATTGAACTCGGAACCCACTGGATCTGCCGTCATCCAGTGTAGAAACCCCGCTGTACCGATAAACGATAGCTGACTAGCGAAGTGTATGGCCGTTAGCCCGTGCAACTCATCGCTATTACTCATCGATTTACGTTAGTCTGCGCACTGGAGTCAGTCGAGGTGATGCACCTTTCTTCATCACTTGATCTTCAAAGTGGTGGAAGCGCAAAGTACTTCCCCATCCCGCCATCCGGCACGCATCGTTTGCCATCTACAACCAACAATCGTCTGGAGGTTAAGGGCGAGGTAAGAGGCCGCTCACGAAATGCTCCCGTATGATTCAACCAGCGGTATAGAGGGCTCGGTGGTGCTCCACTAGTGGTGGTGTGAAAAATGCGCCATTGTTTCAAGCCCATTGCCGGGGCGAACAGTGTAAGTGCAGCTATGAAATACGGTGTCTAAACCGATACTGACGGCGGTGGTGGGATATGATTCCATTTTGCACCATGGAAGCAATGGTGTGGATGCGCTAGCCTATCGTTCCGGATCCGAGAATGAACGAGCTGGAAGTCGGAGTATGATTTATTAGAATAATAGACGTAGCAGGGGTCTACTCTCTCCAGGCCAGGCTTGGCCATGCTCATCCAGTTACTGTAAACTGAGAATTCCGGTTCCTCGTTTGGAAGATGCAGCTGAAAGTAATAACTATTTGACTTGTTTATGGCTGTGCTTTGACCGTTCTTTTTAAGGAACAATTCGTTACAATAATCCTTTTCCGTGGAATGGATTCAAGTGCAAAGTGTTACATAAAACCCACCTGTAAACATAAGACGATATGTTGCTTGAATGTAAAAATAGTTCGTAGCAAAAACTCCACCAACCACATGTCAACCAGAATCATACACATAACTCATCTCAGAGACAGTATGGCGTGCTGTGCTGTACGCTTGATATTCCTGCTCATGAGACGGGAACATCGACCATTGACGACGCGAAACTAATGCGCGTTCTGATGAGTCTGCCAGACAGCGGCAGGAACAACGCGCACCCTAGACGCACCACACTCCGTACTCTTCTTCCCGATTTGTGCCACTTTAATTAGAGATAAACGGGAGGAATGATGCTGTCAACGGTCCAAAGCGGCATGACAGAATCATCAACGGCGGGGCTCCGTATGCCACTTGAGTGGTGGTGGTGGGAGCATTGCGCTACAAGAAGACGATCTGTTGACAGAGCTCTGTTGCTGTGACGCGAACGAACCATCTCAGCATGAAGATGAAATGGTGTTGTTGGAAGCGATGTGGAACGGACGCTGTGGCAGCAGCGATCATATGATGCGCTGCGACGAGATGCTGTGCTCTGTTGTTTGTACAAAGCCAAGTGTCATCTTGCAATACCACCACCGCAGAGGCTGACGAATGTGTGTCCAGTGACATTGAGAATGTGTGCAGCCACAGAACCATGAAGAAGCGTTTTCATTGTCAAGGTTCTGTGTCCCATCCGCTGGCTGTCTAGTGCTTTGAATGCGGGCAATGGATCGATCGATTGTGCTTCGGGTACTGATGGACATTCCTTCCTTCCCTCCCATTACACCCGTTTCACACCTACATCCGATCGCGTCACATCATTAAAAGAATCTCATCCGCTCTTTCGCGCATAAACCCCTCCCGGGAACAGCTGAGGTGTGTTCGCGTTTCCCGCTTTCGTCCGTTCGATTCATCGTTTTGATTTGGATGATTGTAGACCGTATCGCGAGCAGTGTGCTCCAATGATTGGCCTTTGGCGGTAGGCACGGCCGTCGGTTGTAAAACATTAATGAATGAGCGCACCACCACGGAACTGACCGTTGTTGGGACTTCCTTCTTGGCTCGCTCTCTTGATGCTGCAGCTCCCGCCACACATCACACCACAGAGAAGTCACCACCTACTTCTCAGTCAATGGCCAGAGCGAGAGTTCATATGCGCAAGGTCTTAGCAGCATATCTACTACCTGCTCGTCGTACAGACCTGCGGGGCCAGCGCACACAAAGCATGTTTCCGTTCAATTTCCG
>NC_064877.1:73468146-73520646 GCF_943734665.1 Anopheles aquasalis | reverse complement strand
ATCGATGCACGCGATGTTCCGGCAGTAGGTGATTGTGAAACAGCATCGCTACTTCCAGATCGGTTGCGGTTGGACTTGCGTGGGCTGGAATGCCTGTGCGAGGGCAGGAAGGAAAAGTTCGGTTTCGACTGCGTTGAGTACGAGGGGTCATCCTCGCTGAGATCGCTGTCCGTTTCGCTTCCCATCGCTCCAGCTACTTCTGAGGCCGTTAACTGTCGGAATTCCGGTATTGGGTTGGCTTGGCTTGGTTCGGGCTCGGGCGATTCCTCGCGAACCGCTGCTCGTGCAGGCGCTTTCTTGGTTGATTTCGTTGGTTTCTTTCGCGGTGCCATTTCAGGTGCTTGCTGTTTGCAAAAGACGACGAAGAAGACGAGATATTTTCACTTAAACCTCCACCTTAAAAACAAACAACGGAGGAAGCAGAGACTTGTGCGCCAAAACGCGTCAACCAAGTGCGTGTGTGTGTGTGTCCACAGTTGACCGTTATTTTGAAACCAGATGAAAGTAACGAAAAATGTGTCTTCTTTCTTTCACATAAAATAAAAAGCGAATCTCAAGATGCAAGATGCATTTAAATTAAATAAAATAAAATAATAGTAAGGAAAATAGTGAAAATAAAACCCGTTGGATGACACTTGTCTTCCAGGTGACAGTGTAGGAGAAGGCATGCTGATCCATTTCTTCTTTTTTTTTCTCTTTGTTCTCTTTTTTTTTTACTCAAAACAAATGCGGGCCGGCAGCGATTGAGAAGGATTTTAAAAGAAAAGGTTTTTTCAAGTTTTCGTAGGCCGTACAGAATCTTTCGCTCTTGATCTCCATTTCCCGCAGTTGCCTTTGCGTTGTTGCTACTTCTGAATGCTCACGTCGGTACGTATATATCATTTTGTTCTGTCCATTTTCCAAGCCAAGAGCCTTTTGTTTTTCCGCGAAGAGATTCATTTTTCGCGGGAATTTCGTGATGTTCGTTCCGAGTCCGTTGATTTGCCGGTGCCAAGTGTCAAAACTTTATTAAATTATTGATTAGCGGCGCAGGATTATATCGCTGGTGTTGCCGGTTTGTTCGATGGTTACTATGTAAGCGACGGGTTTAGTATGAAAAGATATCGGGATAAAACATTCAGCCAGCTTTGGCGTGTTGGTCAAAGATCTCCTCCTGCTGTCTCTGTGAAAGGTTGAGTTGAAAGTTGCTCCGCTGAACGAACCCCCACATCTACTGGAGGACACCTGGCCAGGATATTATTTGTATGTGTGCGAGTGCAGTGCTGCGATAACACAAAGTCAATCCTTATCAGAAAATACTCGCAAAAGGATACCGCTGATCGGTCAATCGATTTGAGTTCACCTCTATCGAGAGCACAAGAGACAATTAATTCGATGGGCACGCGGTTGCGAGTGTGAAGCAGCTGAACATGGACTGGTATTTGGGCTTCTCTACGAAGAGCGAAGATGGAGGAGGACGTGAACTCACGCTACACAGCAAGTCTGGAACAAATGGCGGAACTCTAGAGGGAATCCGCTTGCGCTACTTTGATGATGAGGAAGAATCCGACGAAGCGAACGACGACAAGTATGATGCTCTGAACGATGAAACATTCGGTGCGGCAGATAAGGGTGACTGGGAATGCTTTCACGAGCAACTGGTCCGCCTCGAGCTTGACGGCCAGAAGAGAAAGGGCCCCGCTACTGGCATCAATGTGGATGGGGAGAGCCAAAGCAGTGCCACGGATACGTTGTTCGATGACTACGATCTGGATCTGGAGCTGCGTAGTTTCGATTGTTACGAAACGAACGATGAGGCAAGCAGTCGCAGCAGTCCTGGTGTTGCCGGCAGTGGTGATGAGTTGGTGAGCAAGCTTCGGTTGGATCCTAAGATTTGGGACAGTACCATCAAACAAAGTACCCCAAAACCATCGAGCCAGCTCTCTTCGTATCAGCCTAGTGGCCCATCCGGCAGTCAGAACGCGCGTCCTTTGCAAGACATCCCCTCTCCACTGGTTACTATGCTCTCCGTTCAGGATATCGAGAGGAACGTCATCCAGCAGCAGCAACAGCAGAAGCAGTTGGTACAGCAGCAGCACCTGTTATTGCAACAGCAGCAGCTTATCGCACATCAACAGCAGCAGATTCTACATCAAAGCCATCTGCAGGCATCACCACATTTTTCGAAACCAAATGCCTTTCCGCCGGCAATGCCAAAGCAGCAATATAGAACGAATCCGCCCCAAGCTGGCATTCCTGGTATGATGCTGCCATCAATGTCCCCGCATGGAATGCGCACACCATTAGTATCGGCACAGCTACAGGCAACAAACCTAAATCTATTATACCGTGGCTGTGCACCCGGTCCAAGCTTTTTGCCACCACGTGGCCTTGAGGGCCTTCCTGTTAGATACATGCCATATAACATGCTGGCTACGCCGATCTCTACGCCAATGAACAACTTCACGGTGCATCCAGCCTTCGGTCATCCATATGCATACCCAACGGTTTGCAGCCCGTACAGGCCACAGATTCCTGTAGTGCCGATTCGGCATCCGGCTTCTCCGTTCCTTTGGTCACCAAACACCTACAACGCCAGAGTTCAGGCACTTGCCGCCAGTAGTGCGTTGCGAAATAATCAATATAATCAGTGTCTCATGCAGGAGATTCAACAGAACCATCCACTGCTTGCACATAACCGGCAGGTGACTGTTGCCGGTCAAAATCAATCGCTGCAGCAGAGTCCGCTTTTTCATGCATATCAAAGCAAGCAGCAAGCAGCGTTGCAACAGCAACAAGAAGCGCTCCAGCAACAGCAACGGCCAAAGGACATTGGTGACGGATTGCAAGCAGGGGATTATGATGAATACGCTAACATAATGAGCAATAGAGAGAAGCTGTGGCTGGTTGGCTTACAATGGGCTCAGCTAAACCTCGAAATACCGTACTATAGCGATTACTATTTCACGATGCACAGGCACCGATTGGCGGCATTGAAAAGCAACCGGACTGCTTTGACGCAGTGCAATACCGACACACTGTCGAAATTGGCGAAGAGCTTAGGCCCAATGGGTATGGTTCTAAATCCATTCTGTTTGATAAGCGCCAATTACTGTCGCAATGGTTTGGAGGGAAAGCAGGTGGCAACTGAATCTGGGGACACCAACACACCGTTACGGTGTGAAAATTCCCTTGGCAAGGTGTGTGCCGGTAGTTTCACAACGCCCCGGAAGCTTATCGAGATGAGTACGGACGGTGAAAGCGATCAATCGGCTGGGGCCAATACAGCAAAAGCAACTGCAGAATTTTCATTGATACAGCGCAAGGTTCGCAACGTACTTTTACTGATAGAAAATCTCTACACGCTGGTGCTAAAGATGGAAGATTTGGGCAATCCCCTTGCCGTCGAAGCAGCGCGATTGTTGCACGAGAAAAGGGTACGCGATGGAGAACTTATCGATGCGATTCCGCATGTTGATGAACACGCATTCAGTGGGCTAGCAGACGCGCTAGTGTCCAGCGTTTCACAGGATGCAATATCGGCCATATTGGGAGTACGGAAAGGAAAAACCTTGCTACGACGTGTGCTAACGCTGCTGCGGAATCATTCATTCCGTTGGACACTGTGGATGATGATCTTCAAGGCTGTACCATTCCTTCGACGAAGCGATCGTGTTGATGCCGGTGGTTTTCTCGTTGGGTTGTTCGACGAATTTGAGTGTCAGCTTCGGGACAGCAAGATGCTCAATCTGCTACGCATATCGGAAAGCATCGACAACGATTGCGTGCTTCGATCGATCCGCGACTGCAATTTCGTTATGTCGTCCATCGTCTGCATCATCTTTCAGGTGGAGCTTATCTATGGGCGCAATCCGCACAACATCCAATTCAGCGACCAGGAGCAATGGGTGGCATTTCTCGAGCATGTGCTGAAGGCCATCACCGATGCTGTGCCGCTCGAATGCAGCATAAGGATGCGACCCGACAGCAATATCGTGCACACCCTACGTGTGCATTTCGAACGGTTTGGTTCTCGTATTGATGGATCCGATCTACTGGACTTCATAAGTTCCACAGCGAATGAAAATAATGGAAATGCTAGTGGTCGAAATTAGCAGAATAAGATATTAGGCACTCGATAGCCATGCTTTGAATTCTTGCTCAATGTCTGTTTACATTGAAATGATGATTAGTGTCTTATGTAGGTTATTAAAAAGGAAAACAACCGGTGAAATAACATTTCGTAGCAAAATGTTAAAATGTTTTGAACTTAAACTCTGCTAGTAAACTCTGTGCCTTGGCTTTAGAAGTAAATGATCTGTCATTTGCCTACTTATTAATCCTATTATTGCAATGATTTATCATTGTATTGTGTGTGTGCAGGAATCTCTATGTTGGCTTGAGTTAGCCAAAACCCACTAAAACAAAAACAAAACCACCTAAAAACCCAAAGGTTTAAATGTAAATAAGCTATTTGCGATCGTTCGCAGATGTGATATGATGTGATTTAGTTGGAGATCCGGAGCAACCGAAGGTTGATGAATTTAAATTAACGGAAAGGTAATGTTACATTCTCAGCACGCAATCAAATCAATATCAAGATGTCCCTTGAGTTGGTTAAAAGGGGTGAATGAAACTACTATGGACTGAAATCGGGGGCGATAGGGAGATTTAATTGAAAGTTTCATAGATTGGCGCTTTCGAATTAGTAAACAACAGGTATAGGTGTTTTTCTTCGGATTAAAATGTTCGTTTTCCAAATTCCTATTCAGCACACTACACTGAATTTGATATTGGTAATAATGTTGTGTTTACGTTAACATCTTTGGTGATGTAGAATTGAAGAGATACTAGCTGTAGATAGGAAGTGTTTAGCTTCTTACACGCTCTTAACGCTTTTAGAGAGATGTAAGCAAATGAATTGTTTCACAGAAATAAACTGCAAGTATGAAGAGAACTGAACTATGATCTGAGTGTGATTTCCGAAATCCTTGTTTTGTAATTCGTCATTGAGTCTATTAGTGTTTTAAGAACTTCATGAATAACACGTTTTTTTTATTTGTTGCAGGAGATCATATTATCGTCACCATGTCCCAGACGTCTAATAGTACTTTGAGTGTTCTGGACCGAGATGTCTGCATGCTGCTGGTCGAAATGCGTTCGGATAAGGTAACCGTTCGCCAGAAAGCTGTCAGTAGAATGCTGATGATTGCGAACGGTCGTACCGAAGAGTTCTCATCCTACATCGACTCGGAGCAGTTTGAAACGGGTTGGAATGATGTATTCGATGCCACCTACCACAGCATACTAAAGCAAGCCCATTCCACCAGTGCTACTGTGAAGGGCAAAAACGACGATTATGTCGTGCTCATACACAAAATAGCCGAGTGTGCCATGCTGGGAGATGCGGCCCGTCTTACATTCCAACAATTGATCGATTACGCACTTCAAGGGCTTGAGGATGATGCTATCAGGACGCATTTTGGGCTTTGTTTCGTACAGCTAATACAAAAGCACGTGCTGGGAGTGAAGTGGGATCTTACAACCATTTCTTACGAGCATTGGCGATGTAAGTGGCCTTGATGATGTCCTTTGTAGCATCTAGACTTATTAGATTTATTTTCTTTCTCCATTACAGCTCTAATTGATAAGTGCTTCGTGCTGCTGGATGATGTCCAACTGGGAAAACAAGTGCTTCAATGTCTTTCTCTGGCTATTCGCAAATTCCTCGGGAACTGCTCTAAAACCACGTTCCTGGCAAATTATTTTCCTCGGTTGATGGAACAAATTCGCCATACTGAGAAGAACAAAAGCATGCATGAACTGATCGGAATTGCATTGCATGTAGTGCAGGCCGTAAGTTAAAGTAATTTCCAATATTTGCAACGATGTGCACACATTCGATCTTATTCATTATTCGCTTCAGGTTGCTGTGGATGGCAGGGTAAAAGCGCAGACTTTCGTATCCTCCCTAAAACCATACCTTGTGAAGGCATACGAAGTCAAGATGGCGGATGAACAGAAAATTGTTCTATTTCGCTTAATGCACCTTTCGTTGATACTTGATAGCCCAGGAGGTAATCTTCGGCCAGTGCAGGACGATAGACTGACGGACGAGTTGCCTGCTCCTTCAATCGTTCCGCAAGAGCGAAGCAAACAGTTGCGCCAGTTATTCTCCATTGTTTCGGCGGAACTGAAGGAACTACTGTCGAGGAGCTACGCTCCAAAGTATACAACTCCGGAACGAGAAATGAAATTTGTGGACGGATTCCTTGATTTTGCTGCTAGACTGTGCTATACGGTAGTTAGTTGTTGTTGAAGATCGATCCATGTGTACATCTATAACTTTTTTCCATTTTTTATATCATATCATTTCTTCAAGATTTATTGGGATGAAAATGGATGCGTGGTAAACGAAGAGAGTGGAGAATCTTCGTCAAAAAGGGCTAAAAAATGTAGGAAACTACAAAGCTTGATGGATTTTGCTAACACGACCTCCAGTCCGAATAACATGTGCTGGTGAGTTTTAATGTTTGTTGTTAATTGTAATCGCGTATCGCATATTTTATTTCTTGGTTTTCAAGGTTAATAATTCTTTCGCTTCTTCTGGAACGACATTGCATGGAACCACTACAACCGGAAGACTTTCAGCCGCTGTTGCAGCAGCTGAGCGAACTACAACCTGCAGTACAATCTGTCGAGCAGCATCGAGCATTCTACCGTTGCTGCGAGGCATTGTTACAGTATGAAGAAACACGGATGATCCGTTCCTCAATGGGCGATGCACAGTTTTGCGGTGATTTGTGGAGCATGATTCTCAAAGCCGCCTGTCGGTCTAGCTCCAGTACATCATTGGCCATTGCCGAGGAAAGCTGTAGACTAATGCAGCTTTTGATTCGATACCGCAAGTATCCAAGCATTGATTTACTGCATGATACAATACTAGAAGGTTTTTACTCGAATGCCATCAAAAAGACCAATGCCAGTGCTAGCTGTTTGCAGTCTATTCTGGAAAAGTTGTCCGGTATTGACTGCTTATCGGGTGGTAAGGATGAAGTGTTGAAAAAAATGTTCGATTATCTGTACCTTGGCCCTGGAAAAGAAAAAGAAATTATTCACGGAAAGATACGGTTGAATACGAAGCTGCTCGCAAATATCTCCGTCCTGGCTGTGGTGACCAAACATGTTGGTAATGAACCACAAATCGACGACCACCATCTTCTATGTTCCGGTTTGCTGACAGAAGAATACGTCGAAGGTGATCGCCACTTGCGGCTGCTCGAACGAAGGCTACTGCTTCAGAATGTGGATCAGTTGATTATGTCGGAAGAGGCTGAGCAGGAAATCGAAGCAGGACCACTGGTTACGTACAATGTGAATGAGGCCTTATTCGATCGTCTGTGTAGTTATCTGAATTTCGATAAGAATGTACTGCCCGAAGAGGACAAAATGGTTAATGCACCGCTTCTGGAAGACATGTGCTACGACCTGGAACTCTATATGCAAATTTTCAACATTCTGATGCACCATCAAGCCCACACAAATGAGCAATTTCGACGACTCCCAGTGATTAAGAAGGTATTACTCAAACTACAGCTGCTCAACATGGGCTTCCAACGGTTGCTGGAGCATGATCCTTCGTTCTGCACTAACGAAGCTACCATTATTGGTGAACGGTTGCTGGCCATCTTCCGAGGTCCATATCATCCTGCGGTTGCAATAGTGCTACAAGCAGCCGATATCTCATCCATCCTGAAGTGGTGCAGAAATCATATCGACTTAGAACCCCACGACGATTCAGAACATGTAGAGCGCATCACCCTGGATCAACTACCGACTGGGCAACATGTTCATCGATGCTACTTGCACACCATGATCCATTATCTGCAGTATGAAGGGGCTGTGCTTGCCGCAGATGTGCATGATATGCTAGAACATCTTGAACTAAACGTTTACAGCAGCTTGGACGTGTTTTATATTTTCGATCTATGTCGTATCTTGCTTCGTCATCCATCAAACGAGATTGTAGCCGATTGGGTGCTGAAACATTTGATTAGTGTGTGTAAGGTACATCACACGAATGCGGGCATAACGGAAGAAATCATAGATTTGTATGCCGGTAAGTGTGTGCTCCGTTTCCGCTAGGATAGGTGGTATTAGATTGTACTAAAATAAATCCTGTCTTTACAGATCTCGTCCGGTTTGTAAGCCCATATGAATCCATGATAAAAAACGTGACCATCGTGCTCAATTCATTCGTGAAGAAATGTAAACAGCATATCTATTCTGCCGAGCTACAGGGCAAAATAATTGCCCAGATTAAGCATTTACTCCGAGCCTATCCGCTAGACTTTGAGCAACCGATGCACGAGCAGCTATATACCGGGCTAGTGCCTCTTCTAAACAGCTCTTGCTACTGCATCAAGATGGAGGTTGTGCGAAACTTTCTACACATTTTCCATTCCGCTTGGGTGTACGGTAAAGATGCGCAGGTATCGCGAAGCTACTATAATTTTCTGACCATGTTGTATGAATTGGTGGACTTCGAGGTGATTAGCAGCATCAACGATTTAGACGAACGGACGAATGCAGTGAGCGGTTTGCTGCAGTTGCTGCTGGCTACATTTCGCGTTTGCTATGAACTCAGGAGACGCTCCCTTCAAGACTTCATTCTGTTGACTTTGCATGGGAAATTGAGAGATGGTATGTGCAGAATTCTTTTGTGTGGATAATTTCCTTCCTTTTTAAAGATAGCCTATTATTTCGCTATGCAGCCAAAGTAGCTACGCTGATACGTCATGTGAGCGTTGTGAGTCGTATTGAAATCGTCAAGGTTGCCCAGACAAACATAGACGGTCTGTTGGATGTTTGGCTTGCGAAGGACTACAGCCTGAAAGATTTCCCCTGTCGTCTGACTGGTGCCTCTGGATCGATTGAAAATTTCGTACAAATGCACCGCAAAGGTATAGCGTTTGCAATGCTCTGCATGCATCCTGATCGCTTCCAGTCGTTCTGCCAGTCGGTAATCGGTGTAGAGTACGAAGCCATGACAAAAGTGAGTAATGGCAGAAGTTGATTTCTCCTGCGCATGACGGTTATGTGAACACCATTTCCTGATCAATGTCTGCTTCTTCAGCTAATCTTACCTCGCAGTTTAGCATTCCTACTTCCCTGGTTGGCTAAGTGCGCGGAATTGGCACCGAAATACGAGACCATCGCCAACCAGGTACAAAAAGCTCTGACTCCGTTCCTGCGCAAGATGGACTTAAAATCGCAGCTATTTGATGTTATGAAGCATCTCATATATCGAATGAAGGATGCAAATGAATTGGAAAAGCTTCTCGAACAGGAGATTGCGTGGTACAAAGATGATTATCAGTCCGTTAGCTACATCCATTACTCCCAATCAATGGTTTACTTACGGCAACAGATTCTGAAAGCAGATGGAACCACGGCGACGGTTCCGCTACTTAGTTACCTCTGCCAGGACAGCAGACAATCGTTAGTCGAACGATTGCTGTCCCATGTGAAGCGGTGGCTTTGGGGTAGCGAAGAAATGCAACAAAAGGTAATTCATTTGTTGCAGTACGTTACCGTGGTGGAACAGTTGCGAGAGTACATTGATCAACAGAGCAACGGATCGTTTGCCAAGTATCTCGTCCGCGAAGTGATATACTTCCTCGGTAACTTACTGAGCACTGTACCCAGACTCCGCTTAGCCATCGTGAATTGTTTCGAGCGTGTGCTGAAGCTATTCTCTGCAAAGGCACATGCAATTCTCTCCATACATCTACATTTTATTGCATCGTCTCTGCTGGAGGTAGAGGTATTGGATAGTGCTTCAAAACTTTCCGGAAATTGCCTTGCACTGCTCCGTTTTCTCATCGTCGACCAATCGGAATTGTATCCGGAAGCAATAGCGAAGCTCAATTATTTCCCCGCCGATGATCGTTTTGCTGAGCTGCGTACCGTTATTGAGCTGCACAAAACACAAGGCCACGGTAGCGCGGTTTGCTCCTTGAAGGATGAAATTGTCGGGTTACTGGAACTGCCTTACCTGCGTTACGAAGATCTTGCTGCTCTTAGGCTTGTGGTAAGAGACTTGGTTATATAGAGACTGGCACATCGATCACTCGTGTAAATCTTTGCCTTTATTGTAGATCATCAACAAATGCAACGAATTGAATGATCTTTGCAAGGAGATCGGATCTTCGGGCGATGAGAGTGTTCTGCATCCGCTTGTTTTCAAGCTGCTGGATGTTGTTCGTAGTTCTAGTTTTGATAAGGTAAAAAGTTGCGAAGGAGAAACATTCAGCACGCTAGTAACTCGTTATCAACACATCCACAGAAATCAATCGAAGCTATGAGGTGCCTGGGGGAGCTAGGACCTCTCGATCTGAAATCCATGCAGCTGAAGTCAGATGTTGAATCGATTGTCTACGAAACGGTTAGTAGAAGCGTATATAATAGAAAATACCATTTCATTTTTAATTTTACAATCTCGACAGATTGACACATTTGACAACGCTGTGGAAAGGTGTGCCGAGATCATATTGACCGAGCTTGATGAGATGCTTACTAGTAAGAATGTTACCGTCGGTCGTAATGCCTCGCTCGCTGCCTACGAACTGCTGCACGGAAAAACGTTTCATTCGGCTGTTGGTGAGATGATGCATAACATTTCCCGTTAGCGGTTCAATGATAATGTGGAACTTCGTTTTGCGTTATGTTTTTGCAGCCAAACTACCCACCATGAGCATATTTCGCGGACAATCAACAGCCGAAGTATCCTTGTTTAGCTATTGCGAAGGCAGCGTCCCACAATTGACTTCCTCTCTCGTTAAAAAATGCATTGGTTATCATTCCTTTGTGGAGCAAGTGTGCACCATTTTATTGAAATTTTTAAGGAATGAAATGCTTAAAGTTTTGGTCGTGTACGATCAAGGGTTTGCCGAAAAACTAGTTCCGTTGCTGATTCAAGCTTCGCTGAAATTGTGTAAAGATGCGGTAAACAAGGAAATTGGTCGTTTCGTGAGTTGAATTGTTGACCATTTGAAAGGAATTGTTCAATTTATCTATAAATGCTTTTCATTCTTTTAGATTAATAACTTTTTTGCCATGTTCACTGTCAACGGGCAAGACGGTTACGTTCTATTTAATGATTCCAAATCGATACAGTTGATGCTGACGGTGGTTGAATGTGTCCGAATCAACAATGAAATGTGAGTATCGATTATTTCACCGCATTCTTAAGCTGACTTTATCGGCTGGAACTCTTTCTTTCTTTCTTTCGTATGTACAGTTTTCCTCAGTTCAGGATTAATTTGGACTATCTGAAAATAGCAAACGCCGCCCGCTACTGTCAGGCTCATTTTAAATCCATCATCTATTGTGAGCTTTGGCATCACAGTCTAGACAAAAAAAGAAGCGCTGAGAATGATCGCCAACTTATGGAGATCATGCGATCCTCCCATATAGCCATCGGTGTAAACGATGCTGTGAAAGAGTTTCTCAATCCGCGCACTGAGCGTACAGAGTACTATCAGTTGGAGCAAAAGTACAACCGTGCCCTCGTGTTTCGGGATGCTAGCGGAAGTCTTATCAATCCAGGTGACATCGGCGTCGATCGCTCAATCACCTTGCAACTGCTAAAGGACTCCAGTCTTTATGGTTTGGCGCGGTACTTTAACCAAAATGAGAAGGAGATTGATTACGAATGCGCCTGGCGGCTCGCCGATTGGTCCGCAGCAATTGATATTAGTGAAAACGCTGATCCTTCGATCGTTCAATGTGGCCCAGCAGTGGCAGACAAGCTGTTTGAACGTTCGCATTATAAAGCGTTGAAAAGCCTAACGCTTAAGGATGAACTAGCTGCCGAGAGTGCTATTTCGGAGGCGCGGCGAGCTATTGCTGAACTGTTGAAACATACGAGCACGGAATCGATGAAACACATCTACACCACTCTGTGTCGCCTGAGGCAACTGGGGCAAATTGAAGATTTCGGTGAAATTCTATTTCAAAAGCAAATCGATTGTGAGCAGGATCTGCTAGATAAGTGGAACCAACAGGACTCTCTGCCGTATAGTGAGTTTGAACTGCAGGAGCAAATACTATCACAGCGATGGTCAATTCTGCAGACGACTGTTGGTCGGACTCAACAAAATTGGTTACTCGGTGCCATGTGTAATACGCTGTTGTTACTGATCCACGAGTCACGCTCGCGTGGGTTGCATGATTGTGCCTTGCGCAATCTAGCACTCATCGAGACGGTCCATCTACCGGCCAATGCTCAGGCGATTGTACTGCTGGAGGATGCGCAACTGAACTGGGGCATGGGAAATCATAAGCTGGCATGTGATCGTGCCATGGACGTACTGGAGAATAAACAGTACTGCGACAAAATGGTCAATGCCGTCGCCCTGCGCCTACATGGTCAGTTCCAAGCGGAAAGTGATTCCAAAGAGCTGGTAACGCTGCGCAGCGACTTTTTTGACAAATCACTACTATTTGTACGACAACTTAAATCACAAGGAGACTGGTCCGCGCAAAAGGTTGTCCAAAGTATGGTTCCGTATAGTCATCGGTGCTTCGAAAGTGACCGTAATTTTACAGTTGTACACACGGTGGCCAAATACGCTGATCGTGAGTTTGTTCGGGTACGTATATGACAGTTTGATAAAAAAAAAAATTTCAAGTATTTGTATACCTTATCCTTTTAGCTAAGCAAGTACTGCAAGTCACAGGAATGGAGAATGCGTCGTGATAATATTAATAAAATGGAGAACGAGCTAGAACAACTAAAACTGGAAGCGACCAAAGCGGCGGACAAGGAACAACGTGATATGAGGAGGCTCGCGGCGTTGATGCAAAAGAACATGCAACGCGATAAAAAAGAAGTGGAAAGAGTGGAACAAGACCGTCGAAACTATCTGTTGATGGCCTTGCAGTATTATATAGACTATAGCGGACAGAGTACGATTGAGAGCGACTTTGTAATTTTTCGTATTATAGCTTTGTGGCTAAATAATCTGCATGAGGCCGGTGTTCAGCAGATGATGAATGACAGAATACAAGCCATTCCATCATTCAAGTTCGTTCCCGTTCTACCACAGCTGGCTCCAAGATTGAGCACGAAATCATCAGTAGGTGCCATCGTACACAGTACGCTGGTACGGTGTACTCTAGCGCATCCGCACCATACGCTACCATACGTGTTCGCACAGCTACACGCATTCAAGGACCAAAGTGGCATTGAGTAAGTGGCAATGACGCACCAACGATGTTCATCAACGCTGATTAACGCTTCTTCCATTTTAGTGTTTCACGCGATGATCGTCTTATGGGTGCAAAAAAGCTGTACGGTGATCTCTTGAAGTTATCGGATGTGCGCCCAATTATCGAGCAGATGGATCGTATGAACCAGGCGCTCATTGAGCTGGCGAACAAGAATGTTTCTGGGAGTGCGAGTTTTCAACAGTACAATATGACGAGCAAGGACAAGCTACGATCGCTAAAGGATCTAGAAAGCATTCACTGTCCCACGGTTGGGCTTCGTGTGAGCGAAACGGGTGACTATAAGAACGCGATAATAGGTATTGTTAAATGGGAGCAAACTATCATCGGTGTCGGTGGCATTAATGCTCCGAAAAAGCTCAAGTGTCTTTGCGCAGATGGGAAGGTGCGCACGCAGTTGTTGAAGGGCAAAGACGATATGCGTCAGGATGCGGTAATGCAGCAAGTGTTTGGTATTATAAACGTTTTGCTGCGCCACGACAAAGAAACGGCACGGAGGCAGCTGTCCATACGGACATATAAGGTTGTTCCACTATCGCGCCAGAGCGGCATACTGGAGTGGTGTGAAAATACGATACCGATTGGTGTGTGGATGGTAAGTGGTCACAAAAAGTATCGCCCGCAAGATTATGATCCATCGGAGGCACGCAAACGCTTCCAAGAGGTAAGTGCAACAAGAAGAGAGGGACATGTGAGATCATTGAATAATCCATTCCATACTTACTCCGGCAGAACGCTCAACCGGGGAAGACGTTCGACGACAAGCTGAACAACTATCGCAGTATTTGTAAGCGGTTGCAACCGGTCTTTCGGTATTACTTCCTCGAGCATTATCTCAAGCCAGGCGATTGGTTCGCGCGTCGCCAGAAGTACGTGAAGAGTGTCGCTACGAGCTCGATGATTGGTTACATCCTCGGTATCGGTGATCGGCACGTGCAGAACATCCTGATCGACAAGCGGACGGCTGAGGTAATTCACATCGATTTTGGAATTGCGTTCGAGTTAGGCAAAAATTTACCAACACCGGAAACCGTTCCATTCCGTTTGACGCGCGATCTCGTCGACGGTATGGGGATGACCGGGGTTGAGGGTGTTTTCAAAAAGTAAGTCAATGGTGGTAATCTGCTAATAAGAACTCAAGGGTATTAACCTGCAGTTACCATTGCTAGGTCTTGTGAGAAAACGATGGAAGTGCTCAGGAGCAACCAAGCTCCGATTATTACCATACTGGAGGTGCTGTTGCACGATCCGCTCTACTCCTGGAATGTGCTGTCGAACAAAAGGGCAAACCAGCGCCAGCTGCAGGATTCGCAACCGGACTCCACCGGCTGCAACGAAATGCGTTACGTGCAACAAACATCGGATGTCAACGTTACGGCGGAGCGTGCCCTGATGTTGGTGACGAAGAAGTTGGAGGGTATGGAAGATGATAAGTACATCTCGATCGAAGGACAGGTTCAAAAGCTGATTTTCGCCGCTACCAACGACCGGAACCTGTGCCAGCTGTTCCACGGCTTCCAACCTTATCTATGAAACTATGTTGTGTTGCGCGATAACAATAGAAGTATTACTTTATTTTCCTTTTCGCTGTGCAGAAAGGTTCTTAAAAATCGAGTTGAGGTAGCATGGTTCAGAAGGATAACGAAAATGGTATTGACCTGTACATCCGAATAGGGCAAGATGACTCTTCCGTTGACTGTAATGTTAACCTCCAGTCACTTCAATAGATGTACCGTTAACGTAGCTGCTTCTATCCGATGCAAGAAAAGCAGCTACTTCCGCAATTTCTGAAAGAAAAACACAAAATCCACAATTATCTAACTGACTCCAGATAGTAACTCGATCGCTACCCTGCTCACCTTCCGGTTGACCGAAGCGACGCAAAGCGCACTGCATAATCATAATGTCCTTTACCTTCTGCGGCACGGTATCCGTCATCGGCGTTTGGATGAAACCGGGAACAACCGCATTCACGCGGATGTTGTACCTGCCGAATTCACGTGCCACCACCTTGGTCATAGCCTCAACACCAGCCTTGCTCGGTGAGTAGTTCGATTGTCCGATGTTACCGGTCCGTGCGACGATCGAGGAAACGTTCACCATCGATCCGGCCAGCCCGTGATCGATCATGGCACGTCCGAAGCGCTGCAGCATCAACCAGGTACCCTTCAGATTCACGTCGATGACAGCTTCAAAATCTGCCTCCGGCATTTTCAGCAGAAAGTTATCCCTGGTTATGCCGGCCGCATTAACGACCACCGTCGGGGGTCGCTTGTACCGTTCCAGCAAGCTACCCAGCACCGCATCGATACTGTCACCCGAGCTTACGTCCATCTCGAAGGCAGCATGATCCACACCGGGCGCCGTAAGATTCGCTATCGTTTCCTGTGCTGCCTGCCCATTACGGTCGACTCCAATGACAATCGCACCATCCCGTGATAACAGACGGCTCGTCGCTCGTCCAATTCCAGAGCCCGCTCCTACGATGAGATGGTTTTACATAATCGTTCCAGGTGGGATTTCGTATGCGCTGCTGTTCTGGCCGATCCTGACGCTTTATCCTTCCTCAACACTTACCGGTAACTAGTGCAAGCTTGCCGGCGAGAGGTGATGGCATCGTTGAGGATAAGAGATTACAACAAACTACAATAGAAAACTAAACAAACAAATCGCACAAACACCGAATCGCAGCGGTCACGTTGAGAACACAAACAAAACTGTGTGAGCTGTGGGGCGCGCGATGTGACAGATAAAGTCGCCAGCCAGATGATTTAGTCGCGCCTGCGTTCGTGTGTTGCCTACGAAGCGAAGCAGCACGATATGAGCGGCCGTGTGCGCCAGCACGAACGGTTTATTCACATTTTAAATTATAGTTTCTATCTAGCAGCAGGATCAAATGTTGAAATCATGCAATGATGGTTAATGTTAAGGAAAGAATTCAATTTAGAGCTCTGTTCTCGCCAGGCGATTAAACTAATATTTATTGAACTGCTATGCGGATTAACCCAACAGATTGGGAGCCACTACTTCCAGGTCTATCTTGAAGCAGCTTTCGCCCTGGAAGGATTTAACCAAGGATATTTCACGGTTTTCATACATTCAACTATGACCACACGTTACCTTATCGTGCTTAATGAGCACATCGATAATGGAGCGTCCCTGTGCAACGAGCAGATGTTGTTTGTACTTCTCCAAGCTATACGTTTGGTTTTCGTCTGTCTTCACGGTACCCGCCTCTACCGGACAGTGATCCGGTACACCGAACATCGTAATGATTTCCATCGCTTCCTTGTTGTTGGCCGCATCCTCTAGACTGGCACACAGATCGACCGTCTCCTTTACCACCGGCAGGCCGTTCTTAGTCACCGTCACCTCCATCTAACGCTCAATCGAGACAAACAACATTATACACTTGTAATCCATGCCCCTGTGCAACTGCGAGGATGAACATTGCGGCACTTACGTTTGCCTGTTTAAAACCGGTTGTAGTGACGGTGGACTTGGACTTGACCGAGCAGTTTTCCATTAGCGTGACGGTGGATTTCGGATCAATCGTGATGACCTGCCCCTTTCCAGCACAGTTTTCGATTTGATGGATAATAAAATTGTAGCCACCGTTCTATGGGGAGGAATGGAAGCGAAAATCGGTTAACGTGTTGTACGTATGGTGCGCACGTGGTTGGTCTATTGGCCGCTGCTTACACACGCCGAAATGTGTCTGGTTTGAAAGAGCGAAAGGACGCACAGTAGTGCGATTGCACTCACGGATGGCGACATCGTTACTTCGGGCTGTCTGCGGTTCTGCAGGGAAAAGGCTGACCACTCTCCCTTATTTATACGAATAGATTCATTTCCGTATCCGTTGGGCGTTCCATCATGGATTATTGTTTGTCTTGCGTGATTAGTAGCAACATTTATCAGATTACGTTTAATGAGTGCGATTCATGCGTTAGTATGGCGACAAATGAAACGGAAAAGTTGTGTTCCTATAACTACAATGTTAGTGTCAGTCGGGCTTGATGTTAGTTTTGAGTGATCGGAATCGTAAGCGCTTAGTTGAATACCGATAAGAAAATTGGAAGATCAATCGGATGTTCTTGCAGCTTAGAACAATGTGCTAGTTTGTATTTAAACATGCTACTTTGTATATACACTTAGATTGCATTGGAGTGATGGTTTTATTTGCGTAATATACTTTGGCGCATCCTGTTACAAGAAAGTACAAATCCTTATCCATTCCTTGTTCTCTTCAGTAGAGGTTCAACCGTCGACCGACATAGTACGTCACAGGATCTCCATTACTTTGTGATGTCAAAACGAATTTTAAAACAACTTTTACCCTGGAAAAGCAAAGGGGGATTAGTTTCGTCCCAAAACCGGCTTGGCAATCGAGCGAAAAGCCCTACCGAATCATGCTGCACCGCAATATCAACACTAATGGATCCACGGGCAAGCGAAAGGTATTGCTGGAATCGCTGAATGTTCACCGCCTGGGTCGGCTCGATACAAATTTGTCCCTGTGCCGAATGAAAAGAGCAAAATAATGTACTCCACGGCTTCGTTGGGAATGCATCACGAAGCTTACCGCTTCAACGGGACACTTTTCCGGTACACCGAGGGTGCGAAGCAGTGCCGCAATGTTCTCCGTGCGCCGTGGCCGTGACGCTTGATTGCAGAGATCCATCGAGCCTTGCATTACCTGTACGCCATCCTTGCTGATGGTATACTTGGCGTTGGCCGTTTTGAAGTCCTTGAACCGCACACAACCACGTGCCTTGACGTCACAGTCCTTCGTGAGGACGACGGTGAAGTTGTTATCCGCCGTAATAACCGCATCCGGACCGGCACAGTTTTCAATCTGCTTCACCTTCAACTTGTACCCACCATTCTGCGGGGCCGGAGTATGGACGAAGGAGGAAAAAAGGGCATGTATGTGATTGCAGGAACTCTCCATTTACATTCCAAATACCTACACAAGCGAACGACATTCCGAGGAAGCCAACAACAATCAGTAACACGGGGATCCGTAAGCCAGTACAGATTGCGGAAGTGCTTGCACTATAAGCGGCCATGTTGTACACACTAGCGATGCCAACAAAAAGAGCTTCTAATGACAGCGACCACTAGCAACTTATTATCACGATCGACACGCAAAATTTGGAACCTAGCCGTGCGTGACACCTCGAGTACAATACGAGAACCGATGACTGTTGTGGAGGGGTTTTGATCAGTAGCGTGCGCGAGTAGTGAACAGAATCTCGCACTCCATCGGGCCGGTTTCGCTTATTTATGTGCAAACCTCGGACAGTACTAGCCCGTCGATTTGCAGTTCTGCTTCGGACGTCACATCCAGAGGATCGTGCACACCACTAGCACTAACTGCGGGAGCAGTACGATTGGAGTTCGATCACGCTGGATCTACTAATACACCGCGCCCGGGGGCGCCTGTATGTGTTCCTGACGATTGTCTACGGTTCGAGCCACGACCCGATACCGGGCCATCGTCTGCCACCGTTTTCCAGCAGGAAAGGCTGTGGGAACATGGGGAAGACCGAGCAATTGGCTAAGGTGCTATCGTGAACGCCACATCGCAGTCGCTCAGCCGGGGCATCAAAATGATACCGAATGATCAATTAAAATTGAATTATTCACCATCCCGGTTGACGCGCGGTTGGTGTCTAATCCCCCTTCTATCAGGGGGATCAGGGGGCTTCTATCAGGAGGCTCACCTTGAGCCAAGGCTGCCGTCATATCGGACGGGGGTCCCCATGTTCACAGATTGATCCCAACTATCCTTTAACCTGAGGTAACGACAAGAAACGGTTTTTTTATTCTGCGAATATTCCAAGTCCCTATCCCGATCGGTGACTTTGCTATTCTTGGAAGCTGCGATAGAGGTGCTATTTGCAATTTATCTGGATTTCATACTCTCGGGGGAGACGGTGGTCGTCTATAATCGATTCCATCATCCTGCCGGCGCGAATCGGGAAGTGTAAAGTGACCACCTGCTGGAAGCGAGTGTTTAAAGTGTAAACATTCCACTCATTTTAATAATTCTCTCCCGCTGCCTATCGCGTTCTCCGTGCGGACGTTACTACTAATGGCACCGGTTCGGATCGATCTATCGGACGTTTCCGCTCTGCGCTTTCGCTGCTGGCACTACAGAGAGGGAGACGGAGCGGCTGTAACACGTGCAATTGTTGTGAGTGTGGTGTTGCTAGTAGATAAGAGTAACTACCGTGTGGAAGAGGGAAAGGTCATGGCAGAAGCGCCTCCACTTGCACTGCTTGATGATTCATCGTGATGAGCATCACTAGATCACTGGAACTGGTCATACCGGATTAGTCGGATGGAGAGCATGTGCTGGATGCTGTAGTGCAAAACGCATCGATAACTGTTGGTCACAATGAATCGGAAAATCGGTACTTCCCCGATCCGGGAGAGTTGCGTATAGCAAAGGCATGAACTATGATTCCTGTAGGTAAGTCCGAAATGTGCGTTCATAAACTTATTATTGGTGAAAACGTTGGGAAATGATTTTCCCCAGATGACGCGATAGTTACGGCTAGATTCGTCATAAAAAAAACTGTCGGTGGAATTTCAATTGTAACAGAGAGAAGAACGCTTGTGGTAAGCCCTAATTGAAATGGTTTTGAGAGATTTAAATAAAGCACATGGGGCACAAAACTTAAACACATCGGGGCACAGGGTCAGAAGAGAATAATGGTCCGAAATAAATGCGCTGGACGGAACTATACGTTGGCCAAACAACTTGGTTTACTCAAAATATTGGGGTGAAGAGGTATAAAAAATTCCAAAAAAAAGAAAAGGTCTTTTCTTCTTTGTGCGTTCTAACAATTTAATTGAGGGTGAATATTACGACGAGCTACAGCATCTCGGACAGCTCAGATGCATCAAAACTACACAAAGACCGCGGTATCTTAGGGTGCATGGTGGCAGGATCTTCCGGTAGGTACATGACCTACAGAAACCTATTTCAGGACCCGAAGGTTTTGGACCTTTGGGAAACCGTCGATTTAAATGCAAAAACCTAATAACGCTGTGTACACACTGCACAGAATCTGGGCGCAGAATCTGCCGTTTTTTTCTGTGTCTAGCGTCAAATCGCATACATTACAGACCAGATTGACAGAACCGGCCGATCTTGCTGCCCAGAAATTTTCTGGGGCTACCATACATTATCTCAAGATTATGTGTAGTGTGTACACGGGAAAATACACCCAGCGAAATTAAAATAGCATCAGCCAGTTACAGCACCGCCCAGTTTTTTTCAGTTTTCCAGAACTCGACATTTCAGCATGTTTACACAATCGAATTGCTGTCCGTTTTATGTTAACTGTTTTTAGCACATGTAGCTGAAAGAATACAGTTGAAACTCAATTATTCGTCTTTTTATAAGACAAGAACTGGCTGGTGCTATTTTTATTTCGCGCAGTGTATCAGTTTTATGCCCGATCTTCAGCGACAATGTGTCCATGCTAACTCTTAGCTTGGACACCTTTCTTGGCGCTCCTTGGCGGCAGAAGATCTTTCGCCGCGCGATCGCGTGGTAGTTTTTGAATTCCCGCCCTCGTGGTGTGTCGGTCGGTTTGTCGCTCCGGCGTGTTCGCTCTTTGGCTGTGGTTCGTGATTCTCGTACCGAAGGCGTGTGGACCTCACGATCGCGTCATCAGAATAGGAAGGAAGTGTCCACTCCACCGGGTAGCGGGCACGTGATACGAAGCGGTGTACGCGGTGTCTGCGACTGGAGCTTAAAATAGCAAATCTGCGTCCGCTGCACACGTTGCACACGCGAATATTCGCACCGGGGACCCCCAATCCGATGGAGCACGGTGCACGACGCTGATGCTGATTCGGCGTTGCTGATCGTGATCGCGACGGTTGAAGGTAACTGCAGGCGCAGGAAATCGTCCCGTGCGTACGCCGCCGTGGTTTACGCGTACTTTGACCTATTGCCAGTCACCTGTGAGGTGGCCAAGCGCCATCCTCCGTAGAACGATCGTTTGGGAAAGTATCGGAGCGTTGTCAGATCGCGGGCTCTAGAAGAAAGAAAGTGGATGCAGCGTGCACACAATCGGTGGTGGTAATTGTTGTGCACGCGCCGCGTGTACTTGGTGTTTCCGTTTGTTTTTGGCCCGCGCTTTCCGTCGATCGTGAGCGAGAACGCGCAGCGTGAGATCAATGAAGAGCGTGCGGGTGCGCGCGGTTTGAGTGTAATTTTAAAATGTGTTCCTGATCGGTGATCGGTGATCGTGGTTGTAAAATTAGGATATGCTAACAGCGGTAAGGAGCACTGGGGAGCCAGAGAGCACAAAAGGAAGAGTGGAGCTTGCAACCGGCTGGCTGGTACCGATCAAAGTGCAAAAAGTGTCGGCGAATGCGGCGAAGGAAGTAATTATAGACGCACCCCTTATCAGTGTGCCCTCGGTGATGCCATTTTTCATTGCTGCTCGCATCGTCGGCGTGTGTTGCTGATGCTGGATAGGTGCTCTTGTGCAGTTTTATGCTCCTTTTTGGGCCCGATGATGTGACCGGTGGAAGGATTGCTGCTGTGTTGCCTGGTGTTGCTGCTTCGTTCGTCGACGATCGTGCAGTAGTTGAAGATGGTAAGTGTTTGGTGGTTGGTGGTGGTGGAGCGCTCTGCTGGTCGCTCATAATCGGCATGCCATTATGCTTTCACACATTCCTTCTCCATTTTCGTGTTTTGTATCCTTTGCTTCTCGGTTCGTTGTTTCAACAACATTCCCTAGCGCGTTGTGCGTTCTTATGCCCTGTGCTGCCGACATTCCGGCATTAGTTGTTTTTGGGAGAATACATGAAGCCATGAAGAGGAAGAGGATGCTTGCTTGCCAATTCTGCTGCTTACCCGGTGCGTCAGCTGGGAACTCTGAGCGGTTCGGTCACCTCCGTGCGTGCATCTCATCACGGCAACTTCCCTTCATGGGTGCGTCTGTCTGTCGGTGACCTTAGCTTTACGACAAGGACCATAAAAACCGGCCAGATGTTGGGTGTTGGAGGTCACATGGTAGCGAGTACCGTAGATACCGTTGCCGTTGCCTTTGCTCTTTTGATTGAGCATAAATATGCATGTTTTGTAGCATATTAAAGCATAAAAGCTAGCTCGCATGGTCACAGCCGAAAGGCCGGTTCTTTTTGGGGATCCAAATCCGAATCATCTCTGAACCAGTTCCCTGCCACCACCAGCAGAAGCAATCCATTAGCAGGCTGCCCCGGTGTCTCTGAAAGCAAATATTCCATATTCCACAGGCCACTTTGCCTCGTGATTCCGCGTGGCTGGGCAGATTAGTCGAGTCAGCCGAGATCGTTGCCATTCTGATTCCCGGCAGGAATCCCAAATCGTAGCCATTTGGTCTAGGCCTGGGTGAGGGCCGTGGTGATGAAATAATCATTCCGCCTATTCGATCGGAATGTTTAGCATAAATTGGAGCTCTAGGAGTGGAGCGGACACCACGCGGAGTTGGAATCCCGCATGTGGCTCACGCGATAGCGATAAGGAGCCGTCCAATCGAGTGGAGAGAACCGGTTTAGGAATTCTTCCCGGGCTGTTTGTGTTTTCCCTTCGCACGACTGCCATCGCTGCTGATGATGATGGTTGGCAGCTGATTGTTGTCCGGGGGTAAAGGGGCTGGGTTTGCCAAAAAATAAAAACGGCCAATCCACGGTTCCGCGTGTCCAAAAAGAGGTGTTGATGGATTCAAGCCATCGGTAGCGTGACGATGAGGACTCCGGTCCCGTTCGGTCGTAAACTGGTCGCACACTGATCGGTAGCCCACGGCCGTGCTTGAATAAACAATTTGTAGGCGATAAAGTTGTAATTTTCACTTATTAGGCCATGGTGGTGGCTTCTGGGGACTTGTGCCTTTCAGGAAAACAGCTCATTAATGCAACTCTCTTCCTCTCTTTCTCTCTCTTTCTGGGTCTGTGTGGTCCTATCATTGCAGACATTTGTCAACGAACGGCCACAATCAGCTCTCGGAACGTAGACGCAGACGGGAATTGTAGAGCGGCCGCTGCCTGATAGTTAGAATGTTAGTTGCGTCTACTGCTACTGCTGCTGCTGCTGCTGCTGCTGCTGATAAGAGGCTAGAGCAGGCAAGTGAATAAAAAGCATCTGGTGGTGCTGAAGTGAGTGCCTGTGCAAAGGCACAGTGCAACGGCTGGTGTGGTTAGTGATTGGTGGTGCGAAGTGAGCTGAGTATGAGCCATCAGCCGCGTGGCCAAGTCAGTGCAGCGGAAGTGCGAAACCAAGTGATAGCGTGTGCGAGTGCGAAAATGCCGTACCGAAGAAGGCATCGACCGCCAGTGACCAGGTGGGGGTGGTGGTCCAGTGCCACCATGCTGCTGGTGATGCTGTTGATCAGCTGCTGTGTGCTCGTGATTGTGGATGGTCGTGGCGGTGCTGCTAGTAGCGGAGAATCGAGCTGGGAGCGATCCGAAGGTAGTAGTAGTACCAGCGACTCCGATCAACAGCTGATGAGTGAGTGGAATCCCGTGGATCCAGGTCGCACCGGGGGTGAAGCTGCGGATGAAACGTACGTGCTTCCGGTACGGATCCGAAATGGAAGGATACGACCGGCTCAGCTGGTTCGCCGAGGACCACATCGTCAGCGACACTCCGGCAAGCAAGGTAAGGACCGGCACTGGGACTGGCGACCTATGCTAATCGATCGACGGAACGATCCACGGTGCGATCGTGATGCTTTAATTTGTGGCCGCTAATTATAGGACGCGCGATGTGTTAATGAAGTTGATCGAGGCGCTGTTGGGGGAGAGTTATGAATGATAAACAATTTTGGGGTTTTCAGAATCCTCACCGGATCGCTAGATCGTACCTTCGAGAAGATCGTTCTATTGCATCTCTTTTCTTAATATTCTTCATAGGAAAACCCTTTTTTTGGTGTGGGAACTGATCATGGGATCTCATGGGACAATTCTGTGCTTTCAGTTGCGCCAATCGGAGATCGAGGACCAATTGCTGCTTCGATGATTAAATGGATCAAAAGACTCGTTCGAGCAGCATAAAATGCTTATCGGCATCGAGGCACGACCCTGCACTCAACAGATGCACTCATCGCAACCACTCGCACCTCACGCTAGCTCTTCACATTTCCTCTCCTCCCGAGTGGCCTCCTGGAATTCTCAGGAAGAGCCGATCCTCCAGGGGGCCTCTTGAGGAAACCGAATCCTCAAAACAATCCAGGCATCCAGCGCGCGCGTTTAATTGCTTACATTCCAACGGCAACGCATTGTTGTCCGCCTTGGGCCGTGTTGCCGCACTTCTGGGCTATTCCTTTTCGGGGTTTTCTCATCCGGACAAACGTTCTCACCTGGACGGCGGCACTCGTCTCGTTTCTGGTAGCCTATAGTAGGTATAGCTTCGAGGACCAGAGGAGGTGTGATAAGGAGCAGGCTCATAAATCTGCGAGCCTATACCACCCGCATCTGTAAGGATGCTGGCGTCGGAGGATGAAGTTGATTTCGAGCTCTTCGCTTCTGTGTGCTTTGTGCAGCTGGTGGTGTTGGTCGCGGCGGAAGGATGCTTTTGTTGGGTTTGGTTGGATGCGTCCGGACAGCTTTATACTCGTTTTGAGTGGCAAACGGATTTTTGCAAAACAAACTTTCTATTGCATCCCGCCAATCAGCCTTTTCTCTTTCGTTTGAAAATGCTTATCAGGCTTTGAAAGATCCTGCAACAAAAAGGGACCGCTTGCATGACTCTTTCTCTGCTGCTGCTGCCGCTAAGTAGCCAGCATCCCGTGTGTATCAGGTAAGAGAGTGTCCCTTTTTGTCTATTAGCCCGAACACACCTTGGCTTTGACCTGAGCCGAAGGCCAAACCTTTTTCTGACCGCCCGGGCGGATCAACCTAACCAAGCACAGATTACACACCCGATGACGATGATGATCATCATGATGATAGCTGATGGTTAGCCTTTAGACCTTGGAAGCGATGATGCATGTTGCGCCAGGGTAAGCTCGGTGGAACTGATCCCTGGAGGCGACGACGAGGATGCAATGGCGGCTACTTCATTCGTGAGCAGCCTGTTTTGATAGGCCAGGCGCTTCCCAAACACAAGAAATTAAAGGCCCAACGCACAGAGGCCCTTTTTGGGCTTTATCCGCCACGCGGTGAGCTCGTGCTGCTCGCTGACTGTTCGTTCGAGAGTGGCTCGTGAAAGAACCTTTTCCCCGAGTCACAAATAGTGGGTTCTCGTCCGCTGGCGGTCAAGAATCTTCGCCTTCGACCACCTTCTGTGTTGCGTAAAGTTTGAGTCAGCCAGGCTGATGGGGTTTGATATAATAGGATCCCTCGATTGCGTTCCCTTTCTGCGACTCGTGAAGCCCTTTTCCTGCTGCCGCGACCTGCTGCCGTCGCTGCTGCTCCTGCTGCTGCTGCTGCTGCTAATGTGTGCACCGTTCGGTAACAAATATCCAATAATTACAAGCCAGGGTCCAGGATTCCGAATACCTTCCCTTTTTTACAGGAGATGATGTGTTATTTTTAATGAAAAATTGATCGCTAATTGATATTTGATCGCGAACCACTTCTGGTTATGGGTTATGCTTGGTTCCGTGTCAGCCCGGGGTGAGGATCGCATCGTTTACACCACGTTGCCTGTCATGTTTTATGTGCGACTGATGAACGGTTTGGTGGCCCTTAAGGCACCTAACAACCACTACAGAATCTGTGCTTTAGCTCCTATTTTATGCAATTTTGTGCAGATATTACAGGGTAATTGATTTCAGAGTAATTGATTGTTTTTTCCTCTTTTCACAATAAATTTTCACATTAGAATGCCATCAATTCTTGTTCTTGTAGTCCTTTCCCCCTACAGAAAGCAATACTTTTCCACGCACTTTCCACGCACTCGGCAAGATGGATGCGTGGCTGGCGTACTCACCAATCGCTCGCCTTTATTCGCAATAACTCATGCCACCAAATCCTGCGTTCCGTTCTCTATAATTAAAGATCAACAATGAATGAGTTATGGCCACCATTCTGGCGATCGCTCAGCACTACGCCAGTGGGCTAATTGATTATTAGCTGCCCTGCTGCGCGTGACTCCGCGCTAAGTTGCTGTGTAAATTTCCTTCGCAACTTATTACCCGGTCGTGGCTGCACAGCTCAAATTATGCTCCACGCACTTCAAAATCCGCGTGACGTTGAATGGGCGTGACAGTTCATGTCGTCCTGTGTGGTGCATCCTTCTGCCAGCCACAGGTTGATGTTGGTTTAATTAATTTTGTCCCATCCTCCGGCCAGGGGACTGCAGTTGCAGAGGGCGTTCCAGGACACGGAAGTGCAGGTGCATTCAGGACGTCAGAATCACGCAGCAGCGTTGATGGAGAGAATTTGGTTAAAATTCAATCACCACGTTTTCGGACTGGACCACCCAGTCGCTGAAATTTCGGCATCACTGGCAACTGGCACAGGGAAAGGATGGTGGTGGCTTCATGAATTCATTACCAGCACACATATTTGCATAATGCTTGCGGGCCCAAAAAACACGGTACTCGATGGCCTGAGAAGTGGAACAACCAGTTGCCCCACTTATGTTGCTTCTCAAAGTCTCGGTGTCTAATCCCATTTCGTGGCACTTCACATTACCGAAATCGACGAGCAATCACTTCTGGCGTTGGCTCTCCCGGACAGCAAACTGAATGCTCGGAGCGGTGCTCGTCGTCGATGCTCTCGAAAGGGCACCTCGATGCGGTGCCCTTGCCGCCAGTGGAAGCGATGAATCCGATTAAGATAACTAATGGGAAAGGGCCCACAGGATTACAATAAAATCGTCATTATTTTCACATTTCAAAGACATCACGACGGTACAAGGGACGGTTCCTTGGTAGTGAGCGGCGGATAAAGCACACCGACACCGGATCGAGCATCGTTTATCGCGCGGGAAACGGCAGAGGAACGGACATGGCGTTGCATTTCGTCGATACCGTTGTAGAGCCGATCGTTCGACACTTCATCCCTCGATCATCATCATCATCATCATCGTTGTCGTTTGATCGGCGGCTTTGACGCACCAACCGCTCCGGGTTCCGATTCTTCCGACGTGTTTAGCGTCCGATTAGAGGCGTAATGGAGCGGAGAATGGAGCGGTTTATGGGCCGGTGTGCCTTCAAGCGGGTGGCCCGCGTGGCAAAAGGAAGTCTGGGAAATCGAATTTCTCTCCAATCGTGCTCCGAAGCCAAAAAATGGTTGATCGACGTGTAGCGGCTCTGCATTTGCACGACGCACACTCTAATTGCCTTCGATTTCGCCTTTTGCGGCAAGTTCGTCCGTTAACAATGCGTTTCTGGAGATCGAGATGAATGTATGCGGTGCTGCACCAGTCCGTGGCTGTGCTTTCTGTGGTCAGTCAGTGTGGTTCTGTGCACCAGCCTGTGGTTTCAATTCCGTTGTGGTTTTTGGGTTTTCAATCGAAAGCACTCAATGTAAGGATGCTGGCAGTCGGCTCTAGAGGTGGAGCGTTATTGTTTTGGAGAACCTTCCGCTTTGTGGTCCATAAATTCTCGATCGAGACAGTAACGATCCGTTCCGCGATGTTTACGGGCCACCCCTCCATTTTTTGGGATTCAGATTGTTTGGAGAGATCGCTGGCAGATCGTTTGTTTTGGGCGCAAGACTTGTACGCATCAGAAGACGATCCTTTCAATCCAGGCGATCGCATCGCTGTATCTAATCAGTGATGTTACTTCACTTTTCTGCCAATATTGTCGTAATGTGCGCATCCTACTTCGCTACCAACGCTTGCTGTCCATTCGCGGTAGTCAATTGCGAGGTAGTTGGTGCAATTTGTACGCCCGTAGACCGGTGAGCATAATTTTTTTATGTTGAGCTCACTCACCAACCACCACGGCTATCGCGCAATCGCCATCAATCGATCGATCGATCGAGCGGCTAGGTATCGAGCTGCTGGTAGTACACCTTTGCATAAGGTGCAAATCATGATGCTGCTGCTGCTGTGTGGAGCTCGTAGACGACGGTACGAGGTAATCATACCTTTCAGCGGATCGCTCAGTGGATCTCGGAATGACCGAGTGTGGTGGCACTGCTGCTGCTGCTGCTGCTGCTGATGATGATGCATCGAGCCATCGACGGTGGCGCCACTTGGTTAATGCCATTTTAAGTGAGTACTGGCCAGCCGCCTGTTGCAGCATCCTCTATTGCGGGCGCCCACTTGTGTCCACCGTGGGGTTGAGATGCATAATTCATGGACTTTTCTCTTCCTCTTCAGGGGCGCTCCTCGGATCTTCGGTGGCTCATCCAAATGATGAGCATCCTCTTGTCTTCACGTTGCTTCTCTTACTTTTTCCTTTCCTCCCCGGTATTACGGCACGAGTCGGCATGTACAAGAGGCGTGAAGAATTCGCTTCGCGGCGTTGCATTCCCCTCGTCCGGAGAACATCTTGGCACAGGCAACCTTCCGAGAACTACGCTAACGTACTAGCCACGGCCACCACCGATTTGATGCGCCTCTTTAACCGATCGCCAACGTCGCCATCGATGGTTCTGGCCGGGCTGATTATGCAGTTTCCAGCGAGCTGCCACTAACCACTTTGTACCGCTGAGGAACGAACGAACGGTCGGAACCAGCCGGCTGTTGTTGTTGTTTGGTTAGAAAATAGAGGAACCCAGAGGGGCGTTCGTTCATGCTCCTGCACCTGAGGTCAAGCTGAAAGAACTTTCTTGCTCCACCGTTGCACTGTTGCCATCGATGAAAGCAGCAGCGGCAGCAGCATAGAAGCGCACGATTATCATAAACCGGCGCGACCGGCATTCTGCGATGTGCGCAAGATAAATGATGATGTTTCACCGATGAACTGACACAAATTTCTGATCAACGCAAACTCGTGGTTCGTGCCGCTGCGCACAATCTCGCAAATCAGCATGCCAGCCTGCCAGCACGACGACGGTGCACAACGCGGTATGCAATTACCGGTAGATCACGTCACGAAAGACGACAGGAGTGCGCCACACCACAAGCACAGGATTGTTGGCATCCAAAGGCCCGATCGAGCGGGAACTGGTTCTGGTTCATCGTCGTCATCGTGGTCGGTGCACCGCAACTAACACTTTAGCGGAGCGGAATCGCTAGGTCGGTCGACCACAACAGTGTCGCAGCATGGCAGCATAACGGAGTCTCCCGTCCGATCGATGCCCTGATGTGTGCACTCTCCATATCAACTGCCACTGCCTTGGGGGCGGGGGGGTTGGATTGATATCTAGGCGATCGTGCGATCTAGAAATGGTTCAACCAGGGAGGAACCAGGAGGAAAAAAACATAAACAAATCAACGAGCAGCCGGTGGGATGCTGCGCTGTGGCGGCTCTTTATAGACTCGAGCAGACTGGAGCAAAGCTTGCTGCGATAAACATGACCGGACAGCGAAGTGCATCGTGCATGTTGCGAAGAAGGCAAACTTCCTGCCAACCTTCTATGGCGGGCCCGATGATCCGAACGCCGCGCCGCGTAAGTGAAGATGGATGGATGATGTTTGTTGCTATAGCAACTTAAAAACAATAAACCTCTAGCCCATCGCGCGCCAGGAGAGGAGAGCAGAATGAATGTGAGTTTGGACAATGTTGTGAGAGTGATTTCGGTAGCAAGATTTGAAAATAATTATAGGGAGCACACACAGGCCAAGACGGAACCGTAATGAATGGTGTTGATCACGAAAGATCTGACACGGCAATTGAAACGTTCTGGAACGCGAAGAGCAACAGAGGCCACATTAGCTGACGACGAATGGAGAGCCACGGGTGGTTGCGCTCGCATGTCCCGAGAACACTAATTATCTGTCGGTGGTCTGGAACAACCGAAACACTACGGTTGCAAGGTGTGGAAAAGGGCCAAATATGGTGCGCAACATGCAAAACACAGCCAAGTGGCCCCCCGCCCCGGGGGTGGCGATTGTAGATAATCTTACTGGCCCCAAACACATTCGCTCGCTCCGAAAACACCAACCAACTGGTGGTCCACCGGGTTCTCGGTATGGCGGCTCCAAATTCGGTATCTTTTGCGTGTGGATTCAGGCCAAGTGATCACACAGAGGGGCGCCTCTGGATTCCGGCGACTGGAACCGCCAAGGAGTGCCAAGAAAGGGCGCAAACTCACACACCGGCACACATCTCCCGTTTTGGGGCGGCAATTGGCCATTTAGATGGCGCCTTTCCGATGGCTTCGCTGATCCTGGTGCGCGAATTGCCTTTTCTGGGAGCCTTTAAAGCCGATTTCGAGGTGGCACGCACGCAATCGGTGCACGGATCGGGAAATGTACCGTGGTCGTGATTTGTTTCCATTTGGTTTTAACACCTAGCCCGGGGGGTGGGGGGTGGAGAGGGGAAGGAGAGCGAGAGGGTGTCTTACGGGGATTTTGGTGCAACCGCTAGAAGGTGTAGTATCTGTAATTTATTTTCTTTCTTTGTAAAATGCCATTATTGCTAATAACTGCTTACAAGTGGATCCATTTTGATGCAAACAGTCCCATAAAATGAAATCAAGTAAGACAGTTGACGAAATTAAGAGAAGGGAAGAAGCTATTTATTGGAGTTGATAACAGTATGTTACAAAAATAGTTTACTAAGATTACTAAGTGCGTTGATTCCAGGGGTTTATTCCCTGAAGTAAAATGAATAACTTGAAGCAGAACCTTAAACACATTTTACTCTATTCTGATAATCTGATTGTTTGACAACAGAACCAGCAGAATTTCGAAAGATTTCTTTTCTTCGATGAACTAACATAGCATGTTTGTTTCTTCCTTTTCTGATTATATCTATCGTTCGACTATCGGTAGGTTGATTTTGCTTGTTTTGCGTGTACCCTCAAGAATTTATTTATTTTCTCAAACATTGTAGGCTACATCCGTTACAATTCCTCTTTTATTGATTCATGCTTAAGATGTAATCAATAGATCCAGTATCCAATTACAAACCTAGAACCCTGCATGTATAACTTTACACTATGTCTTGTTAACATGAATTTAACGATAGAATACAAGTGTTAACGATGAATCTCTAATGTTTGCTTCCTTGGTTGCTGCGAGTTTAACTACTACATCTCCTTTTCTGCGAACAAAATCGACTTGACCATCCCCCTTATCTCAACTGCACTCACGTTAACAATTAGCACACAAGACGTATTACCAGAAGCTTCATCTTTGTCAGTGCAACGACTACCACATCGTCAGTGAGTTACTCGTCAGTGAGTTAAATGGCTTTTCCTCATCCGCCAACCCTCGTCCCTCGTCAGCCAGTGGCCAGTTGAAATGAAACCATTTGCCCGGGACGTGTGTAATTTAACACTTTCTAAGCGAAGCTCTAGCGAAGCAATGGCGCAACTGATCTGACTGACTGCAACCGGGCACTGGCCTGGCTTGGCAATTAGTTGGCAAACTTCACAAACGCGTACTCGCGTCAGAGCACTTTCTCGTTAGCCATGATCACTTATGCGAAGACGGAACGACGGTTGCGACGGAATGATCTCCAGACATGAACGCGTAGTTGGCAGCCGGTAGTTCCCGTCTACTTCCCGGTGTTTTGTCCCGGAGTCCCTTGGGTTCAAATTAATCTCCCAGACCCGATGG
This sequence comes from Anopheles aquasalis, assembly GCF_943734665.1. Taxonomy (NCBI): domain Eukaryota; kingdom Metazoa; phylum Arthropoda; class Insecta; order Diptera; family Culicidae; genus Anopheles; species Anopheles aquasalis. The sequence goes on along the minus strand of NC_064877.1, from coordinate 73,488,734 downwards.
AGGAGTAGTGCAACCGTGCCCGCACACAACACTGGCATCGTTTGTCGTCGTTGGCCTGCGCAGGGGACTGATTGTGACTGGACGGCGGTTTGATGGCGGTGACCGAAGGCCGAAGGATAATTGACACATTCCCGGCGCAGCAATCGGCTGCATTCATCTGTTCCAGGACCAGCGGCCCGGCTCGGGCCACAGTAATTAAGGCGTATTATCGATATTACCACGCACTTGCATCGCGATCGCAGTTCTCTCTCTCTCTCTCCTTCACTTGCGCTTCTCTCCTTAACTGGCCGCCATGCTGCGTCAGTGTCAAGTGTGTCTGCGCGGTTCGTGCAGCGTGATCGCCTACACTATGATTCCACGCCAAGCCAAGCCACGCCACGGAACACCGCTCAGTTCAAGTTCATATTCGTCTGGTTCTCTCTGGCTGTCACCGACGCGTGCATGCGCGGCTTCCCGGCTCTGGCACTAGTCTCCTGACACCCATCCCTGCGCTGTTTATGTTCGTTCGCTCCCGCTCTCTACAGGGATGCGATGCCGGTTGGTTGCCGGTTGCAGGTTTTCCTTTAGAAGAAGCAGGAGACCCGTTTGGCGGCGCGAAGGTGATGTTTGGGAAGTTAATTTCCCGTTCATCATCCGTGGCGCAGACGAACGCACCGACGTGTGCCGACGACGACGACGACGACGACGATAGACTGCAGTCAGTCCGGATGACGGCCAGACCAGACCAGGGACCAGGGACCAGTACCACCAGGCCCTAACCTTGCGCCAGCTCGCAGTATGGCGGGATTTATTTTCATTTTCGAACGTAAAGAAGCAACAAAATAAGCTCAACCTTCGGGCCGCTCCGCTTTGGATCGACCGTAAGGGTGTTGACTTATGTGCTTCACGCCACTCACGCGGTTTCTGTCAACCATCCAGCGTGAGGCGTACGCGAGAGCGAGCATCATCATCATCATCAGTGGCGTGTGCATAGGACAGGACAGGGCACATACAGACACAGGAAGTGATGTCTCATGTCGGTGCGCCTCTAGTTTCACTTTCCCGGAAGGAAGGGGGTTCATGGGGTTTTTCCAGCCTTTCCAGACATTCCAGGCGTTGAATGCATCTCGAACTGGAGCATCAGTCCTTAGAAAGGGGCTCCAGAGACATTCTAAAACGGCGGTGATCAGTAGCTGATTGCATTGATTGGTTTTTTGCTTTTTTGAACGAACAATTAGACGCACGAACCACGATCAATCGCGATCGCAAGCGGGTTATGCTTGAGTGATGCTGCGCAAATTAATTGTGAATCTCTGTGGCGGCGGCCCGACGTGTTCATCGACCCGCGCGACGCCATGATGAGCTGCCATCGGGTGCACCATCACCGAAAATAGCTCCTCCGCTCGCCCATCGCAGTGTTCTTTGCCCGTTTTTCGATCGAACGCCGGCAACAGATTGAGGGAGGGGTTAATGTGTGGGGTCAGGGCGCGCACAGTTTGAATGAAACCGGCTTGGCATCCCAGCCCGCCAGCCAGCCAGCACTGGGAGACCATTAGTCACCGAAGCGTAAGAAAAGATTTATCTTTACGCCAGCAGCAGCCTGGGAGCGGTGAGTTAGATGATCGTCATCGTCGTATGATCATCATCTGTGTGCCTCTTGCTACTGTGTGCTAGCTGTGTAAGTAGATCATTAATTTAGTCCTTTAGTGGTCCGAGAGTGGAATGCGAGACACTCGTTTCACTGTCACACAAATACACGAAGAGGTTCAGGACACTGATCCATTCATACATCACGCGGTGAGGTGTCTGTGTTGATGCTTAATCAGCTGGTTACGACCAGAGAGTGCACCGAGTCTGATTTGTCTCAAGAAATGGAGCGTAGCATCACAACAATGGACCCCCAATCCAATATGTCACTCTACTGCTGCATAATAATAATGGCTTGCGATGGGGTGTGATTTGTTCAATCGTGTCAAACATAACGAGAACAACCGGATTGGATCGCACCCGGAACACGGAGGGGTTAGCGTGCAAAAATGCAATTCCATTATGACGTTTTTCTAAGGGAGGGCCGAAGCGTAAACATGAAAATTCAATTAAAACACTGGCACCCCCACTGTTTCTCGAGAGCACGATGTAACGATCCTCTTCTCGAAGACCATACCATACCGGCCAGACGCAGCATCTTCACCACAGTCCGCATGATGAGGTTCCTTCCCTTGTTTGTTTGTGTTTATGTTTATGAATGCCGTGAGGAACGCCAGGACGCCCCTCTGGGAGTGCAAGTAACCTGCAGTGCAGTAACCAGTTGCGCTTGCATGCCAGCATACATTTGCGTATACCGTTGGACTGGACGGGAATGGTTGGTAAAATTAAACTTCTTTTCCCTCACGTGTACTCTCCTGTGCACCCCCTGTGTTAGAACAAACCACAAACTGGCCAGGGACCGACCGATGATCGGCATCGGTAATAACACCCTGGTGTTCTGGTTCCGTCCAACTGGCCAGCTGCAGCGCTTGATGCAGCCCGGAATGCATTGGCCGTCTTCAGAGGATTGCTTATTGGCAGAGTAATGTAACAATGCGAACCAATTGCCGAGCCGAGCACCTCGGGAATGTAATGATTTACGCACCGAACCGAGGCAATCAAACGAAACGAAACACTTTGCGCACAACCCAAACGCCATAAACCGGGGGTTTTTTTTTTTGGGGAAGACCCGAATGAGCAGACGAACAAAGTGGTTTTTGTGGGGAGGCCGGTACGTTTTATGGATGAAAAGCCATATTTTGCACGATCGAGAATGGGGATTTGGAGGTTGAGAGAAGAGAAGAAGCGTTCAGTTGATCGATCGTGGATCGTTCTGGTTCGCGATTGGAATGCATTCAAGAAATTGCAGAGAAAGAGAGGCTGCAAGCTACAACGACCATTACCAGTCATTGTTTTCGGTTTATGAGTGTTGAATTTATAAGTTAATTTGGCATAAAATATCGATCGATAAATCGTACCTGCCGCGAGCAGTTCTCAAGGATCGCTGATCGAACGAAAGCACCCTCAAGAATGAGGCTCCACGTCTATATGAAAGGTAATGGTGCTCAATTGTTGTGCTGTCCGACGCCAACAGGCCGATTGTTCAACATGATCCCAAGTAAACCTATTAGACGATGGTCAAAGAGTCATGAATTGATTCTAAATGGCGCTACTTTTGGCCCGGGGGGGGGGGGGGGGGGGGTACAAACGAGCCTAATGTACAAACACTGCTAGAGACAGATGATTTATGTAGCTACAAAGCGTTGAACTGCGTGAACAATTTGTTGGCCAAACACCGTCCCTCCCGCGTTGTTCGCGGTCAAACAACGGCGAACGTCTCGAGAGTGTGAGCACTGAGCTGTAGCGATTGAAAATGATCAGCGAGAAAGCGCCTCAACACCGTCCTCGTCTTCGTCTTTGTAGTCAGCCCTTTTTCTCATCCGCATTAAGAAAGTGCTAATTGAATAAATGACAAGGGATGGCACGTCCCATCGCACTACTGTTCGCGTAATCAGCTGGCAAGCATCGTTCGTTCGTTCGTTCGTTCGCACGCACATCGCACGCATCCTTCCGTCCGCCATTACTTAACGTTTTGAAAGGGGCTTTGCGGTGTTTGATGTGATGAATGCTTTTAATAAATCATTTCTTTCTTCCCCACAAAACGGTCCGGTCCATTCTGCATTCCTTCATTCCGGTCCTTTCGCTGCTCGATATCTTAATTTCTAATCGTCTCCCAACTTGACCTCGGCCACCATTCGGCGGTCAGAGGTTTTTGGGGGGAAAACAAACGTTCCTCGGACCTTGCAGCTCCCCGCTCTCCAACCGGTAGACTAATGTTGCTGGCTCTAATGCAGAAAGTCATTAATTTGGTCCCCGGGGAATCCTCCGGAGGCGCGATGCGTGAGAAAGTCGCGAGGATCGCGGTGAAAAGCCACCAAGAGAATAAATAACGCTATTCACAATGAAGACGTATTTAACGCACACACAGAGCGACGGTGCTGCACCGACCGATCGATGGCACTAAATCAATATTAAATGTTTAAATGTTCTTCTGCTGCGGGGCGTGTGTTGGGCCAGTCTGTGTTCCCTCCGGGCGGCCTAAAACCTGGCGTCGAAGGCCCCCTTTGGCGAGACGGCGCCTGCACATGCAGGTGTGTGTTAGTGTGCTGTGTGTCGTGTGTTTAATTATGAATTATGGCCTAATTGATAAAAAGCTGTGAGGCGGCCAGTCTCCTCTCGCTCTCTCTCTCTCTCTTCTACCAAAAAAATGCAAATGGACTAAAACCGTTTCATGGGCACCAGAAAATCTCGCCTGCTGAGATGCACGCTAAACAACGCTTAAGGCCATGTTTAAAAAAGGGTTCCGCTTTATCTTCTGTTGATTTGGTGCAGCAGTGCCGGTGGCATCGGCAGCAGCGGCACCGGCAGCAAGTGGTTTGTGCCAATTTTCATGCCACCACATAAGGCAACCGATGCAGCAGCGTCCCTTTTTTGGTCACACAAACGGGGCGGCAGATGGGCGACATGATTTGCATACGCGGCACACAGCCGTTGGCTTCGGATGCTCGATCGGATGTGCAAACCATCTGTTCTCTCGCTGCCATTACGAAAGCGAAGGGCTTCGGTGGCCGCGAGTACACGTGTCCATAGCCTTTTTTTTTGAATGGCTGAAGTTCTTTATGCTTTTGAGCAAACGGTTTTCTAAGAATTCTGGCTCCCATTACGTCTCTATCGTCTTCACGCTGGTGGTCGTCTCGAGAAACTACTTTATGCGGAATATATGCTTCACCGAGAGAACCATCATAAAGCGCCCTCCATTATCGCAGGCACACGACGACATCGTTAATGACATTCCGTCTGTGGGTTAGGGAAGAGAGAGCGAGGAGGGAGAGAGAGTATTCATCCCCCTCTCGCGCCTACTTTGGAGTGTAATAACGTCTTAATTTCTGTCCCCAGTAACCCTAGTACGCAGGGTCTGCCTGTCATCGAGAGCTAACAGCCTACTTTGGCCTTTCATCTCCACTCATCACCAAGCTCGAGCTCGATCAAGACTCGAGAGATCGAGTTGAAGAGTTAAAATGAAGTGCGTGCCATCATGGATGACGCGAACAAGAAGGGGGGAAGTGATGTGATTGCGTCTGCATCTGCATCGATCTTATTTATCGTGCGTCATAAGTTGTACCCACACCAACAAACCCTAGCATACAAAAGCCGGCACTGAAACAGGAGATCGGGAAAGAATCCATCTCCGGCCATCTGTCTCCATGGGCGGGGTGGACAAAATGGGGACTTTCTGGGTGTAGGATTTATGTACCGTGAGAAATGGAGGTTCACCAGGGGCCCAGGAGAGAGTGTCTGTCGCGGTCTGTTTGTTATTGTGTGTAAAGGCTTCTCCCAAGAGCCGCTGAAGAGCCGTGTCGCGCGGTTGGCCTGGACAGGGCTGTTTGAAGGTTATGTTTATGTTCCTCGACTGATTTCCGGTCGCGCATCTCGCGTCGTTGTCATCTGGGTCGTTTTCGGGGCCCCTTTTGACCCGTTGGTCACAGGGAGGCTGAGGGTATGTTGATGTATTTCTGGAAACGATTATTACTCTGAACCACATTACATCGCTCTTCGGTGAGTGATGTATCAAGAGGCGCGCGCAATGGGGTAGAGACCGTGGACCAAAAGTGTCTGCTCGTTGTCCTCCAGTTTCCTGTGAATCTATGAATAAACATAATTTCCTCGCCCCTCGGGTGGCGGAAGGAGAGACTCTCCCAAAAATAGCGCACCACTAGCTGCCATCCATTTTGCGAATATAATGAATGTCGGTCGCGATGGACCAGTTCCGTCGTGTTTTGATTGTTTTTTTGGGATCTTTTTTTTGCAACTCTTCTTCACATCTGTCTCCTCTTTTCCACAGAGCTGAAGCTGCTGTCCGGTCTGACTGTTTCGACGGCGGAGTACGATCATCACCAGCACCAGCAGCTACCGAAGGCGTCCGGTTTATGGCCACCATTTTTTAATGTAGCCCTGCGGGCGACAATCTCCGTGAATGCGACCTGCGGCCAGTCAGGGCGGGAGGAGTACTGTCGCATCACTACGGAGGCTACGGGTCGGTAGGTAAACGCTTCTTTGCTCCTTGATGTTGTTGTTGTTGTTGTTGTTGTTGATGGCGATTTAATTTTTGGAAAAAAAACATAATTTTGTTCACCCTGGCAGGTCCCGTGGTTCCCAGTGCGGTATCTGTGATGCCAACAGTCCGGATCCGGAGAAGCGCCATCCGATCACGAACATTGTCGATGGCACGAGCAGCTGGTGGCAGAGCCCGACGCTGCAGAAGGGCGCCAAAAATGATCGCGTGACCATCAATCTCGATCTTGGGCAGGTAAGTTGGCGCACCGGGGGGTGGGTACATGTTTCGGGGAAAATGGGCGCCAGTAAGCCGTCATTGGCGGTCGGTCGCTTCGAGTGGCTTTTGATGTGGCGCAGACAGATTTCCCTATGCGATAGGGGCCATTTAACCTTTCACACCAGCGACAATGTCCGGCACGGTTCGGAAAGTGTCAAATGGCGGGGGAAGTGACATGGAAAAGATGTCTTCGATGCTCATTCCAGGAGTTCCTGCGAGAAAGACATGTGACCGGATACAATAAACCATTTTTAGGGACAAAAATTGTAGCAAAGAACTCAAGACAATTTCGTTATAGACTTCAATTGGAACACTTTAGTTGTTTTAGTTAAAAAGGTTATTAAAAATACCTCGACAGGATCGGATAGCATAATATGACGTCACGAAATTAGTAACCGTGAAATGTCAAATAAATATTGTTTTCACATTTTTTATTTTTTTTTTTTTTAACATATATAAGGACGGACGAGCCGTATGTTTAAACACATTTTTTATGATCCTTTAAATAATTACTTTGACCAAAAATCACGCTTTCCACCACAAAACGCTTTGTGCCACTCTTTATGACACCGTCTTCCGATACTTCCGACATTCCGGTCAAAACTGTGGTCACCGACGGGGCCGTCACGTTCTCATGCGTGCTATCGTGCTGCTTAGATCGCGTTCGGGGTTTGATCGCATGTCGACATTTGTTTACCTTTTGGGCTGTCTCGCGCCCTCGGTTTCCCGGGGAGATCACTAGCCCGCAACAGACAACATACCATGCGGTAGCGTGCACACTTCCCTTCCGTAGTTTGAAGTCGAAGATGTATCCCAGGTTTGAGTAGCCTCCGGTAACCTCCGGGTTCCTCTTCTAAATGCCGCGCCACCTTCCAAGAACTTCTCGCAGACACGAAGCGAAGACGCGAGACAGCGGCGAGACGCCAAGAATACAAAACGCCAAGATGCACAAAACGCCCGTTGCACCTCGGAGGGAGCGGCAGCACCACGGGTTCATCCCGCGGAGGGCGTTGCATCTGTTTCTAATCTTCTAGCCCCGGCGTGGACGCTAACCGCGCGTGTACCGCCACTGCTCGCACTCGCACACCTTAAATCGATCGATGTTTATGCCAACCGTGTTCGTGTTCGTCGTCGTGGTCTTCGCCGTCACTTCTTCTTCTTCATTTGTTGGCTTCTCCGTCGTGCGCTGGTTTTATGGGTTCTACCCGTCGGCATCAACCGTTGCAGCAGGAGCATCATCATCCCCTTTGCAGCCCCAACCGAGCAGCGCGAGGTGTCGATTTGATTTGAATACAAATTATGAGTCGGATACATGTTCCATCTTTCGACCGGAGATTAGCCCCTCGTCACCCAGGGTATCGTCACTAGCAGCATCAGCAGCCAGCAGCAGCTCGTCACCAAATTAATGTGGCGAGAAATGTGGCATCTTTTAATTTGGGGGATTTTATGGACGAGCCGGATCGTCCAGATAGCCCCCGGGGGCGGTCCGGCGCGCCAGCTAAGCTGCTGGGTATTTGGGCTGGCTGACTGGCTGATGTTGACTGATCGTGACACACCGTGACAATCTGTCATGTAGACGATGACGATGACAAGCCGTGATCGCCTGTCGGTCGCTGGCTTTGCCGTGGCGTACGGCCAACCGTTTTGAATTGAATCACTCTCCTCGGGAGGGTATTCCCCCGGGGGATTATGCAGCTTCTGCTTAAGTAGCATACGCGCCCTGGTGGGCGTTCAGTCGTTCCCTAATTGTTGAAATTCCTTTCACAGTCAATGGAATCCGAAAAAAAACGGGACTCTGCTCTCTTCTGGAGATGGCACAGAGATCAGCGCCGACCTTTGTAGTTGGATGCGGATGTTTTCGGTTCCGAGGGCGCGCCTGGATAATGGTGCCGGGGTCCGGTTTTAATTGAATCGTTCGTTAATTTGCGTGATCCTTGGCGTGTGCAGGGTGTGCGTGTCAATGCTATGGGCTTATCCGATACAGGAGCTGCTAATGGACGATCGCTTTGCTCTGCGATAATCACAGGATATTTCAATTACGGTCGGTGCCTTCTGAAGTTTTTGTTGTCCTCGTATATTGCATTATAAGATTGCCAATCTAAAGTCCGGCTTCTCGGTGGTTTTTTCGAGGATCTTCTTTGCCTTTTTACTGTTAGTTAATGCCACTCCCTTTGGTGGAACTGATTCCCATGATTCGACACCGATTGTGCTCGATCTTTGAAAGCACTGAAGGCACCGATCTTGCATCAACACTTTGACCGATCGATCTTGCAACAGCACCCGCTCCGACTATCTGCACTATCGGCGCACTGCATCTCGCTCTGCATTCCCTTTCATTCCGCACGCGCATCATCGGACGCTACACTTATTTATGAGTCCCCGGGCGGATGAAGCGACAAAGGCGACTCGCCGTCCACCAAAGGAATGCATTAACCATTAAGAGCCATCGCTTGCAGCAGAAGATGATAGTGCATCGGGATAGCGCTGCATCGTTAGGCATTTTGGGGGGGTACAAGAAAAATGTGCCAACAATTAATCTTGACCGAAAATGGTTACCACTTCGAAAACCCTTGGATTCCTGCGTCCTGTGCCTAGTACTCGTTCCGTTCCTTTCCCTTTTATTGTGCGTGCATGTTGCGAGCATTTCAGGTGGTACCTTCTGCCTGAGAGAAGGGCCCACGGATACCAAATCGGTACGCGGTGGCGACCATTATCGATAAAACCGAAATTGATCGGGTCCTTTTTGGGGGCTTTTTGGTGGCCGTCGTACGCGCGTTTATTGATGTTGCGGGTTACGATCGGGTCAGGTGTAATCTCATTAGTCAAAAGTGCAATAACACTTTTGCAGACGGAACATTTTCGGTCCTCTTTTTGTCGAAATCGATCATTAGTTTGGCCATTTTGGGATGTTGTTCGTGATTCGTTTTTGAGTAGAATCGAAATCGTGGAACCAGTCTGGATTCTGATGCCAAGAACTGAGAGAAGAAGGCGATCATGGTTGTCGGCACAATATGGTCGACGATCCGCCTTTTTTAGGGCGCAACGGATCGAAGCACAACCGAAGCTCTTATAATCTTAAACCAAAGACAACCTCTTGATCTCTTGGCCTCCGTTAACGAGCAAATGGCTCGCGGAATGCACGCGGAAACAATATTCATTGTCCACGCCCGTTATCTGGCCACCAAGCGGGCCCGGTCGATCATACACCGATTGCCGTTAGCGCTCATTGGGTTCGTTGTCCGGGTTGTGTTCTAAGGGCGCTCTAGTTTCGGTCCCTTCCTATCGCGCACACACGCTAGTGCTCTGGCCGGCTAGATGGCTGGCTGCCACCCAAGGCCTTTTTTGGGGTCGACCAATGGGCCGGGGAACCGGGAATCCGGACCAGAAATGGCCATGTAGATCGATCAAACTGTGCGGTCGCGACGGTGGCGGCAGTCTGGGTTGCACGTTGTACGCCAATAATTGGCCATTGGCTGGACAATGCTTCCGTGAACCTGCTGTTGCTGCTGCTGCTGCTCCCGGTGTTCCCGCTGTTCCCGGCTCTTGCATTGCGGAATTGTCAGGTCTAGGTCCAGTCCTTGCTGGTCAGTCTTATCCAAGTCGCCGTCGTCGGTCAATGCCGGTGCAGTTCCTCTGGTTCTTTCCCTGTTTATGGTGCGATCCGCCTTATTTAGCTTACCGTAGGTCCGGGAAAGGGAAATGGAATGTTTTAATGAGTTCCATTCCCGTATTGGCCACACCAGCCGCCAGTGCCGTCAGGACCAGACCTCCTGCACTCCTGCACTCCTTCTGGTTTCTCGTTCTGGATGTGGATGAGTACCCTCCCGGCTACATGTGCCCCCAGAGGTCTCTGGATATCGATCAGTTCTTCTGCTACCTCCGATACGATGCCCAAAACGGTAAACGCGCCCCTGGTGATGGTGGTGATGAGCGCGCTCCGAAACACACATTTCACTAACTTTATGGTCGCGCGCGCAGCCGGTGCGTGGAATGGCAAAGAATCAAAAAAAAAAAAACAGCTCCCTCTCTGTCCCTGTCGCATTCCAATCGGCCCGTGGTTTTGTTCGGAAACGGCGAAGAAGGCTCGTGAAAGGTCCGGTTTTTTGCTTCATTTTTGGGTCCGCAGAACGCAACGCGAGCGAGCGTTCATGTTGTTGGTCGTCGCTTCGTTCATCGAGGCGTAATTGGATCGGGATCACGTGACAGGCATCAGCAATGTGCACCAGATAACGTAATCATTGCTTCATATCGAATTGACAGGCTGCCGACGGAGTGGATGCGCACCGATCGCGCGTCAATCAGCAGCAACTCCAGCTGTGCAGACTCTTGGATGTTCGCTTGTCATCTTCTGCACAATCAGCAGCGTTTGTAGCCCTCTCTCTGCAGCTGTTTGGAAGTGAAGCTGTGGAGCATTGAATCGTTTGGTGTGACTTGCCGGTCGATATCGCACGATCGCTAAACATCAAAGGTGAAAGATCGCTCTATAATCGTCCAGAGCGAAGATCTTTAGCTACTTCTCGATCGCTCGCCACTAAACAGCTGTTGGCCAGCTTGGAATGTAGGCCAACAGAAGGCTTTGGAACCGGGGGGGCCCTTAATCAGGCCAGCTAAAGGGCCCCTGCAACCTCTTTGCGTAACTCGCACGCACTTTGACTGCGCTCAGCCTTTCAACCTGAAGAGTGAGTTTCGTTTCCGGTCGAGGGCCAATTCCCAATTCAGTTTTTCGTTTGTGGAGAAGTCGTTTGGCATTTTTCTGGGTTCGTTTCGGTTTCGAAGCCGCATTTACCTCGGTTCACGGACGGACGGACGGTCGGCCGGTCGGGAGTGTCTGCGAAAAGGGCACGAAGGGAAGGTGGGGACATTGTCCATCGACCTGGGCGTTAAGTGAGGGCCCCGGATGGTGCAGCTGTGCCCTTTTCAAATTTCATCCAAGACGTTTTTTTCCCGCCCAGGTTCGAGTCTGTCCGTGAAGACAGCTTGGCCTCGATGGGGCGCTTGTGGCGCTGGCCCCTGGCCGACTGATTAGCTGACGTTGCGTGCTCGCGAGTATCGCGAGTCGTGCGCGCCTGGCGGCATCATCGGATCCTATCGCGCCACTCCCTTGGTGGGAGTTCTGCCAGACCACCCTACGGGACAGTGACAGTGGATAGAGCAGCAGCAGCAACAGCAGCAGCAGCAGTGATTGATATGTGGACGACGGTTAATGGTGGCGCTGAGTGACGACGACGGCGGCGACGTTGAAGGAAATTAACTAAATGGAATTGGCGATTAACCCGTTTCACCTACACTCTTCAGTTTCGTCGAGTTTCGGGATGCTGGTGGTGGCCTTTTTGGAGGACAATTAAGGTCATTTACAATGGGGCCACACGGGGAGAGTGGAAAGTTATGAGAAGTTTTTTTTTGTAAAAGGAAAAACAAAAGTAATCCAGAAGAACTAGGCCTCACAGCGTGGAGTCCCTGTGCTTGTGTTCCACTCGATCTCCACTCGGGATGCGTAACTTCTAGCGGAGTTTGTTTGTCGTGCTGCTTGTGGAGTGGTTTGTAAACACACTAGAACAGCGCGGGAAGAAGCTCGCGCTCAGCTTCGAACTACTCTGCGGTAGTCCCGGGGTTCACTTGAAACATGATCACCAAACAACCCTTGTTACTGGTAACCTGGACCACCACCTGGAAGGATGATCAACCCAACGGGGGTTAGAACATACAATGCACCGGACCGGATCCCTTTTTGATAATGCTCGAGAGTGTGTGGAGTGCATTCGGCGCAAGTGTGAGAACAACAAATGCTGGTAATGATTTAAACAAAACAACAACAACCTTTCCCCGCTGATGCCGCTCGTTTGTGTGATGCCGACAGATGGTAAGGAATGCATACTCTTTGAGTTGTGTTGAAAAGAAGGCATTCACGGGTTTGCTGCGCTGGACTGGCTTTTTTATTAGAAACGAGTGATAGAACATTCTCAACAGAACTCACACCAAACTGAACGTCTGCAAAACACGCAAATCCGGCTTCCCGATGCTAAGCAAATGGTTCACAGGTTGATTGGCCTGGGGCAGGGGCCCCATTTGCTTGATAAATGGTCAGTTTAATTTAAAACAAAATCGACCATCTGTCCAGCCGGTTGCCTTTTCCCGCAGAAAGATTTATGATAATCGTGTTCGTCTAATGAGACAAATCCGGGGGCTACCATCTCTTCCTCAATCTGTGTGGACTCTGCGCCCACAAATAAATAAATTAAATCATTTAAATTATTTCGAAGCCGCATCGATGCACCGTTGTGCAACAGAAGAGTGGCCTCCTCGCGATCGCCGGGAGACAAATGTTGTATACGCTTCGGGCCAAAATGGCACCGCGATCGGCCGTGCCGTGTGGGTGATCTTCACATTAACTCGTTTGGACTCGGTGGATGCATTTCAAGCAATTTACGACCAGCGTGGCGTCCGAAAGTTTTTTTGGGAGTTTTTTTTTCATCGGGAAGGATATGATCACTTCAGTTGATCGTATTTTATGAGCCATGATTGCTGGCTGGCTGGCAAATTAAGTTATTAGAGAGCCAAAGACAGAGAGCGATCCGTGCGACTGTGCGCTTTTATGGTAAGTGGTCGATGTGATCATCGAGTCAGTCCAATTGAATGCCTCATTTCATTGCACGGAATGGTTCTTTTGGGCCCCCCCCCTCCCCTTCATAATTGGTATCCCGTAGAGTAAAATGATCTGCCCAAACAGTCATCAGCAAGAGACACAGCATGGCAACAGTGAACAGCAACAAACAGACAGAGTTCTGTGCAATTGATTTGTCAAAAGCCAAACTCCCGCGATGTCGCTCTGTGCTTCACAGCGCCGAACGCTGGTATGATCGATCGATCGACCGAACGGAGATGCGCCCAAGGCCCAAGAAGTGCCAAGAGTACAACGGTACCTGCCGTGGTGTCTCCATAACGAGCATCGAGCGAGCCGTTATCTTTCTTTCCTCTCCTCTCGATCGAGCATCACGATGTCGTGCGGGATAAGGATCGGGCGGCGCTCGTTGACGAAGATGGCAAGCCCCCTCCCGTTGTTGGTTCCCATTGGCCCCTCCGGCGATCAGTAGCTTCATCCCGCGAGGGCCAGTGTTTGGTCACATTAATCACGATGCAATCCTGGGAGGTATCGAGCCATCGGCATCGATCGATCGAGTGAACAATGTCATCGCATGTACATGATCCGCCACCCCCCGGTTCCCTCCAAACCCCAAAAAGGGCTCGTTTGCTCGCTCGTTGGTTATTTGTTCATCGATTCCTTCCTTGTGTCACTCGCCTGTTTGTGTGGTTTTTTCTTTCTTTTCTTTTCTTAAATCTTTTGTCATTAATTTATTATCACATAATGCTCTGGTGCTGCAGCCGGAGGGCAGCGAAGGCAGCAGGTAATCGACGGCAGCAGAATCGGATCGTGTAAACATTTTTCATCTTATCGCAGTGACACATCTGATCGGATCGGATCGCACACCACCGCTACAGTAGTTACCGTGCTTGCTGGGATCGAGAAGGGGACACAGGAGGAAGTGATCGCTCTCTCCGGTACGGTCGAGGCGGGATGAGATTTCACTGGTATAGCCGCCGTGCAGCTGCCACTTGCCTTGTGGATCGCCTTTCGTTTCTAATGGTTGCACGGGAGAGGGATGTATCGATGAACCCGGGCGGGTCTATTAGGACGAGCGAGCGAACGTTTGTTTTTTATGAAATATGAGACTTTGATGGCTCTAACTTTTGAAATTATCTAACCGGCGGGTTGTTCTTCAAACCGCATTGAAAGAGAGACCTTGGTTCATAGTTTCTGCAAGAGCCGATTTGTTGGCGATCGTTTGGATGGTATTAAGAAGTGCCAAGCAATTAATTAATATTCCTTCAAAACGTTCGTTAACAACGCAATTTGTGCGCAAACCATCTGCACCTGCATCCACTTCTAAATTAGATGCTGAAGTCAATAAAAAGCGTTAATATATGTTGATTGCACTTGTTATGCAGTCGATTTAACGGCTACGAACACAGCAGCAGCAGCAGCAGCAGCCAATCGATACGTAATCGTAACGACGAAGGTGAGCAAAGTTTTCGATTCGAAATGGTTTTGCACGCATTGCCGGGAGTGGTATAAATAATGTTTAAAACACCTGCCTCTAATGCTCTTTCGATAATCTAGCGTCGAAGCCGCTCTAATCCTCAACGAACTGGCCAGACATGGTAGGTGTGAAAGGCCCCTCGGGACTGCACGCGTGAAGTGAACGGAATGGTATTCGAAATGGTGCGATAAAAACGTATGTTTTATCCGATAAAGCGTGTTGAAATGATTCGCCGTTTATCGGGCTAATCATCGGTTGTCGGGATACGCTAAACCGGCTCATTAGTCGAACGCCATTCCTTCCCCTCTTGGGGGCAGCAAGATTGATCCAGAGCTGGCTGACTGGCTGGCCACATGGTCCAACCGATCGACGTTTGGTGGTCTCGTCGTCGTCGTCGTCGTCGTGAAAGGAGGAATGCAAATGCACGATGCAGCAGCAGCCTGGAGTGAGCAAGTTGGTGCAACGCGTGCATCATCAATTGAATTAAATCAAAACGTTCGATTCACCTCGGGGGCCACCACGCATGACTGACTAACTGGGCCTCTTCTACCTTTGGGATGATGCTGGATCCGCAGTACAAAGTTGAGAAGAAAAGAAAATCCATCGTCGGAGCTCATTTTCACTGGAGTATTTATTTATCCAGCATCCAGCGGCAGCATCCGATCGATCGGAGACCTCCCGGATCATGGATTCAGGTGCATAGAAGTAGAGGAACTCCAGACCACACCAGACAAGGCCATCATTATTATGGTTATTAATATTTTCCTTTCCGAATGCGAGAACGATGCGTGTTAGTGGTTTGAAGAGATGATATTTATGTTTCTGCACCTTCCGTGGACTAAGATGTCTTGCTGGACAGCAACATCACGCTGGTGGTGGTGACGAAGAACGAGATGCTGTCGTTAGTTGCCGGTTCGCTGTTGAAGACAAAGCCCCCCCAGGGCAACGTCGATCGTTGGCAATCGATCCGATCCGGATTATTGATTCGTAACATAATGGCCATAATTATCCGTGTCTGCTGCGGGGGCTGGCGGAGGATAATCTTCCCGCTGCTGCAGTTTTTGCTTCTGTTCTGCACCCTCTGCTAGAGGTCTTTGACACGCACGGATCGGTTGGTGATCGACATTCAAAGGAAGTTATCCAACAATTTGCACCTAGAATGGTGTTCTGTTCGACGCTGTTTGCATTTCCTATAAGATCCAGGTCATTATGAAGCAGGGAAGGTGTTCAAATATTTGCAATCTACGCAGCTCCTTCCTGCACCCAAAAACCTAGTGGAGTTACGTTGACCAGGTCGTTGGCGCTAGGAATGCGCTGCAATGCCGCTTCACCGTTGCCGTTGGTAATCTTGATCCCCAAAGTAAGATGCATGATTGCGGCTCACTCGCTCGCTCATACTGGCTGGTTTCTGTTGATTTTTATGGTTAGTGAAGTTGTGGAACGAATCGAACAGCAAACAAACAGCATTCGTCGTCGCCGTCGTCGTCGCCGCCATCGTCTTCAGACCACAGCTCGCGTTACGTAGATCACCCGCGGTCCTGTCCTGTCGCTGATCGCGTGGATGCAAAGATTTAGTGCATAAAAGGAACGCTTTACGCAGCAAAAGAAAGATTATTTGATCATCCATAACCGCTGACCTCAGGCTCCTCATACGTTGTGCGGTTGTTTAGACATTTCATCAAAATATCTCTAAATGGCAGCCACCCTCTGTTGACGCGACCAGCATCATCAAATCGTTCGCCATCGGGCGATCGTTGGGGAAGGTGGATGGAAAGTATTTAAAAAAAAAATGGAAAACATAAACAGAGAAACACAAAAAAGGCATAAATATCGAAAGCGCACAGACGTGCGCACGCGTGCGTTTATACACACATGGCTCATCCGCACAATTAGGAATGCATTGCGCTTCACTCCGGTGCTTAAAGTATCGTTTGTTGAGAGAGATTAACATTTGATGAAAGGAACGCGGACAGGTTTGGGCTCTTCCTCTGGCCCCCCTCTTTGAAATCTCTTAATGGACATTTCGGATCTATTGTTGTCACCGGTGTGCGTTTGTTATTGTGGTATTCTCAATTGTTCAGCCGGCAACACGGTGGTGACCTACTTGCCGCACCCACCACTGGTTCTCCGAAATTGTCCAGCGAAAATGAAATTTCTTCCTGGAGAAACTGGGAAACAATCATCGATGGAACGTAACGTCTTCATACGGCTCCGCCTTGATGCACACCCGTCCCCGGGTGCATCGATGATGAGCTCGTTAAGATTATCAAAAATTTTCGACGAGGTTCGTCGCTTGGCCGGTTCGGTTGAAGTCTTTTGATCGTTCGTTCGTTGGTCAGAGTTGCAACTGGCTGCCGTTTTGGTGTGGAAATGGATGAATTTGATGCGTGCACGCGCGCGCGATAGGATCGGAAGGCAATTCTTGGAACGGAGTTCCGATCAAATTGGTTCATTTAAAGTGATTGATTGGATGGATCACTGGCCGACCGTTTTGCGAGCGCGCGCCCGTGTTATGTTGCGCTCATCTCCGACGGCGGCGCTTATCGCGTGATCTTTGCGTGCGATGTAACACGATGATGAACGGGAGTAGATCGGCAAATTATAGGCTACGCGATGGGTTTGATTGGAAGTGTCATGCAGCTAATTCGTGATCTCGCGTTTGCCGCGAAGTGCGGAATGTGCGAGCGAATCGGGGAATTCAAATCGAACGGCTCACCTCGGTCATCTCAAACTCTTTTGAGCGGATTTGGACGCAATCAGCAAACAAATATTTTCACGATCGAGCCAAGTGGAATGTTATAGAACACCGAAAAGGCCTTGTCATCGAGGGCTAGAGGATCGAGGGCTTGATCCAAACGCCGCACAATGAGTAATACTGGCTGGAATGTTATGACTGCAATTCCCCAAAGATTTCATTCTCATACTCGTCGCTCGATTTACACATAATTCTTGACATCGCGGTCGCGTCGTTCGCGAATGTTACTCGCCACAAATGGTGCCTCACTCTGGGGAAGCCGTGCCGACATGGTCCCGGAGGAGAGTTCCGAAAGGGCTCTAGCACAGCAGTGTCCAGCCCGGTTGGACATTGATTCGTTGCCCAGCATCGTCGTCATAACAGCATAAATGGGCATCGGGAGCGGGCGCGCACACTGGCCGTACGTTCCTGTCCGTGCGCTGTCCAGGCCAGACCGTTCTCGCCGTTCGTGAACTTTTCTCCTTTAAATTGTGACCATAAATGGTCTAGCAAATAATTGTTTGCTCCGAGAATGTCACGACTTTCGTACGTAGCGTCCGAGCGAGGGTGAAACAGACCTTCTGGCTCACGGGGGACCCGTTCGATCTCGGTAGTCCTCGTCAGTCAGTCCGTCAGTCAGTCTGGGGATCGAAGGAAGCCTCTTTTTGTGGAACAACACTTTTTTCTCCGGCCAGCCAGCCAGGCAGCCAGTCAGCCCTATCCCGAACATGCCATGCCATTGGTGGACGGTTTATGATTGAACTAATTATTTTCAAAATGGAACTCCTACAACGTCCAAGGCCTCACCAGGAGACAAACTAGATGGTTTCGCTGTGTGCAAGCTTCCTGTGATGCGGTCCATTATTTGTTTGCTGCCAACAATAATGATCCCAGTTGCCATCGTCGTTGGCGTCGTCAAGCCGCATCACAACAACAACAACCAAACATGGTACCGCTCGGCGGTGGAAATCCGTTCGACGCCGATCGTCTGCTTCCAAAGTTGGAAAAGTGTCGTGGGTGTTGTAGCCGATGCCAATTACAGCATTTCCAGCGTATTCGATTGGGTAAATGGCATCTGCATACATAATCGCAACGCTGGGAAGGCGCAACCGTTAAGGATCCGAAGACGAAGGGCGAGATCGGTTCTGTTGCGTTACTGGGAAGCACTGTGCTTTCCAGTGGTTGCTCTGGATTTTCGATCTTGCACGTTAATCGTTTGTAGCGTGATCGCTCGATCGATCGCCCCACATTCCGTTCCCCGGTAATGAAGCACATTCCCTAAGCTAACTACCCGCACCGTCCGTCCGTCCGTCCGTCCGTCCGACCGCTGGATGGCAACGAATTAAAATACCTTGGTGCGCACCAAGGCGCAAATGGCCATTCCGAATTGCTGCGGCTTGTTGCAGGACATTTTTATTGCTCATTCACGGCGCTCACCGATCGCTTCTCTCTTCTCTCTGTCTGTCTCTGTTTTGCAGCTCTACCAGGTCGTGTTCTTCACGCTGCGTGCCGCCATCTCACCCCTGCCGGCCACCTGGGTGCTGGAAAAATCCACCGATGGCCGTCAGTACGAGCCGTGGCAGTTCTTTGCCGCGTCGGACGCCGAGTGCCGAGAACGGTTCGGGCTGCCCGCTTACAGCACCAACCACATCTTCAAGAGCGACACGGAGGTGATCTGTTCTTCGCCATCTCCCGGCACGGAGCTGGTGCTTGAGAACGGTGAGATCACGCTTTCCCTGATCAGCGGGCGACCGAGCGAAAAAACGTCTTCGCCCGAGCTGCAGAACTTCACTCTCGCCCGCTACGTCCGTTTACGTCTGCTGCGTATGCAATCCGGTTCGAGCGATCCACAAAGGTATGCAATGGATGATCGTTCCGTTTGAATTTTTCCGTTAAATAGCCGTTGTTGAGAGCTCGTGTTTTAAACATATTGTGTTTTTTTTTCAGGCAATTGAAGGAAAGCTTTTACACGATCAGCTCGTTGAGGATCGGTGGCCGGTGTTTCTGTTCCGGGCATGCTTCTCGGTGTAAAACCAACGATAACAACATCGACAATCAACCGCAGTGCGAGTGCGTGCACAATACCTGTGGGAGCAATTGTGATCGTTGCTGTCCGCTTTACAATCAACGGCCGTACCGTATCGGAACACCGGTCAGTGCGAACAAGTGCGAAAAGTGTGAGGTAAGTTTGCAGAGAGCTTGTTCCAGCTTGCTAGAATGTGTTATTGAATTCGATTTTCCCTCTCTTTTAGTGCCATGGACACGCCACGAGCTGCTACTACGACAAACTGATCGATGAGCAACACCTAAGCGTCAGCATCCGCGGGAAGATGAGTGGTGGTGGTGTCTGCCAGAACTGTACTGCTTTCACAACCGGCAACAACTGCGAACGTTGTCTACCCGGGTACTACCGTCCAGTGGATCGGCCACCAAATCACGCACAACCTTGTCTCGCTTGCGATTGTCCGGGACCGGGTGCAACGGGTGAATGCAGCCCACTCGGTGGTCAGTGCATTTGCCGGGAAGGTTTCACCGGACCACAGTGTATGGAGTGTGCACCGGGCCACGCAGGGGAACAGTGTACCAAGTGCCGGTGTGACTCCCGTGGTACACTGGCCGGGTTCGAGTGTAGTGACGAGTGTAGCTGTAAGGCACATGTCACGGGATCACAGTGTGATCGTTGCACCGAAGGTTATTTCGCCCTTACGGCCGTGAATCCGGACGGGTGTCTCAAGTGTTACTGTTCCGGATTGCAGGTGGCGTGTACCGGAAGTAGCGCCACCAACAGCGACAGCTACTCAACGCTAGAAGGCTGGAAAGTGACAAATCTGGCGATGAGTGAACATATCATACCGACGAAGGACAACGATACCGGCTTCCTGGTGTTTGGAATGTTTGAAATGCCCGACACGGAGGCGGTCTACTGGCGTGCCCCGAAGGGCTACGTGGGAAACCTGCTCGAGAGTTACGGATCGTGGTTCGCGTTCAAGATGCTCTGGATAACGGTGCGTGGTGATACGAGTGGAAAGCCAACGGTTGGGCCGAGTTTGGTGCTTGTAGGTCGAAATGGTATGAAGATCGCCTTCGGTGAGCAGAGTTTCGATGGTGGAGGTGAGGGAGGACGGATTGAGGTTCCACTGCAGGAGCACAACTGGTATCATGTGCCGGGCACGGTGAAAGACATTATCACGCGGTTGCGGCGCAACGAGTACCACGGTGATCCTGTCACTCGGTCCCAGTTTATGGCGGTGCTGGCCGACGTCGAGACGGTGCTGCTCCGGGGCACCTATCACACCGATCAGGTCGAGAGTGTCCTCGAGGAGGCTCTCCTTTATCGGGGGAATGTTGAGAAGGATGAAGG
>NC_064877.1:73448146-73465646 GCF_943734665.1 Anopheles aquasalis | reverse complement strand
AATCGAGGAAAAACTGACAAAGCAAAGTACTTTGAAGAGCGTTTTCCAAAACCAACGTTTTCAAAGTCAACTTAAAAAATTGCCCAAAAATCGAAAAATAGGAAATTCATCAAAAAATCGATGGGGCTACCTAGATAAACTTATAATCTTCCAAACAAACATCGATTTGTATTTTTCTGACGTTCCATCACGCAGCTATAAGTCGTTGAAATGAGCCGTTTCTGTTGCGAAACAAAAGACTTGACCATTTAAGCGACGAACCCGGTTTGATAATAGTGCGATCACTTTTTCAACTTCAAAAATCTGCCAAAAATCGAATAATTGGAAATTCAACAAAAACTCGACGGGGCTAGGTGGATAAACTTATAATCAATCAAAAGAATATCGATTTGTATTTTTCTGATGACCCATCACGCAGCTACGATGGGCACCGAAAAAAGTATTTTTTCGAAGACATGACTGCCTAAATTTGATACCATAGATGACATTTTTAATTAATCTTCCCCAAAATAGAACCAAATATTCTTCAAAAGCTCTTGTTTAATATGCCATTCATTTGAAAGAATAAAGTTGTGGTTGGTTACGTCACAAAAATCGTCAAAAATGATCCTTGTTTTGGTAAGAAATTACCGAAGCAAATGATTCAATCTGAAATGTAATCGAAAGTTGGAAAACTTATCTTTGTGATACCGCTAACATTCATTATTAATTCTCAAATGACAAAATGAGTTATAATGGTACCTTTTTATAATGTGGAAGAACAAGCTATAAAGTAACATTTCATTAGGAAAAAGTGTTCCACTCCCGATAAGGTTTCAAAACCAAATTTCCTCCCCTATCAGCACGCGGAACGCCTCTCACCCGGTAGACACAACAAGTGTTTTCGTTTCAAGCTTCCGTAAACACTTCTTAAAACAAGGACGGATGTCACCTAAATAACGAGGTGCAACGTCACTCCGTCACTCCGTCAACACTCGGTCAGCTCCCAAAAACGAATCACCCCTTCAGTGTTAACGAAAAACACAAGACCACGTAGCCCCTCTCACTCCCTTTCGAAAAAAGGATCGCCAGCACATTTTTCTCCTTGATTTGCATCTTTTCTTCCCCCTTTACTGCCCGATAAACCATTATTCGTGTTTCGCTTAACGGCTTGTGTCTTTTGTGTGTGCGCACACGTTTCGCTTTTTTTTTTGCTTGGCTCGGTTCCTTTCGATTGTTTTGGCGTGGACCCAACGCAACTCCGGCGACGCCAGCGGCTCTGAACCAGCGGCCTAGTGCATCGCATCACATGCCGGACGCCTGGAAACATAAACAAACATTCGGATGGACGCGCCAATGGGAGGGCTGCAGGCAACAGACATGCATGCACCATAAAATTGGTCGGCTGATTGATCGATGGGGTAGTTATGCTGTGTTTTTTTTTGTTTGGGATCCATCAGGAGCAGAGATGCGATGGCGATCGAACGCGAGCTAATTAAACAGAACGAGCCCACCCCTTGTGGCCTTTTCCGCGTTGCATGCTGCAGCACGATCGTCAAATGTTTTAAGACGTTTCGGTCATCAACCGAGGTTCTCGGTCTCCTGCCAACCCGTGCGAACTCGCGGGTTCTTAATTTTTTGGCGCACAAAACGAACATTGCGTGAACGCGGACCAGAACCGGTTCCCGGCTCATCCGGTTCGGTGGCGACAGTAAACACACAAAAAAAAAACGCCGTTTGCCTTCACCTTTGTCACCCTTCGATCGGTCGGTCGGTTGAGTAATCCTCGAGCATTTTCAATGAGGCGTGCAAATAGGAACGGTAACTCACGAACCGCCGGGACCTTGGTGACCTCGGGATCGCGCGCGCGCCCGGATCTTTTTCGGGTGCCCTCAACAGGTGCGTAGGCCGTTCGTCTGCGTCCGTTTCAACAAACACCCTCACCGCAGCCACCGCAATGCAAATAGTAGTGGCCACCGATGATTGTGCCGTGCGATCGCTGTTTTGGAAAGACAAATTCAATTCGTGAACTCTCGGGACCCTAGTGGCGGCATTCCGGCGATTGATCGGTGCGTCAACAGCGCGCACACCGCGCTATTTGTCGTCGTTGCTCGCGTAAAGTTGTCGCGGACCTGGCCCATTCCAGCGGTGCGACGATGTGCCGTTACCACCCTGAGCATCGTGTGTGGTCAAGCAGCCCACAGGTTGTGCCTAGGTGAGCGAGCGATCGCGCGCGCGCGCGCGCGTCATCGTGTGATGAGTAATTTGTTTTGTCGAAGCATTTATGTAGCGAGCCGGGGCGACCGCTCTAGGTCCTGTCCTTTCCAATCCAGATCGATCGTTTGGTGGTCCCTCGATCGGGGGGCCGGATGCGGTCACTTATCGCGCCGAGCGAAGAAAATTGATCGAACGGTGCGTAGAGATAGAGACCGGGAGACATGGAGAGCGAGTGAATAAGATCGCGTAGATCGATCGAGGAGCTTTCCCGCCAACGATGATCGGGCCGATCGGAAAGGCGGAGAGTTTATGAAATGTACAACTTTATCATCATCATCCTGCGAAGGTACCGGCAACCGGTTCGTCCGTCCGTCCGGGGTCCCTCTCATCAGTCAGTCTCTCGTGAGGTCTCTCTCTCTCTCGCCCCGCGTGCTTCGCGTACGTTATCGATATGGGGGGGGGGGGAGCATTAATAATAAATCAATTACAAACTAATGACTTGGCGGAATTTTTATTGAATAAAATTAATAAATGTTTCCCGTTTCGAGCGCCCCCCTTTTCTGGTCGCATCTCTCATCGCACGGGACACAGCTGAGGGAGAGAGATGGGCACGATGTGAAGATGATGATGCGTGATGGGAACTCGCTTCGAAAGGAAAGGAAAGGAAAGCATCTCCCCGAGGCCACGTTCCTAACCTCAAAACTTCCCTTGGCCGCTAGCTGCGCTAGAGGAAATCCTTTCTATTTTCGATTGTTTTGACTTCATTAGCGCTGAGCCGTGGGGTCAAAGAGCTGAAGAGGCTCGAGCGTTCATTTGGCAAAATGTCGATTGCATCCGTTTTTCGATATGAGTTGGTTCGTTGTTTGAAGGAAATCTCAAACTTATATTTGATCTAGCTTATCTTGATCGAGACATCATGACAGAATCTCAATTCGAAAGCGACGACCACGACTTTTGGCCAGCCAGGTGCACACCGATCCGTCCATAGTGCTGCGAGTCGGTTGTTACAGTTTATGGCCCTTTTTAAATACCGTTTACCGTCGACCGTGTGGTCAATCCAGGTGAAGCGGCAATGGGCCTGCATCATGGGAATGATTGAAACCGAAAGCATGCACCACTCCTTCAACTCAACACCGCTGGCTAGCACATCAAAGTAGATAAATCAATCCCCGAAGCTGATCGTTGACTCGATCGCAGGTTTGATGAAGCAGCAGCCGCACCTTGCTCGATTGCTTTCATGCAGCCGCCAATCTCGTGTTCGTTTGAAATGAAACAGAGGTGTTCTCCCACCGATCGCTAAGCGCGTTGTTTACACGTTTGATTCGAGCCTCGCCAATGCGATGAGTGTGAGAACGCTTGGCGTGATGATCACAGCGTAAAGCAACGATCGAGGCACCATTTTTTGTCATCTGCTAAAAATGGCCAATGGCCTCTTCGATTCCGTTCGATGCACTTATGATCGGAACCACCAGCAACGTGTCAAAGAGAAGCGTGTGGCTTTTCTGGTCCCATTACTAAACATCGCACATCGTTTCTTTGAGCCTCGTCTTTTCGCAACTCTCAGGACAATCACACGATTTATGGCGATTCGAATGCTCCACACCGTGCTTGTGTACAACGATTTATTGCCCGCCAAATTGATCGATAAACCGCCATTCAAATGTGCGCGCCGGTGCTGGAAAGGAGGTGTCGTGATGCGATGAAAACTTTCGTCAAAACAGTACGTCCGGGACGCATTACGCGGTGAGTCATTTGTCATCGATCATGTTTATTGATCTCTCTTGCTCCGCTGGTGGTGAAGTAGCTCACGCGGAATGCAACAAAGAGCCATTTGCGATGTCTTGTGGCTTGCACATGCGGTTCGCGAACGAAAGCACCGATCCACGATCAGTCACGCATCGCTCCAGGATACCGCGGTCGTCGTCGTGGCCGGTGGAGCGAACTTACAACACACATGCCCTCCTCGTGTGTCCAGCGTGCAGTTGCGGTGCACCTGGGTGTTGCGGAGATCGCGATATCACGCATCGAGCATGCGAGTGAAGGCGAGTGGCGCGATAAATTCCGTAATTTATGTGGCGGCCAGGCCAGGCGGCTCCTTCTTCCTCTAGCGGCGTTCCGGATGCACCATCGAGCGCCACGACTGTCAACACCCAGCGCACCCCGCACCACGGGTCACCGCTGGACACTGCGAATCAGAATGCGAAAGGTGGCGCTGCGCTGTCGATGTTGCTTCTTGTGCTGCTTGCTCGGCTGGGTCTTGGTGCAGTTTGCAACGCCGCGTGAATCCGTTATGAAATTGCACATTAAAATGCAATAAAACAAAACGAGTCCCTCGCGGTGCTGCACACGTGTGCGCAAGAGACTCTGCGAAAACCGGTGGACGATCGCGCGGTGAAGATGTCTCCTGAGAGTTCCGAGCTCGTGTGTCGTTGCTTCGAAGGCGAAAGCCCCGATCCTCACCGCGCACTTGGGGCAGATGGGATTAATCGTACCGCATCAGACAAATTGGAGCCAGCTAGTAGTGCCAGCCAGGTGGTGGAGGTCGGCCACAGTTGGTTTGCGTTGACGGAGGTGAGAGCGATCGCAAATTCCATCGACGCACACTTTGCACTTGGCATGAGGAATTTCGAGAACTATTCGTCGCCTCGGTTCTCGGTGGCACACAAAGTCATCGTCGTGGGTGATCGTCTGGCCTCTAAAAAGGGAGCGCCTCCCCTGGGGCGACACCATCAAACGTGTCGTGTCAATCGTGGCGGTCTCGCTTAGCGGCCTGTCACTTGCTAATGCCGTCGATCGGTAGATAGTTTTCGAGAGAAATGAGGAATTAGAAAGAAAGGCAAGTGCG
Organism: Anopheles aquasalis; assembly: GCF_943734665.1. NCBI lineage: Eukaryota > Metazoa > Arthropoda > Insecta > Diptera > Culicidae > Anopheles > Anopheles aquasalis. Next base: position 73,460,605 of record NC_064877.1, on the reverse strand, counting down.
GTAGGTCTCCGAGGAACCACCGCGCACAGGAGAACGAACGAAAAACTCCAGTCACGTCTCGAGACTCTCCAATTCTCGTTGTGTTCTTGTGGTTGGCCGACAACTTGAGGGACGAGAAAGGCAGGGCCGGGCAGGAGAATCAGCTCGTGTCTTGGAGCCCTTTACGGGGGGAAGATCGTGAGTTGATTGAATTGTTGCTTAACCTTGCTCTGCAGCCACCATGCAGCAGCGGTGCACTTTTCGGAGGAGTCCGCCTCTCTCTCTCTCTCTTTCTCTAATCGCCGGGGTGGCACAGATCGTGCCCTGGGAATTATCGGACCGGGGCGATCCTCGATCGTACAGGCGTAGATAAGGGAGGAGGTCTCGTTCTCGTTTGTTTCCTCCTGCGCCCTCCCAGCCGAACAACCATGTTGTACTAATTGATTTATTCCGTTACGAGCGAAAGATCAAAGATCTGGACGGTATCTCGGGATCTGGTGGCTCCGTGGGGCCTTACCACGAATTCCTTTGTTTTACCACAATTAGAACGCGCGATCGGAAATCAGTTAGATTGTGAGATGCGGGCCAAGGATTCGTACGAAAGATGCTAGACTTGTAGATGCGATCGAAGGCGAGCGGCAAAGGAATACAATCGATTAAAGCCTACTGCAGGTGGCCAATGGACACTTGGATTAAACGGAAAAGACCTCGCTAAACACTAGCAGAGATCACCGGTTTATCCACGATTTAACATAAATTTGTAACATTTTACCTCCCGCTCGCTCGCTCGCTCACTTGAGCCAGTTTTCACTCCACAGCTCCGGTCTTGGGTCCTGAATCCCAGATGATCGATAGGCCGGGCCATAAATTTGCCCAGCGCTGGAGACGTCCCAGTGAGTCCCCGGGTGAGAGTTATAAACGCTGATCAAGCATTCAATAACTCACCGCGGTGCAGGCTGAGCGATGTTGTTCGCCGGTTGATTGGACGTTTATGAATGAATGTGCGCGCCCGGCCAAGCCAAGCCTTATGGCCGCTGCTGTATGCGCTCACAGCATTAGAGAGAGATCCCCGAGCACGAGCAGCAGCAGCAGCAGCAGCAGCAACGGGGGATTGCAGCATGATTTCTTGGACTTTATGGCACAAATAAATCACCAGCCAGCCAGCTAGCCAGCCAGCTAGCACCGCAAACCAGGGCCCCGTTGGCCGATCTTCTCGCCGTCGAAAGTAAACCTGTTCGCCTGCCGCGATTGGCGGCTCAGTGGTTCGCGATGGCAATAGATTTGTTTCGGTCGCCCCTGTTGCACCCCCTCTCTCTAATCGGTTCAGCTGTGGTTCGTTGCCGGATTGCCGAGCCGAGAAAGAAATGTGGCTTCACCGAAAGCATCACCACCAGCGACGTCGCGATCGCGCGCGCGCCCGCTTGATCGCGAACAGCAAAAGGGGCAGAGGATTGCAGTGCAGTCCCGGGTTGCTGCACCGGTTTGCGTCTCTTTATGAGCGACGAGGAAGTCATAAAGAAATGTTTGGAACGTATTTTAGCGTCCCCTCTTCCACCCCCTTTTCTTCTCTCTACAGCACCACTAACCTACTCCTCGATGATCGCGAAGGGGGAACCATTTTTCAATATGCACTCTGGCCTAGTTTTTGCGTTGCAGGCGCACGCTCCATTACTCTCCGAAAAGGCCGCATTACCGGGGCGTTTCCTGGAAGGGGCCCAGGCTGACGCTATCAGTCAATGATATTATTAATTGCTCGCCAGGAGAAACGCCTCCCCCGGGTGGATGGGGCTAGTGTTGCATCGATTGCATTCCTGGGTACCCCTAAGCATAATCAAGATGCAAGATACCGGGCGTTTCAACGAGCAAATTAATAAAATGTCAAGCACCGTAACGCGTCTCTCTCGACGGACGGTTGGAATCCAGACGCACGGCACGACCAGATGCCAGATTGTTCAATTACCGCGCGTGGAATTCGCGCAGAAAAGACGCGCAGATTCTCAATCCTGCTTAGCGTCAGTCGGTGTCCCAAGAGTGAGTCCGCGAGAAGCTCGAGAAGAATCATGAATGAAAGCGATTATGGCCCCCCGTTTGACCTTTCGCGAGGATCCATTTTCTTTCACACAAAAATGTGCATTTCGCAACGTAAGATGCTCCATAAATCGATGGATTACGAGAGGTGGGGGTCGGTGGTGAAGTGACAAGCACAACGCGCTGGCCATGGTTTCGTGATATGATAATCGGATTGAGGTGCCGCTAAATAGCTGCTGCTCGCACCGCATTTTGACCGAAGCTGTAAGCTCACAGGCCACAAAGCTGAGGAATCTGAAGATGGCCGTAGCTTCTTCATCGCAGCAGCATCCTCGGGAGCAAGTGAATCCAGCGATCGGTCGATGGTTCATCTGCCTCCCCGTATCGAATTCATCCCACATTCGAGGCTTCCACGTGCCCAAATCTCCGGCACCGCGGTCGCCGAATCCGAGTGCTAAATGGCATTAATTATGTGTCTTGTTTTTTGGGGGAAAGACCCAGTACACCAATCGGCCGGGGTGCGACTTTAATTAATGCTGGACCCTCCTGGCTGCGTCCTTCGCGTGCGTGACGTGGACGTCAAATTAAACGCATGAATTCCTCGCTGGCATCCGAGGCCATCCATCGGGCTATGCTCCCAAGGGGAAGGTATTTGATTTATGGGGTGATTGGGGGCATGTGTGTCCGAAGTGCGTGTTGCGGTTGGCACTGGTTTGTGGTGTGCGCTCCAAAAAGGAGGTTAAATCAACGCCACCGCTCCTACTCGTGCCTACCGGCTCCAGTCAATCTGTCACTACGAGACGGTGCGTCGCGTTCGGGAGCACCTTCACCACTAGCGTACTAGCCGCCCTGTCGGTTGGTATTAATTTTGCTTGGTAAAACATTAATTACATGGCTAATGAACGGCAGCGGCAGGGTCGGTGGTGGGTGCCCAGAAGATCAAAGAAGCGAGACGTCGTTTGGGAGTTGGAAATGGATCCTGAGCTGACAAGTAGGCGACGTTCTAGGCCGGTGCAGATGATCGAAATGCATCATTTGTAGGTTATGGACACGTACTTGGATCGAAACGAGCAACATAACCTCACTTAGGGTCGCGCAACGACCTCAAGGATTACTCTTTTTTATTATCAATGCAAAAAATCGATCTTAAAAAATACAAAACCATCTTTAGTGGTTGTTTTTGGTTCCCTTTCCGGATTCGAATTCAGTTTCCGCTTTCGCCACTTTTACCAGCGTAAAGATCACTTCACAACAACGCCCCCGCTCTCTCGCTGGACTCACTGGGGGTATCTAAATAGAAAGAGCCACCATGTTTACTCACCTCCCGGTGGCCACATTAGCCGGAAGCAGCAGCAGCAGCAGCAGCAGACACAGAGGATCACTGATCAACTGCCTTCCCGGACTGCGCATAGCGTGTTGTGCGTGTAAATATTTGCCACCGGCGCTGCCTGGCTATGCTTTTGCTATGATCCCGCGAGACCGTAGGCGACATGCATTCCCACCGGGATTCAGCACCACAGCAAATGCACATTTATAGATTACCTTCCCCCATCGGTGGTAGCGCGGTTCTGGGACAGCTGCCAGGGACACCCGAGAGGGGGGGGGGGGGGAGAAGCCGTTTCATCTTCAACACCTTTCGGTGTGATCACTACTCACCGAGATCGAGCAAATTACGACCACGATGATGATGATGATGATGATGATGATGATGGTCGTACGGTCCCGTCTTTCTCTCGCTCTGTTGGTGCAGCTTTTCATATTTATCCAGCTGTGGCAACGTCGTGCAGGACGTCACTGTCTCTAGGAGCACTGGGGATGCCCCCCTGCAATGTCTGCCAATGCATCTGCCAAGGGCTGCCGGGCTGGCTGACACTTTTGCACAAGCAATTCCATTCATAAACGATCGCCATCAACTGATGCCACGGAGCACGGAGGGGCCCTCTGCTTAACAAAGTGAGCCTGCCGTGAGCGGTGCGATTAGATTAGAAGAGATGCGATTTGGTGCCGCTCCAAACGACGTCGTGGAGTTCGTGAACGGTGGCTTAACAGCAGAGACGCGCTTGTGTGGGAGCTCTCTAGGCCCACTCCTAGGGTCTATCTTGGCGCACCTGGGCCTGGCCTGCTCATCGGTTGGTGCGAAAACTGGTTATACAAATCGTAAAATTATGCCCAATCAGGCAGTCTCCTACTGGTTGGTCTGGTTTGTGTCTGGTCTGGGATGTCGTGGGATCGCCCGATAGCTCATAAACATCATTCACACACGCGATCAGATCGGCCAGAGCTCCGGTTTCGGTAGTTATGGTTTGGACGAACCGATTTGCACAACATTCTGTATATTCCGGGCCATTATTGCTAACGCGCGCGACGCAGCAGTAAGATTTGTGGTCACTCTGTCGAAGAGAAATTGATGGATTCGACCAAGCGTAGCATGGCAGGGAACTAGGTTACTCTAAAGAGCGGGTACGGATTGATCTAACCGTTTAAAAGCATAAAAAGTAGGAATTCACGCCACCGCTTATCATTCAATTCATTAGATTGAATCACGCAACGACTGGAGAGCGGCTACTATCCCTCGAAGTGGACTCCAAATTCCTTGAAGTGGTCCCGCGGTTAAGACACTCTATCCGCTGTGTGGATAGGAAATTGCATTTCCGCAATTCAGCGCCACGATCACGGTGCACGCTTGCCCAACCTTTTTGGATCGATCTCGACTGCTCGACTGTCCAAAGTCACGCAACCGAACGGCGATGGGCTCGGTGTTAGGGGCGAAAATAATGGCCGCTTATCAAAATGGACTTCAGCGGTCCATTCGAAGGATGGATCCTGTGAACGGGCGGGAGTTCATTGCCGGTTTGCATGTCATCGAGTGACGAGCGGCTTTTTACCACTTCATTCCGTGTTGGTTCGTGCGCCGGCGGGGCCATTTGCTGGGGCGATAAAGCGTTGCAGGACCAAGCACCCGGCACTGGCCGAGACCATGCGATCAAAGTCGATTCCGAGTGGCCAGCTGCCTAACTGCGCTTTAATTGCGCTTCGCAGCAGCACAGCTCGGTCCTCGAAGAACCGGAAGAGCCTGTCCAGGGAGTCATCGTGTGATGATAAGCAGCTCTCTGTTGGTAGTGGCTGGAATTCGGAGCAGGTTTTGGCGAGGGATGAGAGGTGGCAAAGGAGGTGTTAGGGCTTATGACAAACAAGCTGCTAATTACTGGAAAGTGTCGGAGAAGGAGGAAGGTGATAGCTGGCCACTTGTTGACTGCCTAGCACCATCAATCAATTCCCGGGCAATCTTTGTGGTTGTGGTGTGGTGAAGTGTTGGGAAAATTAATGGAAAATTTGCTCCAGGAGTGAGCCACGAGGATGGAATGGATATGCGATTTGGTTGAGGTGAATGATAGTTTACTAGTCCTTGTTAGAGAGGCTTTGGATTCCTCGCGGCATCAGATTCCATTGAGCAATTTGTTTGTTCACGCAAAGTCCTTCCAAAGCTGGTGCTTATCAGACACGTGGAACAAGCGTTTTTAGGTCCGTGCTCCTGCCAAAAAGGAACCTCCGATTATTTCCATGCATACCGCGGATAATTTGTTGATTTTGGTAATTCCATAACAAACGAGCATAATGCTAGGGCATTATCGTTAAAGCTCTCGCGCCCTCAAAAAAAAACCCAAAACTACGCTCCCCAGCTCGTCGACCACCAAGCAAGTGGCCACATTGGCAGCGGTAATTTCCACGAGCATCTTCGTTCCAAAAAAAGAAATGCCGTACGAGAGCCGCGTGTGTATGCGTGCGTTCTGGAGCCATTTAAAACGAGTTTCAAGCTGGCGATCGTTTTCTTGGGGCAGAGTTCTACGAAGCAACGAGTCAGCAAAGTCGTCCAGCCCTGGAGTTCGTGAATGCCGCAAGCGAAATGGATAAAGTCATTACGGTGTTGCATCCACGGGGTCCGCGGTTCATCCTCGTCCCCAGGGACATCACAGGAGATCGAGAAGGGAGAGAGAGAGAGTTGAGAGGGGGGCAAAAAATCAATCACCTTCTCTCCATGGTCCTTGTTCGCCATCATAATTTGCATGCCGACAGTTCGGTTCAACCCCTTCTGCTTCTCTTCTTCTTCACTGAGGCACTGGCCGGTTCTAGGGACATCGGTCATCTTGTCATCCAACGCGTACCAGCACGACGGTTTCGTGCTTGTACCAAGATAAGAGAGCATCTCGGTGCGTCTTCGTGGAAGTTCTCGGTCCCGAAAACGTCGAGATGATAATGATCTCTGGACTGGAGGATGGAGACCGCGCCCGCCCGTTGGGGATGGGAGTCTTTTTAAAAAATAATTTTCTTTCCCGATAAGATAGCCGCCGACCGACCGACCGATCGATCGATCTGGGTTCACGAAGAACAATGTTCCGTAATTCTGGGCAAGTGTTTACATTGCTCCACCGGGCACTAATGGCCGGCACTTTCTTTCCGAAAGAAGCGACCCGGTAAGTGAGGAGAACAGAGATTTAATGATGGAGGTCACTGTTTGGGTGGCCAAGGATTGCGATCCGTAGGGCGATCTTTATCAACGTCAATTTGGTTCGCGATCATTACTTGAAAGAGAAAAAAGGAAACATCATCCGGATAGAGGAGATAATAATATCAAACAGAGAGCTAGAGCGATAAGAGGGGTGGTTTTGGGGTGAAACGGACCGACAGATAAGCTTAAGATAAGTCCTGGCCTTCGGATGATGCTCTCCTGGCATCGATGGAACACGCAGCATCCACGCAGCACATTGTATTGTCGATCGCTAACGATCACCGCCAAAAAGCCGTGGACCAACACGATATTTCAAATTATCTCTTCCTCTCCGCGGGCTTTCTCTCTCTCTCTCTCTCTCTCTCTCTCTCTCTCCCTGTACTGGAATGTCGATAACGGTTATTATATTTACTTTGAGCATATCATTAAACGACATTATAAACGACTTTTACGATGATTTATGTCGTCGCCGTCGTCATCATCATCATCATCATCCTGCTGCAGTACAATGGATTGCATGGGGTAGGTTCTGAGTGTGGCCAGCGAGGCGAATGGGGAACAAATTTACTCCAAAGGCGCTCTGCTGTGTTGCTTTTGCTGCAGTCGTCACTCACCAAGACATTCCTCACTCAACGAGAAAGGAATTTGGCCGCAAAACAGCTGGCTCTGGGTCGGTCGGTGTTGCACCGTAATCTATATGCTAATCATTGCACCACGGCTGCACCAAACGCCCAAAGCAAGCAGAGGGTGTGGTTTCGGTACGGTACCGAGTGCGCCGCGATTGTGATTCAATAGACGAGAGGCGAGCTTCGAGCTCTATCGGTGATCGGAGAAGTTTGTGCGATTACCGGCGATCGACAGGCGTTCAGCGATCGTTCCGCGATCGATCGCGCGACCGGTAAATGGTTACTGACAGGCGCCCGGGCGCGATCCTTCATCAGCGAGGCGTGGTGCTGCCGGCTCTCGTGGATCGGCGAGGATCGTTTTGTAATAATTCAAATTCGAACCTAGGCACCGCTGGTGGTGCGCTGTAACGGATCAATTTATGGGCTAAGGTAACGAGATTTATCGAGGGTTCGTTCTCAGGGCGAGGGAATGGACCTGCAGGCCCTAAAGCAGCCCAGCCCCCGTCCACTGCTCGTTCGTTCGGCGATCTTTAATAGAGATGTTACCTCAACCCCGAGATGCTGGGATACGGTCGGCCCTGGGACTGTCGATAGATTCGACACCTTTCGTCCGTCCGATCGGTTGGTTTATGGCGCCGTAACCACAAGCACAACAACAACACCCCATCGAGCGACTGTCGGATGTGAACTTCACACGTTGTTCTGTGGGTCTCGTGCTCCTACCAAAAAAAAACTCTTTTCCTTCAACATCCATCCCACGAATGGCTGCGATCTGTCCGCCCTCAGCTCGCAGAGTCCCGCTGTCGTGTGTCGATTGATTGACTCATGCGCGCGCACGGTACTGGTGCATTTCCAGTCGTCAGATCGGTGTCAATTGGTTGTGGAGCCGCGAGATCGCTTTGATTCGCCCAACCCGAGCTTTGCTTCCGGTGCCACGGTTACGGAGACGGGTTTTATGACTTCATCGAGTGCGGCCCGATTGATCGACGATCGATCACGATCACGAACCGCAAGAGGCACAGGAGCCGCGCGCAGTTGGTCGCAGAAGGGAGAGAGCCCACCAATTTTCCTATTCGTTCCAATTGTTTCAATCCCACACAGCCGGGCGGACTGGACACGGTAGCACGGACTCTCGATCGCTACAAGGTCCACACATTGGGGTCAGGTGCGTGAGTGTGGCAGGCAATTCGCAATCGGTTATAACCGGTTACACCACTCCTGGGCACTTGGAACTACTTGAGGACTTTCGTTTTCGATCGCCACGCTTTTTTAATGATGGGAATAGTCGATCTTTGTGTCGTGTCGCGCTTCAAATCGAGGTTTCTCCCAGTTAATCGAGAGGATTCGTGTGTTTAGGAGGATAGGAGCTCAAGAAAAGAGAGTTATGGGTGTTCTCTCCTCATCTGCATTAAAAACTATTAACACCCACCGCCCGGGAGTGGCATACTGACAGCTCGTAGCTCGCGACAGTCTGCGCCTTGGAGTGCGCCATCCAGACAAGGGGCTCTTCCACATAACCATAAATTATGTGACACACACTCCAACACTCCGTGGAGCGTTCGCGCGAGGAAAGCGAATTCAAACATTTAATTTCCGTCAATTATGCTTCAGACTTTCCAGCGCCTTTTTTTTATGATAACTCCTTGAGCCCACACCACCTACTCGTTGACGATAGGCCAATGATGTGGCCAGGGGCCCATGATGGATTAGCAGCCACCAAATTGGGAACGAAATTCGATCCTCTGGCGCGCTCGTTGCGACGCGTCAGCGAAAGCGATAAGCGAGCAGCTCCTCCAAGCTGAAGCCGTGAGCTTCGTTTGCGTGCGCCAGATCCTAACCAAACATTGTGGTGACGATGGCGATGCCAGACATATGTACGCGGGACGGACAACCCACGCAACTGCACTCCAACCCGATTTCCCTAATAAAAATTCATTCATAAACCGACGGAACGAGCGACCGATCGGTTAGCATAGACTGTTGGCTGCTGCTCCTGCTGTCTTATGCTGCACAAGGCCCGTTTATCAATGAATTCCCCGTGGTAGACGGTTGGACGCGGCCGTGCGCCCGCGTTGGTTGGTGCGCTGTTTTTTTATTTTTGCGCGATCGCGATCCCCTGGCTTAAGCGCGTGCGTGGGCCGATGTACGGGTTTTGCTTGCTTCTTTCGAAACCCCTTTTCACGGTTGGGCTGCCTGGGAGCACACGGCGGGGCGTTGGGAGTTGTCCGCCTCGGAGTCCGTTCGATACGGAGGTCTCTGAAGTCACACCTGCGAGACCGCGGTGCCTCGGTGGCTCTGGTGTCGGCCGGACCGGCCGACGTATTGCACAACAGCGAGGCTCATTCATAAAAGTGTCCACAACCAATGGAGCCGAGTCTCGGGTTCGCTCGCGGGTTGTCTGCCACCGTCGCTGCACGCTCGAAGGCTATTTATTTATTTACTTTGTAGGCAGCCTTTTTGCTCTGCTACTCTGCTGCCGCTGTCGCTGCTGTTGGGCTTTTTGGGAAGCTACATACAACCGGATAAACCGAGATGGCAGACGACGCGTGACGCCCGCAAGTAGCGAGGATTTAAATTCGAAAACTGGTTCCCGCGGCTTTAACTTCCTCTTTCCGAGCAATTTCTAGGGCATTTCGATGAACAGCGAGAGAGCGTACCTAGAACATTGTGTGGAGTAAAGTCGTGCCTCAAATTGGATGGCAGATTAGCTGAACTGAATCGCAGTAGCCTCTGTGCTGGCTGTGTGGTATATTGCAATCATCTCTTCTGTGGTTGTCATGAGTGGTAACTAAGTTGCGTATTTTTCAATCGTAGTAACGTTGGTAAAGTATTGAATGTTTAGTTCATAGTTTAGTCTTGAATAGAGAATAAGCTACTGCCATGATGGCAAGGATTTGATCGTATACTAATGAAACTGTATGTAGACTGTGCATATTCTAGGGAAAGAATTCAAGAAATCTTTTAAGGAACCAACACTGATCAATCGAGAGATTTTTATTGTGTAAGGATATTTTATCTAATACACTCATCATCGCCACCTCTTTGGATTAAACTCAAATTAATATGAAATCATCCAGCATCTTTCCTTCTATGCTACCAGGGTATGGTTCCAATGAATCAGCGAATGAAGCATGTGCGTGGGGGCCACACGAATGACCACCTCCCCTGTGGATCGTGGATGAATAACCAGACAACCGAGCAAGGATGGTTGCTCCAACTCGTTCCCAAACGTGCGCTCGTTCGTTTCTCTCCACGACGCACAGTGTTTTGATTTCTGGACAAAAAACTACGAAGTGAGCATAGAATCAACTAAAAATAAGGTTGAATAGCTTATCAAGATATGTCCACTAAATGCAGCTGAAATAATAAGATGGCGCCATTCCTGTTTGTGAAGTTTGGTCAGAAATTTTAAGAAGATTTCAACTTGGTTTTCCAACTGTAAGTACTTTACTAAAAATCTTTTTTGAAATGTTTTGCTATGATCAGCGAAGTTTTTTTTTAACCCATGACCCTCTCGGTGCGCTGCTGTTTGTAATTTTTGTCCCACAATCCTACGAACTCACCTTGCACTGTGCGACGCAACGCATCTCGCGCGCTGCTCGTCATCTCGTACCCGAACCGAGTGGTTCATTCGCTCGCGCAACCCTCCGTTGGGGATTTCTCGCCCAACCACGAGGGGGTAGTTTGTCGCCGGTCGTGAACGTGTCTAGAAGTCAGACCGCGTGTCTTTTTTAGTCTGTTCCGCGTGCGCGCGCTCGCTCGCCCGAATCCACATTCGAATCCCGGAAGAGCTGGCGAGAGATCGTCTAATCGCGGTGACGACGACTTGTGGCTAAGTGGAATGCTCATCCGGGCGTCCTTTGTGACCGTGTGTGCGAGGAGACAACTTCACGTTCTGCTTCTCGATCTTGCGTGGTGCGTGTGAATGATTGTAAGTTTTGTGTTTTTGGGAGGAGGCGCTTGATAGCTCCGGGGATCCAAGTGTGCCTCTGTGGTGATGGTTTTCTGCGAATTCTCCCGCGGAATTGGTGTGGCTCGAAGGAATCGAAGGAGCCGGAATCAGAAGCATTCCCGCGCCAGCCGCAAAGAGACATCGGTTGGAGCAAATATGATTTTTTGATTGATGCTCCCTCGTTTCGATTCCTCTCTCGCGTTCGTTCCTCGCCTGTGGTGTGCTGATCTGAAAGTGAAAAAAACCGAAAAGAATTTCGCGATAAAATCGGTCGCAAGGCTCCACCGCGCTGTGTTTCACCGTTGATCCCATCGTTGGTTGGTTATGTTGTGTTTGGTTGTTTTGTGTGCGAAGAACCACAGATGAGCGGTGAATGTGTGTGCTTAAGCCACTTGGCGAGCCAATCCTTTTTAATGTGTCTTCAGATACATCGTGCGAGTGTCTGCGTGTGTTTCTTACGGAAGAAGTGTATCGAAAAGGAAAGGCAGTAGAAGGAGGCACCGTGCACAGGCAGACACACGGGGCGCGTATCAAGTGATTAAAGCGATTTAGCAAAAATGGAGAACCGCTCCCCGATCTGGAAGCCAAATTGAAACATAAAACAAAAAAGCCCCAAAGTACGGCGAGGGCCCCAAACCAACGGGGGGGACAATGAAGAAAGTAACACGCCCAACGGTGGTTTTGGGGTCTGCGTTGATTGTTTTCTGACCCGCGGGACCGGGGATCACAGAGGAAGAATGAATTTATGTTGAAAGTGCAATCGGTTGCGAGAGGGCCCGCAAGAGCATAATCAGTGAGATGAGGTTGAGTGGAGTGCAGAACGAGGTTCTGCACGGTTTTTGAAACCAGCTGAAGGACTGCAAAAGAAGGGAAAATGCAACAGGCTGACGTGTGTGATGGATTCCGTTCCGTGGGCCCCTCTTATCATGATTGGTGATGGCCATGAGAAGATTAAGAATTATTTGAAAATAATTGTCCACACAAGGAGTTGCAGCGCAGATGATTGCGCAAGAGAAGTCATCGTCCTTTGGGACGATTCTGGCCTTGTCTTCTGCGTTGATTGATTGATATCCTTGTCACGGGGCAAGCCATTTGCTTATCGGACTGACGATAAACTGGAGGCTCCAGTTCTGTAACGCAGATCAAATGACATTTGCAACATTCGATCCAGCAGCAGGAGCAGCAGCAGCAGCTGGAGTGTGGCTGCTCTACAAACGGGACCACATGCTGCCATTTTTTGCTGGAAAAAGTTCCCAAAAAAAAGCCGTACTTCGAACCCACAAGAAGCTACACACAGCTCTGCTTCTTCTTCTCGATTTGTACTGCCCATGCCTTCGCTTCCATCTTCCGCTCACTGGTGGGCTGAG
>NC_064877.1:73435646-73443146 GCF_943734665.1 Anopheles aquasalis | reverse complement strand
CAAGAGCGGCCAGGGGAGATCGAGATCGGTGAGCTGTCCAATGCGGTGGAATGCCGCGAATACGAATTATCTGTATCATTTGGAAACCCCTCTCCGAGTTGTTGAATTTCTCCGGGACTCGATCGCGAAGCGTAAAATGACGTAATTTATAGGAGAAGCTTTTATCTGGCTCGTTGCCAGTTGTTCTCTGATGCCGCTGTTACCGCTGCTGCTGCTGCTCCTTCGCATAACAAATGCGTTCTTTCGCTCACCGGCCGGCCGCACTTCGCGGTGACATGTGATGGATCTGTTGGTGAGCAACCCGGGGCCGCGCGAACAACCGATTTATGTGCCCTCGACCGCGACGCAACCTTTCCATTACCAGCTCCAGTTCCTGCTCCAGGAAAACATCTCTTTACACGGAACCACGGGGTTCGGGCTCTTATCGCGACTAGCGCGGGTGTGCGCGAGCTGAAGCACGGAAGTCATCAATAAGCAGCAAGTAGCTGCTGCTGCTGCTCTATCAGTGCAACAAATTTGTCACGATCGTCGATGCGCGGTACTTGGAAATTGGTTTTCTGCTCGATTTATGGATGCTTTTAATGGGGTGCGCGTGTGGGTAATTGAAAAAAAGGCTTTATGTGTATTGCCGGCGTGCCAGCAAGCCAGCGAGGACAATGTCAATGCATCACGCATTGACAGGATGATGGGAGCAGATTTTTGGGGTGGAGATAGGAGAGGAATCATGCTAATGAGCGCGGTAACGAGTATCGCTTGAAACAACAGATGAGAGATCGCGTTGAGCTACTGCTGCTTTTGCTCTGTTCGCTAGCACGATGAAAGCTGCCCAAAAAAACGACGGTCCTTTCACCTTTGGCCACCACGAAGCGTACCGCAAGCAGCATCCCCGTGAATGATGGATTCTCCGAGCGATTGCACCCGACAGGACCGAACCTGGACGACGACCAGCGATCGTTGGTTCCCACGCGCTGCATCATAAAAAACCACTGGATGCGCGTGGAGTGCGGAATCGGAATCACAGAGGCGAAAGAGGCGCTGGGTCTGTGTCTGATTGAATCTGTCAGATAACTCATAATTGGCGCTGGGATGTTTTTGTGGGGCGTCTCTGGCCTGCCCCCCTCCCCCGTATCAGCCCCTTCCCATCCCGTGTTTGATGCAACGGGCGAGTCCCGGGGGCGGCCACAAGGCGGTTTCAAATCGCATCAAATTAACTTTTGACTCGTCGATGCCATAATTTAGCGATCTTTATGGCGTCGCGTCGCGATCGTTGCGACTAGCCTGCGTGGCTGAGCGCGTTGTCAACGCGACACTACGATCGTTGTTGTTCCAGTTCATCCCACCGCTTTTGGGCTGTGTGAGTTTGTCTCTCGGCGGGCCTCGGTGATCGCGATCGTGCCGGTTGTGGATCGCGTAAAGCGATTACGTGAGGATCATGAGGTGACAAGTTCGCTGGATGAAGTGTTGTTGCATTTCGCCGAACACGCAAACTCTGCTCTCAAATCGTGACAAATGCATCAGGGGCAGGATGGCCAGGGCAGATGATAAGTAAATAAACAGACGGACCACGACGATTTCGGGGCGAGAAGGGAGCAATATGTTCTCGAACATTATCGCCTTCAGTAGCACGGAGGTTTTTGGGGATGGCGCGCCGGAGAGTAAATCCTTTTTTATTGGCCAACGGCGGTTTTTATGACTGTTTGTGGTTTGGAATAATAAAGTTTTATGATGTTTGGTCGGTTTAGTTGGGGTCGAGGTTCCGGGATCAAGCTCTTCTTCATGTTCGAAGATGCGTGATGGTCGCCGCTTTGCTGAATCGTTTAATATCATGGCGTTCGATGCTTTGTAATACGGAGGATTACACTGGATTAGGGAAAGTATTGCAATAATACATGCTTTTAAAGTTGCAAGATTAATGCTTTTTAGTTGATCATGTAGCAAAAGCCTTGTTGTTGAAAAAAAGAAGTTGTTGACCCTATGTTGAATGTGGAGCATCTTTTGAAATTGAAGCATCATTTCAATTTTTTTTCTATTAATACACGACGTTGATAGATAGAGTTTTGTTCAGAATTAAGGACTTTAGCAAAAAAAAACACTAAAAAAATAAGTGAATCTTTATACATCCAACAAACATAAAGGAAAATACAGACGAAAATCATTAAAAAATACTCCAGCAGTTCAAGAAAATATACCAGAAGCCAAATCAGTACGGAAACACAATCACAGACTACCTTAAACCAGTTAACAAAGTGACAATACAGCATGTAACAGATAAATCAGTTTACTAAAATGCTAAATCTTGCCCTGGAACGGCCTCTACTCTACTAAGAAATGTAATCTACATTCACTGCCACTGATACACGATTCGAGATGGACCTCCGGATTCCAATGATCACGAACCGCACAAAAGCCCATTCTCACCGTGTGCGTCTCATCTAGTTGTGGACCGCGAGGGGATCCTTCTTCTCCTTCCTTCGGGCGCCACAATCGGTCGACGAGTGCTGGTGGTGCTGCTGCTGCTCAGGCTCAGGCAGCTGACATTCGTTTTGCATACCTGAGAGCCAGCCGCATTGAACATGTCGTGCAATGTCGTGTAGCGACCACGCGTACTACATCTCTCGACCCGCGCTGCACAGAAATGTCCCACTTTTGTCGGGGGAACACCTTCTTCACTGTTGCCCCCCCCTCAATGGGCCTCTCATCTGCGCCGTCTGGCCATGGCTGTGTGCCGACTGAATGACACTCAATTAGCGACTTCGACATGGACCTGGTCACCTGGAGGGACGGAGGATAAGGGAAGGAATGAAGGGATCTCCTTCGAGTGCTTGTGGGGGCGACGTCAAAGCCCTTCGAGATCGTTGCAACACTCTCCGCTGCACGCTGGTGCTGCTGCTGCTGCGCCGGATGGCATCGAGTGCTACAATGGAAGATCATTCTTCTGGACTCTGAACTGGCTGGCTGGCTGGCTGGCTGGAGTGCTGGGCGTCGAGTGTTCGACTTTTAACGGAACTCTTGTCCTCTGTCTCTTCTCGCTCTCCTCCCTCGGTGTGTAATCAAACAAACATGCCACATGCTGTCAGTGAGCGCAGAAGCAGAAGAAGGATTGTTCGTTATCCGGCTCCGTGGTCGTCGCCATCGTGCAAGAGGCTTTCGACGCTTGGCTTATGAATGGTGCACTGGTTGGTTGGTTGGTTGGTTGGTTGGTTTGCTTGCTGTTTGGGGTGGACCACCGTTTCGACGATTTGGTCGTAAAATGAAATTCCACCGAGGGAGCGCAGAGTACGACCGCGCCGAAAGACGATCCCGCCGACGACTATTTCGACAGGTCAGCAGAAGTCATGAATGAAGCATGAATGAAACGTAGGGCTCATCATGTAGCCGAGGTCGCTGCCGTACTCCCTCCAGAGGGGGAGAAATGCCAACGAAGGGAACTGGTTTTACTGGTCTTCCGGTACCGCGTCAACCGTGTGCATTATGTTGTCTGTGCCTGTTGATATCTGGCTGGTTAAACGTCAAAACCTCTGTCCTCATTGTGGCCACGACCACCATCACCATCACTACTGCAGCAACAGCATAAAGTCTGTTTGCATAAAGTCAATAGTTTATGCTTCCCTTCCGTGTGCGGTAACGCTCGTCTGTTGTGTGTCGCGATCGTACATCCCCCCCTTCGAAGGGATGCTGACCAACCCAACCCCTGGACGGCGATCGAAATGAGGCCAATCGGGGGCTGTACAAAGGTCACTAACGGAGCGGCTTTTCTCCGTTCCCCGGGACACTCACTCAGTCAAAGGTATCCGCGTCGTGTGTGACACTTTTTTGCGGTGAAGTGCGCTGCAGTTTGCACGGAAAAAGCGATCACGTCCACTTTTTTAATCCTGAAAGTTATGGACCAACTTCGTCGTGGCGCCAGCTCGATGGTGCATCAGACTCAGAAGAACCACCACAAAGTCGCCACAACTCATTCAGAGACGACCACATTTGGTCCCGGGAAGCCCCTGCTTAAGAGCGAAAGTAATATTCTCTCCAGAGTACTCTGCATCACGACACGACGATTGCGATGAGGGAAGGTTTGTGTTTCGGGCTTTAATTGAACTCAGATGGTCGCGTAGGAAGCGCTGTTTGGCGGCATTCGCTCCTTCCGCTCCAAACGCCCAGAAATTGGTGGCTCGCGACAGACAGATTAGAGCGGCACCGTTGATGCTGATTCTTGAGTTGCTTCAAAGATCCCGAGAAGTTCGAAGGAAGACACACAACATGCCCGCTGGTGCTGGTGGAAGGATTAATTGAAAATACATTTCTCTTTTGCCCTCGCCGAAAGCTGCACATTTGCACAGCGTTCATCCGGCGGAAGACGACCGATAAAGGGCCTGTCTCGATGGTGGAGCTTCGACAGGATTAAGGTAGATGACGATGGCCAGGCAGCGATGTGTCACTTGATGTGCGTCCCAATCGAATCGGGCTGATGATTCTAGTGGTTTCGAATGCCTTTGCGCCATTGCAGAACAAGTTCCTGGAATGGGAGGCCTGAGGGTCTAAATTGAGAGAGTGAAGCAAGAGCCTTTGCGATGACGAAACCCTTCCCTACGGTCCTATCTTTATCGCGATTACTACGATTGCTGTCACCGGAGCCACGGGCGGGGGACTAATAAAGAGATCCGGCCACACAAAAATATGTATCAAATTCCTCTCATATCTCCGCCTGTCTCTCTGTGAGTGCGTGAGCATGTGTTTGTGCAGACTCATAAATGGATAACGATGTTGCCGGTTTGCGCGCGGGCACGATAAGATCACGGCGCTGGCTGTGTGGCGCTGTGTGACGGTGAAGGTCAACTCTCGGGGAGGTTTTGGTGCTGCCCGATGACCTCATAACTCTGTACTACCGGCCGGCGAACCGTCGTGCTTTTCCGCCGGCAACCGGTTCCCGGTTTGCTTCCCTCAGGTACCCTAATTTGGTAACAGCCAGCCGGCCGGCCGGCTTGCTTGGCTTGGCTTGACTTGACTCAGCCAGCAGTGGTCTTGGTAACGCACTACTCAACGCACCTCATCATTACGCACACGAAAGGAGCCGGAGTCTTCGCGCCGAGAAACCATTCATCTTCCAACCAGAGTGGCCCGCGGAGAATCTAGCGCTTGCGGAACGCAGATCTATGTCCCTGTCTGGACGATTGATACGCGGCCAAGCGGAGCGCGCGATGTCTTGGGATGAATTTGAATTATGCTTCCATGGCGACCCATGATGATTACGGACTGTTTCGATCGACACGCTGTGGAGAAGACGCGAGGAGAAGAATGGGGAGCGCCGGCGTCGTCCACGGCGTCGCACTTTAATCGATCGCGTCCGACTGATCATTAATGTTTCTTTTTTCGCGATTTTTTTTCGCTTCTTTCTTGGCTGCCTAGCTGCGAAACATTGGCGCTAGACCTTCGGTGCGCTCGGTGAAGCGTACGGTGTTAGACGAAAAACCACTTCGCCATCGCTGGTATGCTGGTGTGCGTGCGCGAGATGGCGAAACCATCGTTTTCGCATGAGGATCGCCAAGATATATTGGCTGCAGATGTGTTTGATGGGATCCAGCAATCCTCCCCGTCCCCATATATGCTTTCAACAGTTGCGAGACGCCATTTACGCGGGATTTTAAGCTGTCGTCAAAGCGACGAGGATGTGAGCAAATGGTAGCAGCATCATTAGGGATGTCAAATGTCAAAGCAGTTTGAGTTAAAGACTGTTTACCCTGTTTAGGGGCAGGCCAGACGCGACGGGGGCTTCTTCAATGACATCGCAGCACCCCTAAGGAGCCTTGAGTGTGTAATGAATGGAACGAGGATTCATTCAACAAAAAACCAACAGTGGCTGCTCCAGCGACAAGGAGGGCCTCGTGTGTGATTGCTTCCCTCATTAACAGCTTCATACGCCACTGCCAATCGCTTGTATTTCTCGTAATGTTCTCGTTGCGATTACAGAATCCCTCCGTGAGCGTGCCGCCCTCCCTTTGTACCTAAGTGGGAAGTAGCGCCTTCTGCGGAGTGTGGAGGTCAAATGATGTAAACAATTCCCTTCCCAGGGGTTATCGTGTAGTAATGATGAATTACAAATAGCCGGTGGCTCGGTGTAAAGTAGGCCGGAAGTGGCCAGTGCGAAACGGTAATCCAATCGCGGGGCGTGATCGATCGCACCGATCAAGGTCTCGGCGGTTCATAAACACTCGTCAGGCGATCCAGTACGTCCGGAACTAGGTTAATATGAAGTGAATCTAGAGGATTGATTTCAACCAACCAAGAAGTAGGTTTACAAGAAAGAAATGATCGCTTTCGATTGATCAAGAAGTGATGTTCTGCATTCTTTTTCCGTTGGTCGGAGTCTAACTGTATTGTTATTAAACTATTCCTCGTAATTTAGTATAACATCAGCAGTAGCTGATCGTTATTAGAATTATTAGAAAATCGTTTAAAATCTTCTTTTAATGATACAAAAAGTAGGGTCTACTTTGTGGAATATATGCCAGAACACCCTTTTCTCGAGTAAATCACAGTCAACACATCGATCTTAATCCACTAAAGACCAGCTATACATTGTAGTTACCGACTGTGAACCTTGCATTAGCTTGTAATGGATCAACTAAACCTGCAAGATAGAATCCCGCTGTTTGACAATCCTCAACACATCCCCCACCAGATGATTCCCATCACGATGCTAATCCACTAGCAAGGGGGATTCGCTCATTGCTCCCTCCAGGCACCCAATTGGATCTGCCGATGCCAGCTCCGTTAATCTGATTTCGCCAACAGCGATCCCGATGCATCGTTCTTATGCACATGCTTATGCTCACTCAGCTCCCCCCCAGGAGGAGGTCAGGAAAGATGACCGGGGTGGCAATTCGTTAGCGGAACGCCCTCTCTTTCGTCGCCCCCCCAGCAAACCACCCTTTAACACGATTAGCTCGCGGATTAATATTTTCGCGATTTGCATCCTCGCCGGCGCACACGATCCGCTCGCTGGCTTTGACAAGTGGCGGATTGGCGGCACACTGTGTCGTCGACCGACCGACCGACCGACCAACCGAGCCAACGGGGCATTTCCTCGGTAATTGCTCAATTTTCACTGAAACACGAGCGCTGGCGACCGCTGGGGACCGCCGGCAAACGGTGAATCCGCCTCGCAATCCGCGTGCGTGCTTCCCCTCCCCCGGGTGGGAGGGATGGTCGACCCCGGCACTGGCATCGGAACCGATTAGGGGGCGATGCCGAGAATGAAAGCGGATCCAGCGCGCAGCGGCGGTTCTAGGCAAATCGTAACAAATCGTCGAGCGAATTACCGGGAACCGGTACCGCTCCTCGTCACGCGCCTGGATCGAAGTTGAGCAAACGTACACCCCTCCTCCAACGATCGGTGCATCGGTCACCGGAGAACTCGAACCCGTTTCGGTGCCCAGTCGCGAGGAGAGTCGCGCTCCGTTACATGTTCCAGCTGTCGTCGTCGTCGTCGTCGTCGTCGTCGTCTTAGTC
>NC_064877.1:73425646-73433146 GCF_943734665.1 Anopheles aquasalis | reverse complement strand
GCTGCTGGTGATCCCGTTTATGCTCGCGATCCCGGTGCATCGATCTGCCGCGGGGAAATGGACTGTAAATTGCGATTATCACACCTCGCGCTCACGTTCGTTTTAACGGATCGCATTCACGGATCCTGACTTAGCGTTTTTATGGCTTTGGTGCCGGTGGTGCATTTCATGGAGGAACCCCGGGCGTGGAAGGTCGCGCTTACGGTGCTCAAGAGCTAAATGATGGCTTTAAAGCGGCTTTTGGGACCGGCCATCAGTCCGATCATTTGATTCGTTTCAACGCTCGTGTGGCATTTGTTCGTCGATCGTAAGGGTCGTCCTGGGTTTGGACGTTACCATTCCTTACAGTCTTTGCTGACGTCTTTATTGAGGGGTTTATGTAGCGCTAGTGTTGTAGTGTGCCAGTAATGCGCCGGTCTGTCACACAGATCTTAACTGACTCGTTTTCGTTGCGGGGGAATTTGGAATGGATCTTGCCAATGCAATTGATCTTCATCCGCTGTGAGTCACTCTATTCTAGCGAACACCTAGGAGAGCTTCCAGTTTATAATTATATTGCATTAGTAATTCGATGATCTCACTGCGGTGCTGGAATCTATTTTCGGCCCGTTACTCGTTAAACCTCCTTCATTAAAGGAAACCTCCCCCTCAAACATCCGTCAACAATCGTGCGTTTAAAGCGGGGCGAACGGAAGGTGTTATTCGCGCACAATTTACCGAAATCACTTCTATTAATCTTCTCCCGGTGCCAGCGCTTGCAAATGTAAACCACCAGCAGCACCACGAGTCGAAAGGTGCCATAAAACCCCTTAGATCCTATCTATTCAGCCCACACTCTAGCTCTCTTTCTCTCCACACTCTTGCTTTGCTCGGGTTCTTGGCTTAATTCGCACGAAATCGGTGATCTAATCTAATGAGGATCTAATCGCAGATGGAGATAGAAAAGGCAACGAGAAGATGGAGACCCCTCTCGAAAAGAATTCCTTACGTTACCGATCGTCGAACGTAAGCACACTCTTTGCCATTGTGCATTGCTGGCATCTATCGCGACTGGACGCCACTGGACCAGCAGACCTGCTGCACGGAGCGAGATCTTAAGATTCCTCACCGCGGTGAGCTCGCTAATCGTTAATTAGTGTTCTGCCAACTTCTGGCCGTCTCATTGCCCGTCCCCCAACCCGCTGATTTCGGTATTTTTGCAAATACTATTCGCAGCGCAGCATGATTATTTACTTTATCGCCCAAGTTCCGGGGGATCTGGTGGACTGCGCTCGCTCGATTGCGCTCGCAAACACTAGCGAATGCTCCGTTACATGACTCATAATGACTGCCCCCGGCAGGGTTTTTGGGTAGCCGTGAGGTGAGATAAGTAGCTTTACTTGTAGGTGCCAGTCGGCTGGCTGGATGGCCTGGGTATCTGGCTAGCTGGCTGGCTGGCATGTTACATCGTTTCCCTCTGTTCCCTATTAATTAGAGAAAACCGATCCGTCCACCACGCATGCCAGTACCGGCTGCGGTGTTAATGGGCCACCACCGCTGATGAGTGTTTAGGTTGCCGAGAGGAGGATGAAGGTGATAAACAAGAGGCGCTTCAGGAGGGCCCTGCCCTGGGATTGCCGGTGGCCGCATGCCGTTTTGTTTTGTGAAACAATAGTCTTTGATTTGAAAATGGGTCTTCGGGGGTGCTGTTTGGGTTAGTGATCACCACCCCGCCCTCTAACTACTTTCCTAATTACTTCGCTGGCGCTTGATGGTACTGTGTATGCGGAGACGAATTGCAAGAGTTTACCCAAGGAGAGTAGCTGAGTGTTTGCTTTAGCTTCAATGATGGCGAGATGCTTGATTAGACAACTGGTTGTAGATCAGGCAAGATCAGCGAGGCAGTATTCGATCGAATCGGTTAGTGAAAGCTAGCAAATATCTCTATTGTGATCTGTGCGATAAAAAGTCCTATCGATACCTAATGGACAGGGTAATCTTCAGTCTTAAGACTCAAAATAATTCATTAAATACTGCACAATATGCTTGAAAATATATTCATACAAGACATAGAGTGAAGATTCTTGCAGATTTTTGTTTCTGAAACTGAAGTACCTCTGTGAAGCACTCTGGTGAAAGTTTGTTCTTACCGTGCGACCCTTGCCCTTTCCACGATCGAAAGTATTCTGTAGCAAGCTTGTGATCACTTGTGATTGCCACATTCTCCTCATGTATCTGTCTCTCCTCTCCCGCCATTATATCGATTGACTTGCGGCAGAATCAGCTTACATTATCCCAAATATTTGATTTGCCATCCACCGAGCCAACCAGCCAGCCAGCCAGCCAGCCAACCGGCAGGTAAATCATTCTGATTTATGGCATAATGGGATTTTGTCAAAAAACGAGCGGTCCTCCCGGAGGTTCCCAACGGGAAAGTGGGAACCCAGCCGCCGGTCCGCGTCCGCGCGAATCACACGAGACGCGCCGAAAGATTTATGAGTAAATTGCAGTGCGTCCATCGGACACTCTGCGCCCTCCGGTATCATCCCGGGGAACCGGGCGGTCCCCAAACAACTATCAACTTCTCAGTATCGCAGCATCGCGCGACGCAAGAGTTCGAGTGAAATGGGGGAAAAAAAAGATAAGTAAGATCGCAACGGCAGAACAACGACAACGCCTGCCTGCGATCGCGTTCCTCTCTTCTTCGGGGCAAGCGAGCGAGTAAAATCAGTAAGTTGGTCACCGCCAGCGAGCGAGCGAGCGAGCGAGTGGCGAGACACCGATGTTTGACCGAGATTACTTTTTCTCCCCCCGCTCGCTTGGACATTCTCCGTGGTTTTTGTGTGAGCGTGAGTCGTATCCCTGTCGCACCCGGGAGTCACACCGCTACACCACAGGATCGCTCCAGGGGATTGATCAGATCGGGCCGCACGCTGGAACGCGCACGCACTACTTTTCGTGGAGGAAGGTTGGAGGATTTTTTTTTTCGGTGCGAGCTCGCTCTCGCAAGCGCGGTAGCGTTGGGCCACGGCCAATGTCCAATTAGCAAAGCGAGCCCCCGAGTGGCCAATACCCTGATTGGAATGCTTTGAGGGGTGGCCCTCGGGTGGCTATCGTCCCGCTCTCTCGTGTCTTTACGCAACAATCGATCTTCATCAGCTCTCCAGCATCAAGGAGTGGAGTGCGCCAAGTGGAGTGCGTGCGCGATCTCATGCGGCGTCGTAGATCACGATCTTCCGATTTGGCTCCGGTTTCGCCCGTTTGCTCTGCTCTGATCCTCCTTGCCGCGCGCGGGCGCAAGTATCAGTTCCGCGGTGTGCCGATCGACGCCACTCGACGGGGTGTTGTAATTGGAGCCGACGATCGTCCCGATTCTCGACCTGAGACCCACTTGATCTCATTTCGTCTAGATTAAGATTAACTTCCTCTGTTTACTCGGGCGGCATAGTATTTCCCAATTTCGTTTCCACTATCTCATGTTCTCTCTCTCTCTCACTAATTTCCTCTCCTTGCAGGTTGTAACTGCCATCCGACCGGTGCGTATGGACCGGCCTGTAGCCACAAGACCGGCCAATGCCAGTGTAAACCAAACATCGACGGACGCCAGTGTAATCAGTGCCGGAAGGGCTTCTGGAATCTGGACAGCGGCGACGGTTGTGTGCCCTGTTCCTGTGATCCGAATGGCAGCGAGCAGAATGGGTGCGATGTCTACACGGGCCACTGTTACTGTAAGCCCGGAGTCGAGGGTACAAGCTGTGACCGCTGCCAGGCCGGGTACTTTGGATTCAGCTCGAAGGGATGCAAGCGTAAGTAGTTCATCGGGAATTCCTCCGGAAGAATACAGATCCTGATCCATTCTTCTTATCATTTGCAGGTTGTGAACAGTGCTCTAGTCCAGCGTACGTGTGCGATCCGGATACCGGGCGGTGCATCTGTCCGGCAAACAGCCAGGGCCACGAGTGTCGCTCCTGTATTGCCAACACCTGGGGCAATGAGTTCCAGAAGGGTTGCAAGCACTGTGACTGTGATATCGTCGGTTCGATCGGTCAGTCGTGTGATAAGCTGAGTGGCCAGTGTAGCTGCAAGGAAGGTTACACGGGACGTCAGTGTACCGAGTGTGCCGTCGGCTACTACGGTTATCCGGCCTGCCAACGCTGTGGCTGCGATGAACGTGGAACGGTACGCCACGGCCTCAATGGTACATCACCTTGCGATCAAACGGGCCAGTGCGAGTGCAAGGAGCTGGTGTACGGCAAAAAGTGTGACGGATGCCGGCAACGAACGTTCGGGTTGGTGGCGATCAATCCGGATGGGTGCACGCGTTGCTTTTGCTTCGGCCGTGCGGAAGAGTGTGACCAAGCGGAACACTCGTGGGGTCAGATAAGGTTGAAAGGATCGCGCAATGTGAGCGTCGAGTATCGGGACGTTCGGGAGGACGATCAGCCCGAGATGGTGGACTATCTGGTGTTTGTGGAGCTGGAAGGTGGTCAGACGCAGAGCCGCGAGGGCGCTAACATCACGAACATGAACAATCTCGATCTGATCCCGAGCTCGACCGGGAATGTGACGATCATGGCGCACAGTAGCTTCCAGTATCCGCTTTACTTCCAACTGCCGCATCAGTTTTTGGGCGATCGGACGGCCAGCTATGGTGGTTGGCTTAACTTTACGCTCGTGACCGGTGGTGCGCGGGTTAACATACCGGAACCATCGCTCAGGCAGTTCCCGCTCGTACAGCTGCACACGCATGAGAATCTTGTGCTGGACTTTTACGAGGATGCGATCCAGTACGGGCGTGAGGTGGCACCGTACTCGGTGCTTCTGTTCGGTAACCTCTGGCGGAACCACTACGATGGATCGCGGGCCAATCGTATGATTCTGATGACGGCACTGCAGAACGTGCGGCATGTGTTTGTCCGCGGTACGATCACCATCGATTTCCAGTACGCTGTGTAAGTAATCCGCGGGAAGTGGTTTCATGTATGGCTCAGCTACTCACTGATGCTCTCTTTACAGACTAACGAATGTAACGCTGGATACGGGGATCTTTGTGGCCGGTGCAGAGAACAACCATGCGTACGGTGTGGAAAAGTGTCAGTGTCCGCCCAGGTACAGTGGTCTGTCGTGTCAGAATCCGGGCAAAGGGTTCTACCGCCATCGGCTGACGATTGTCGATGTGGAACGGGCTACGATCGATGATATGATCGGACAGGTGCTTCCCTGTGCTTGCAGTGGGCGCAGCGAGGAGTGTGATCCGGATACGGGAGTTTGTTTGGTGAGTTACGCAGTCATTTATTATTTATTCGCCTTTACTCACTCTCGATTGGGTGCTTTGCTTTTCAGAATTGCCGCAACAACACCGGAGGTGAGCATTGCGATCGCTGCGCGGAAGGCTTCTACGGAGATCCGAACCTAGGCCAGTGTGCACCCTGTCCGTGTCCCGAAACGAGAAAGAACTTTGCTCGCGGTTGTATGGTCCGTGGGAACGATGTGCACTGCGTCTGCAAAGCTGGTTACACAGGGGCCCTCTGTGACAATTGTATGCGCGGTTACTTTGGCCATCCGCATCTGGACGATGGACACTGTGAGGCTTGCGAGTGTAATCGCGAGGGCAGCCTGTCGGACGAGTGCGATCGGTATACGGGCGAGTGCCACTGTCGTCAGGGGGTGATTGGCAAGAAGTGCGATCGTTGTGAGCTTCCGAAGCATATCGTCAAGGATAATCGCTGTAAAGGTATGTGTTAGAGGTCCACATTGCTTGCGTGAGAACTCTCTTGTGAAATCTTTCCGTTTTGTTTCCCACAGTCTGTGACAACTGCACCGTGACGCTGATGGATGATTTTGAGATCCTGTCGAGCCGGCTCGATGAAGAGACGGCTCACATCGATCGTAACGGCATACCGGCACCGTGGATCGAGTTGACGAATCAGGAAACCAAAACACGCCAACTATCGGACCGTGTGGCACGGCTGCTCGAGGCTGAAGATACGGTCAAAAAGTTCGCGGTAGACTTTGCGGATCCGCTAAAACGGAATGCAACGCGACTGAACAAGCGATTGACAAAGCTGGACAATCGAGCGAGCAACCGTGCCGGTGAGGTACAAAAGTGTACGGAGCGTGTGGACGGCCTGGTCGATGAGGTCAACGTAATCGACGATGGTTTACGGACGACCATCGAAACACTGAAGAACTATGGAGTTGGTGATCATCACATAAAACTTCCGCTAGCGGTCAAGGAAGCGAATGATCTGCTGGACAACATCCGGGCACGCTATGAGGAGCAAGAGTTCGACGATCGTGTGCGGGACTGTGCCCAGCAGCAGCACGATCTTTGGGCGAATGTCTCGCGGATGGTCGATCGCCAGGCGAGACAGTTGGATGATTTGAAGTTCGAAATCGATCAGATGAATGTCAAATCGGACAATTTGCAGAACTACACGAAGCACGTGTTCCGGCGGGTGCAGGAGACGGAAGTGTACCAAACTACGAACCAGAAGCACTTTGACCGAGTGCGGGGTAGTTATGCTGGTGCGCTGGAGGATGTAAATGAGGTTAAAGAACTGTTAGACACCAACATCCATGCCGATACGGATGTAAGCCTTGTCCAGCTCGATGACAACTATGGACAGCTGAAGCAGGATGCCGACACGATCAGCGGATTAACGGAGCTGTTGAATGAATCAACGGAAACGCTGACACGCGAGAATAGCATTCTTCGGGAAACCCGCATCCGACAGGCACTGGACCATGCGGAACAGCTAAAAGCGAAGGCGGACCACTTTAAGCATAAGTTCCAATCGACAGAAGATGCCTCGGCGAAAGCGATGGAAGCGAGCCAAGCGTACGAGAACATTATCGGCGCGATCGTAGCCGCTCAAGAGAGTGCCGACAATGCAACGCGAACGGTCGAGAAAGCGGATCAAATGATCCACCTGCAGCAAGATATGACGCTCCCCGATCGAAGCCAACGGACGTACGAGGTTTCTACGAATCTGACGATCCGCGCGACCAAGGAGCTGGCGAAAGCCACGGCCCTAAACGAAACGATGATCCAGAAGGAGAAGAGTGTACAGAGCCTGAAGGATCAAATCTGGCAGACGGCCATCAAGAACAACAATCTGATGGATGAGATCGGGAAGGTGGAGCGGGGTGCAACGATGAAAACCGTGCAGGCCGATCTGGAAAGCTCGAGCATCGTGTCGGAACAGATGAAGTTCGTGCGCCAGGAAGCGATCAACATGAACAGCGATGTGTACAAGCTGAAACTGAAGCTGAAATCGCTCGAACCGGAATGGGACACCAAGTTCGGGTTGGCTGAGGAGAACGTTTCGCAAACGTTTGGCAACATTCGCAAGGCCAAGGAGAAGCTGAACGGTATCGAGCAGCTAGCGAAGACGCAGGACGAGCGGTTTCAGAAGTGGAATCGAACGTTCTCGCTCAACCTGCAAGATCTGCGCGATCGTATCGCCAAGGCTAAGCATGCTGCTGAAGGTGTAAGTACAGATTTGCTGTCCTGCAGTG